>NC_090437.1:75288931-75594681 GCF_031143425.1 Pleurodeles waltl | reverse complement strand
TCACAGACAGTGTTTGATGATAGCACACGCATGGAACTGCGTCACCCACAGTTCACTCTTTATTTATACCCTCGTGCTCCGTGCCCCTCCCGGACACGCAGAGCACGTCAGGCGCACATGGAGAGCCCGCATGGCTCTTTATTAACTCTTTACATCCCCCCCATGTTTTACTCCACATGGAGGTTGGACTTAACAAATCCAACACCAAACTTAACACACAGCGGTATAAAATCACTTAGGAATAGTTCGTACTACAAAACACACGTAAACAGTCCACCTCAATGAAAACACGGTCCTTACGAACCAACAGACCTTCCGTCTTCATCCTGTTATAGCCACCTGGCAACGGAACTCCAACTATGAGCAGCCTACATGACAGACAAAGTCCTTCAACTGACTACTCGGTGCAGGATTGGGACGTAGATCATATCTTCGGCTTCTTGTGCGCAAACTTGCATTCCCAGGGGCATAAACAGGTAAGGTTTGTTCAGTCAGCACCGGCCTCCTGACACTCTCTACCTCATTGGTCACCACAGGTGACCCGCCGGTAATGTCCTCAAACTCTCCTTCATCATCAATTGGTTCCCTCCGTCCAGCTTTCTTAAAATGTGACACATTCCGTGTCACTCTTTGTCTTCCTCTGGCCGCAGTGATCATGGACCCCTTCACGCCAATAACCTCCCATACCTCGGGTTCAAACGGAGTTATAAACTTTCCTCCCCCTCTCCGACATTTCACCACCACTTGGTCTCCTTCTTGGAACCCTTGGTACCTTGCTCGTCGATGGGTACTCGCCCTCTGATTAGTAGCTCGCCGTCGTTTTTGAGTGGCTTTAACATCCAGCACCGGAGGTTTCCACTTAGGACCTGATGGAATACAGTCACGTGGAGATACTTTGAACATCAAAGAGGAGGGAGCACAACCAGTAGTACTATGAGGCGTTTGACGATAGGCACTCAGGAATTGGTGTAGACACTGTTCGCTGTCTTCCCTTTTCTCTACTCCAATTCGAAGAGCCCTGTTCAAAGTTCGCATGAACCTTTCCACGTCCCCATTTGCCTGAGGCCAGTAAGGCGTTATCTTCCGATGATGAATTGCCAGACCCTCAAGGTATGACCGAAACTCTTGGCCTTGGAATGGGGGACCATTATCCGTTCGAATCTCATCAGGCAAACCAAACAACGCAAATGTCTTTTGTAGAACTGGTCGCACGTTCTCAAACGCCGTCGACGGTACCACCTCAACCACCGGGAATTTAGTATAAGAGTCAATCAGAACAGCAGTTAATCTCCCATCTGGAAAACTTCCGAAGTCCATGCTTACTTTAGCCCATGGTTTCAGAGTAGCCGGCTCCGTTATCACTGGACAACTCGGAGGTTCCACGGACGTGATGATACAGGAGTGACACCGTCCTACCATCTCGTCAACCTGGCTGTCCATACCTGGGAACCATACCTTGGCACGTAATCTAGCTTTGGTTTTAGCAGCCCCTTGATGTCCTTGATGTGCCAGCTCAATCACTCTAGACCAGAGACTTTGTGGAAGTACAATCCTTCTTCCCCGTAGAACCAATCCTTCATTATCAGTAGACAGTTCATCTCGCACTTTCCAGATACTTTGCATGGCCACTCTTTGTTCAGGGCGAGACGCATGTGTTTTTTCTAGAAAATATTTCCACCTTTTATGGCTCAACGCATCTTTGACGTGGCTCAAATGATGTCTTCCTGCGTGGCACTTACAATCTCTGGTACGAGAAGGGCGTTAGGACACGCCGACTGCACGACCATGCTTACAAAGACTTCCGTACTCTCCTCATCTTGTTCTTGTTGCGCATCCGACACCTGCGAACAAGGGTGGCGAGACAGATAATCTGCCGGATTGTTTGCCCCTGGCCGGTAAACAACAGTGAACCTATAAGGTTGAAGGAGAACGGTCCATCGCTCAATCCGCGGAGGTGCAAGACGCGGGCAACCAGCGAACAACGGAACTAAAGGTTTGTGGTCAGTCACCACTTGAAATTCGTGCCCGTACAAATACAAGTGAAAATGGCGGCACGCCCACCGGATGGCTAGAGCCTCACGCTCAATCTGCGCATACCTGGTTTCAACGGCCGACAACGCCCGGCTGGCATATGCGACCGGGACCCATTCCTGATACCTCTGTTCTTGCAAGAGGACAGCTCCAAGCCCGATGGGGCTCGCATCTACCACTACTTCGGTCTTTCTGCTGGGGTTGAAATAGGCCATAGTTGCCTTGTCTAGCAACGCCTCCTTAATATCCATGAAGGCCTGTTGTGCTTCTGGAGTCCAGTCCCAACGATGTTGCCCTTTTGTTAGCTGCCGGAGAGGTTCAGACATGGTAGCTAGATGTGGTATAAACCTCCCGCAGTACGTGGCCATCCCTAGGAAGCTACGAACCTCCGTGGCACTTTGCGGAACCGCGGCCTGACGGATAGCCTCAGCCTTCCGTGGGTCCACTTGCAGGCCTTCTTTCGAAAATACATATCCAAAGAACTCTACCGAGTTTTGGTAAAAGGCACACTTCTTTTTATGAAGCGTTAGTCCCGCTTCAGATAGCCGTTTCAACGTCGCACGTAGATGACAATGATGATCCTCTCTCGTCTTGGAGTGTATTAGAATGTCATCACTCAGGTTGATTACTCCTGGTAACCCCGACAGGGTTTCCCTAATCGCATTTTGAAACACCTCCGCCGCGGAGGACACTCCAAAGCTCAGTCTCTTGTATCTTCTCAGCCCCACATGCGTCGAGAAAGTGGTAATGTTCCTGCTTTCCGGGTCTAGCTCTAGCTGATGATACCCCGCATTGAGATCCAACTTGGAGAACCACTCTGCCCCATTCAGATCTGCAATGATGTCGTCCATGGTGGGCGTTATGTGTCTTTCCCTTCGAATAGCCTTGTTTGGCAGTCGCATATCAACACAGAGGCGAATCGCTCCTGGCTGCTTGGGTTTTGGCGCAATCACCAGCGGCGACACCCACGGCGTAGGCCCATCCACCTTCTCTATGACCCCTTGGTCCTCCAGCAACTGCAGCTCTTTCTCAACGACAGGTCTCAGATGAAAGGGTACACGACGATGCCTTAGCGCCACCGGAGCCACGTTGGGATCTATGTGCAATTTGATGCGTTTTCCTCTTAACCGACCCAACCCCTCAAATAGTTGTGGGAACTCGTTGAGAAGGCGTTCCACTTGAGTCTCATACACCTGTCGTGCAAAAAACACCAGTCCCAACTCTTCTGCCGTGCGACATCCTAGCAGAGTGCCACGATCCCCAGCCACCACATAGAATTTGGTTTTTGTTGATTTATCTCCACTGCTTACAGCCACCTCCACTGTTCCCTTGAGGGGAAGAGGGTCTCGCCCTCCATAATTGTATATCTTAGTAGTTGTCTGGGTCAGTGGCGGGGCAGGTATTAGTTGGTGGAAAAGCGTTTCATCCATGACATTGACCGACGCCCCTGTGTCAATGAGTACGGAAACAAGCATGCCGTTGACATGAACGTCACTCATGGGCGGCGGTCTCCTTTTCCGTGCCTTGCCCCCCGTGAACGATATTACAAATATGTCCTCTTCTTCATCTTCCTCGAAGACCGGGCCACTCGCCATCGCCTGGTCTCTCACCTCCTCTGTGTCCTTGGATACAGCTCTAACACTTGTATCTCTTCCCTTCTGCTCTCCTGGCTTATTCCTCCTGGACCTACACACTTTGGCAAAATGATTTGGCTTGCCACAACAGTTGCAGGACTGTCCTTTAGCCGGGCATCCCATGTTCGGCCGGTGGTCATACCCGCAGCTTCCACAGGCCCTGTCGCCGGGCCTGGCAGCGCTTGTTTTCCGCTGCGCTGCTGGGCGTGTTCGGATCGCATCCACTTGTTCCTCCTTCACCTGGACTATACGAGACGATGACGCAGCCGCTAATGACTGACCTCTTACTGCCGCCATCGCATCCGCTCGTACTGCCGACAGTTCATGTGATCTTGCAAGAATTAGAATGTCATCGAGGGACATGCCCTGCTGTCTCAAAATCAACTTCCTCAAAGCATTCGACCGGCACCCTTGAATGATTTGCGCACGGATCTCTTCTTGCTGGTTGAGACCTGTGCACGAGCTCGCTAGCTTTCTCAACCTGGCATAAAACATATCCATCGACTCGATTTCGGTCTGCTGGGCCTGTCGTAGTTTAAAACGTTCGTAATCCGAGTTGAGTTGCGGGTCGAAGTGCCTGTTCAGAGCAGTTACTGCTGTATCAAAATCAGCCTTGTCCCCTGTGTCAGGAAGCGAGTCAAAGATCTCCTGTAGTTCATCTCCACCCATCAACAGCATTACTGACCTCCGCACTTCCCCGTCCGTTTCCCTGGTTGCACGAAAGTAGTTTTCTAGCCTGTTTATCCACAAACGCCATCTGGGTGCAGCGGTAGCCGGGTCAATTAGTTGGCTAAACGGTGGTAGCGAAACGATCGAGGAGTGAACCCTGTTGGTCAACTGTGCTGGGAGCTGGGGGTTCCCTGGTGGCGGTGGAGGATTGGCATCATCCTGTGGTGGGGCACTCATCTTTACCCCTTCTCACCCTTGCGCTGTACACCCGGTGAAGCTGTCCTTTGGTTTTTTTTTTTTTTGTTTTTTTTTGACTCCGCCTTCCTTACTTCTTTTGTTTTCTACTTCTTTTCTTTTCCTTTTTTTTTTTTTTTTTTTTAGCCCCTCCCGGGGGCGGCACACATCTGACTTGCCTTTCCTCTGGTCTTTTCTCTTGTGTGCAAACACACACGCGCGTGCACCACGCGTCTTTTCTTTTATTTCGGGCTTCCCCCTCTCCGGCCTCGCAGGAGACGCACGGCGCGCCCGGCCAGGGAAGCACGCGTCTCCTTCGGCTGCTCCCGGGTAGCGAGGGACGCCCTGGGCGGGGCCTTGGAGCCTCGCGTGGTGCTGCTCTCGGGCAGCGAGGGACGCCCTGGGCGGGGTGTCAGAGCCCCACGTGGTGTGCTCCGTGCGGGGGAGGGCGCGGGGCGCGGCTCACCGTCTTTGGGTTTCCCCGATCGGGAAACCGGTCAGTTTCTTCGTCGTCCGCTCCGCCAGTCGCGCGCCTGAGGTTCCCTTCGTGAACCCGGCTTTTTTTTCTCGGCGACCGGCCCGGCACCACGATCGCGGCAGCCGACACTGCTCCGCTCTCCTCCCGGTACGTTTTCTCAGCCTGGCCTCGATATTTAACTGGACTTTCTTCTACTGTCCCGCATTTCGATCCCGCTCGTCGCCAATGTACTGGGCCTTCATTGTCGGTGAAAGAAACACTCACAGACAGTGTTTGATGATAGCACACGCATGGAACTGCGTCACCCGCAGTTCACTCTTTATTTATACCCTCGTGCTCCGTGCCCCTCCCGGACACGCAGAGCACGTCAGGCGCACATGGAGAGCCCGCATGGCTCTTTATTAACTCTTTACAAAAACACTAGCGATCCTAACGTGTGGCGAGACCGTCACCCCTTTGTAAAAATAGAAAAGTAGTACTGAAACAATGCAGAAAAAATCTCCGCTGGGTATGTTAACAGTAGTTACCCGGTGCTCTCGGGGAGGTCTAAACACCGGAAAAGGCATGACCTTCACAAATGGGGAGATCGCAAAACAGAGTGATGATGGTGTCAGCAAATGGGAAGCCTATTTGCAGGCTGTAAGCCCAGAAGTAGATACAGCATGTTACTTCTCGAGACAGCACATGCAGGCCGTCTAGAGCCAAGACCTAAAAAGAGCTAAGAGGTGCACAAAGAGGTAAAAACAAAGCCTTAAAGGAATGTTACACTTTAAAAATGTGGGTCATTTCAGATTTACATGATAATTGTCTTGCCTCTTAGTTCACTAAAGGTTCATGTTTACAAATTACCACTTTTATTAAAGAACTTCTTGGTTCAGTGCTATAAATGTGACACACTAATGTCAAAGCTTCTACCTAGTAAACAATAACATTTTTGAACTTTGAAGACACTTTATCGCATTTTCTGGGCTCGCCTACTGCACAGGCTGTAATATCCGTGCCAGACCATTGGCTTGGCTCTCACCGTTAATTTGTCCACTTCTACCACAAATCCACTGTTATTACATGGTGAACATGAGAAAATATGAAAATAAGGAGTTTACGAATTACGATGGCCTTTTAATAACCTGCAAAGCAGGTGAAAAAGTCTTGAAATGGTCCCTAGCTGACCAAAATAGATCTGATCAGGTTGGGAGGTGAGCAGGACTGGTAGTGCGATCAAGTCTATCATAGGATCAACTTTGCCAATTCAGTATGGGATTGTACTAGCAGTGATTTTGGAGTGATCCTTTTTTCGAGTACACAGTGACAAATCTATCTACAAATCAGTGCACTGAATATCAAAACACAAGACGACTGCTCAGTTTTGTAAAAAGCAATGACATTGATAGATCCAGCAAACACATATAAAACCCCCAAAATACAGAAATGCTCATTGTTTAAGAGCAGAATTCGAAATTCTGAGAATAACCGCTCAAGGACGCAACTAGACCTGAACTTCGGAGGGACTAACTTACCAACCAATGGAGGCAGGGCTAACACTTTAAATAATGGTACAGTGCTATCCTTAGAGCCAATACTATAGAGTGATAAATTTTGCATTTTTAGCCATGCTTGTCAAACCGAAAACAATTACAACAAACGTCATAATACATTTGACAATGTCTATAGGCTACCGACAATGGGCCAGATTTATATGTGGTGGAGAGGGGAGTCTATTGCATTGGCGATGGAGTTCTCTCTCTGCCAAACACTGCGGTCTACCCAGCCAGATTTAAATGTGGGCAGACCATAGATATGGCTGCAACGGTGACCACTCCATTACTGCCATTGCTAAATCTCTCTGTTGGTCTAATGGAGGAAGGGACGTCTGACCAATTAGGATGGGAAAACATTTAACTGTTTTTTACTGCCTGTCTCAACCAGGCAAACTCTGAGGGCACTGGACACTAAAAACAAATAATGTCCCCCTCACCAAGCAATATTACTCCCATGGCGTGGGGAACATTTTATTTTTTATTTTCAGAAGAAAATCCCACTTCAAGATTTTCTTTTCAAAAATAAAAAAAACAGTTTGGTTCCTATCAATGCTTTTTGCAGTTTGGTGTAGGGTTCTGTGAACATATTTCATAGCCCTGCACCAAACTGCGAAAAGCATTGACAGGAACCACTGTGACGGTGGCAATGCTTTAGAAATGATCGTCGTATTGGCATCCATTTGTAAATTTCGTGGAAGGTACTTCTGTTAGGGTGATGGAGTAACTTACCCTGTTACCCTGGTAGAAAAACGGGCCATCCACCAGATTAGGCCCAGAGCTCTTTAGGCAGGGGGGGGAGGGGGCGATGAAAGATTTCACAACTGAAACACAGCTCCTACAGATTTCACTATAAAGAACTTTAAAAACAGTTTTCACAAAGTTATTTCAAGACAACTCTTTTTCCAATTCCTTCTGTGAATTGACAGTGAGCTTGTGAAATATTTTTATTTCCATTTTTAGAAATAAGCTCCTGCCTGGTTGTTGGTCAAAGAAACATGTCCAGTCTGCTAATTGGGACGTTGCAATATATGCTTGCTTGAAGCCGCTCACAGATAGAGGTGTCAGAATATTGAGTTTACTGGGTTAATATCCCTGATTTCGGGATGTGTGGCTGTCAAGTCACAGGTTTGATTCTTAATGTATCCTATTTCCTTCTGAGACTGAATAGGTGAGTGAAAACCAGTTCACAATATTACCACCTGTACATTTCTCTGCCAGAAATCTGCATTATCCAAAATCAAAATAAAATAGTTGTTGTTAGCACACCACATTGAGCAGTTCTCATATTAAGTGACTGAGCCACATTCATGCACAAACTCAACAGGCCTAAAATGTAGTTACCTTAAAATAACTTTGCAACAAATTGTGTTCAAAGTGTGAAAGTATTCCTTCAAGCTTCACAACATATAGAATGTGTGGTGGATGAGCAATACCCTGCAAAAACGTGAAACCAAAAGAAACTGAAATTGAGGCTCTTAATAGCAGATGTAACAGATAATAACAAATAAGTTATAAACAGAGTATGACCTCCATAGGAACCAATTCTGTTGATATTTGCAGCTCCAACATGCACTTCTGAGATCTGTTTCTGGTTTGGAGGGGCTTCCAGAGTTCAGTCCACTGGAGGCACAGGTATTACTCGGCGACCCCATATGACGCAAACCTTTACACATCTATAAATCTTTTGTCACACATACCCCTGATTCCTTCCTTAAGCTGCACACAGCTTGAGCACACAACCTTGCTAACTGATGGATGATGTGTGGCAGGAAGGATTTGGATCCCCATTTGAGGCTGCTATTAAGGCCATGATTTGCTTTGTACTGTTAAAATACCTACTACAGGTCTATCTGCCGAGGCCCAGGTTGTGGAAAATGGGTGTGATCACTGCACCACTTTGTCAGTGCTGCTCTATCAGGGAGACATGCTCCATACAGTGGGGGCTACTGAGTCCTCTGGGGGTTTTGACATTACTCAGGGTGGGGCGATTACTGGGTTTGTTCTTCTTTTGTGATCCCACATTAACCCTTTTGCATGTCACTAACAATGTAGAAGGCATCAGGTACACGAGGGCCCTACTCTGGGTTGGATTGGTGGTGGCCAAAGATGATATTGCCAGAGAATGTAAAAAAAGTAGAGGCTCCATCGTTGGCAGAAAGGAAGAGGGGACTGGATAGGTGTATGACCCTGCAAAAACCAATATGCGTGTCTAGGGGTTTCCCACATATGCATAGCAGTGTCTGAAGTGATTGGGCTCAGTACAGAGGGATTTAACTTTAGCCTTGCTACACATGAGCCTGGTCTTTAGGCAAGGTGTGCACCTTTGGGACTTGATGGCTGGGGTGATAGTGGAGACCTTGGGGGGCATGGCAGAAGATGGGTCCTAACAGTTCTTATGGCCTGTGAGTTAACAATGGGTGCTCTACAATATGTTCTCCTTAGTTTGGATCTGCCACTTGAGAATGACACCAAGTCCATTTGTTCTTGCTGTACCGTATTTATGTTAAGTACCAATAAAATGTGTTGTAAAAAATAATAACAACCAGGCTTTCAATTCTATTCTGAAGCCCGAACACATAAAGTGTCAAATCCATTAAAATATTGTTGTATTTTTGTTAGCCCTGTCAGCCTTTGGACGGTCTTTTCCCCAAACCTTTGCCTTCACCCTTCCTATTTTTTGTTTTTCTTTGCCTTGAGACTCTGTGCACTTTACCACTGCTAACCAGTGCTAAAGTGGTTTTGTGCACTCCCTAAAACATGGTAAAATTAGCTTACACCTGATTGGCTTATTTAATTTACTTGTCCTTAGTAAAGTGGTAGACCATACACCCATGACTGGTGAAATAAATGCTGCCATTGTGCCATCAGCACCTATTGTGCCATCTACTTAAGTAGCCCTTTAAAACGTGTTCCAGTTCTACCATTGCCACCTCTATGCATTTTAAACTGCTAGTTCGACCTGGCAAAATTAACCCATGGACAAGTCTAAAACTTCCTTTTTATTACATGTAAGTCACCCTTACGGTAGGCCCTAGACAGCCCACAGGGCAGGGTGCATTGTAATAAAAATATTGGACATGTACTTTTACATTTTACATGCCCTCGTAATGAAAAACACACACGTTTTATTTTCACTATATGAAGTCTACCTCTCCGAAAGGATAACATTGGGTTGCTAATTACAATTAATAAGTGCCAACATTTGAGTAAGAGTAGGTAGGAAAGTCATAGTTGGTACTTGGTAAGTTGTAATTTAAAATTCTCTTTAATTGTAAAGTTAGATTTTAAGTAACAATTCTGAAAATGCTACTTTTTGAAAATTGTCATTTTCTTGCCCTAACAACTTGGTGTCTACAGCCAGTTTCTGGGTCGCCTGACTAGGTGTGAGTGGCAGTTGGTCTTTGGATATCCTTCCCAGACAGCCAGAAACAGTAGGCTTGACTTGATTGTGGCTGAACTGTGACCTACAACACTTGCACTTGAACGGTACTGGCTCAGCTCACACAAAGGACTTCACACTACCCTATTGTGTCCCCAGACAGATTGGGAGCAGAGCATGGAGGAAGGACATTCTAGACATGCCTGTGAGGAGAAGCCTCCAGAAGCGTTTCTCACTCCAAAGAAGGCATTAGTTATACGAATTGGACCTCAGACCCACTCTTTAGTAAGCACCTGGACCTGTGGATGCTACCGAAGAAGGACACCCAGCTGCTACGCTTCTTGAGGCCTGTTCTACTAGCTGAGACAGAAGACTGGCTTTGCACCCTTCATCCCAGGCTGAAGTGACTCCAAGGGTCAGCTGACTGGCCTGTATGATCTACAGGAACACAACGTGCTCTAGAGGCCTCCCTGCACATGCCCAGCTCACCTGCTGCATTGAACCTGCAACTGAACATGTCTGAGTCCTTCTAGACTCTGCTGGAGTGAGTTCCTGATCCCCAAGTGGTGCACCCCACGGGGCTAACACCAATACTCTTTTCATCCAGATTACATTATAAACCAACACTCCCTCAATCAAGCACAACCTATGTAGTAGCTAGCTACCCATCTACCAAGAACTACTTTGGAGCCTACTAAGGGCACAAGGCTATATAAGAAAACAACAACACTACAATGCAGACTAAGTGCTACATGAACTTAGTCAAAGGTACATTTGCTCTAATGAATGTGCACTGGAAAAAGCAAATGTGCGTTCAGTGTAAGCAATGACAATTATAACCCACTGGTTATATATGCACCTATGAATGAACAATTGCACCAATTAATATACATTTAAATCAGGAAATGTACATTTACATACTAAAATGTGCATTTGTAATGTGCATCACATTTACTTGAGGGAAATAAACATATACATAAAAGAAGCCAAGGACATTCCAAAAACCATTGCATGCTCATATATTCCCCTAAGGAAACATGGAAAAAGATATGTACTCAGCCTGCACAGCTCTGTACTGTGCACTACATTACTGTACCTGGGCCCATATTATAACTGCCTCAGAGGTTAATGCAATATTCATCACACCTAATTAAACCCAGGCACAGGATCTGAATTTATTGGGTGTGATAAGTAGCACCAATCATGATTTTGCCCAAAACAATAGGCCATAACAGGTGACTTTTGTTGCTTTCAACACCAATACTTTATTCTGGTATTTACTAGACCTTTTTTCTCCCCTGGTAAATTTTGGTGGGTGTGATATTCTGAAACGGGTGCATATGTGTGAAGGTGTACTGCTACAAGCCTGCTACGCGGCAAAATTGTAATTCAAATATGTTCTGTGTTAGTAGTTATCACACATATTGGAGTTACCTAGGCCAGTCATAATCAGAGCCACAGCCACTGAAACTCACTTACAGAAACGTTTTAAACAAACGTTAAGGTACAGTGATGTAGACTACAACTCTTAAGCAATAAATCTGGCATATCTTGTGAAATGTATCTAATGCTGAATGACTACCATTATTCCACAACACACTAGATAGCTGTATGCATTTTTTCTGGAAAATGTATAGTACTTTGGAGGAAAGAGCTTAAAAAACACCTAAACTGATGCCTTTCAGTACTTTTAAGAATTTATTTATATGTTTTGGCAATTCATTGCTGGCCTTTACAGTGGGCGTGTTGCAGGGTACTCCTACTATGTATTTGTTGATTTGTTGATTGGGTGGGCTTTAATAACATCATCTGTTGTCTGTAGTGCCATCTTGACACCTCGTAATCTTCCTTGAAAGGGAAATGATTAAGCAGGGTGGTGCATGTGGCAGGGCGTAGCTGAGTAAATGGACGAAAAGACACATGGCCGGGTATCGCTGAGGCCTCTTACCACCAAGCACCACTCACCCCCACTTCCCAAGCTTAAATTGAACTTTAGATACACTTTGCTTTGGGATTGGGGGACGTAAACTCCCGGCTGTATTTTATTATTGACAACATATTGTTAATCAGAATCAAAATTATACGCAGTAACCACTATCATATTCACAAAGTCTTTACAGAGTTTTTGAATGGATGCCTAGCCTTAACGAGAGTCGCTAATACATCCACATTCTTGACACTGACTAAAAAACAGTTTCTTCCTGCGTACCCAATGTTGGTGGCTGTGAATGAGATCATGACTGTTTTCCTAGTACGCCAAACCCTGCCCCTCCTTATGCTACGAATCCCAGGGGTAGACTCTCCATCAGGGTGTTCTCATACCTTTCCAAACTGGATTGCTGTGGAGGGGGCCCCCCTGCCCACTAGGATACCTACCTCAGTCGCCCCGCCACCCTCAGACTCCACCCTCCCAAGTGCCAGTGCTTGCTTCAGGCCTTCTGCTCATGCGTGGGTGGTTGGCACTAAGGGCCAGATGCCAGCGACCGCTCGCAAACCCCCACGCCCCTGTATGTCATCTGCACTTCCCAGCCAGCACCACTTGGAGGGTCCAATTAGCTTGTCATCCATTTTCTGTAATAAAAAAGGTACCCATTTGTATTCCCAGTCATGATCTCACCCCGCCCACCATCACACCTAAAATATGACAAACTAACAAACTATACTTGTCCAATTCCACCACGAATCAAGTCACCTGAGAAAAAACAAATTGTTAGCATATGGACCACAACTGAACATTCCGAGCATTCACATTTAACTGCAGGAAAACTAATTCAGTAGAGACTGGTGCCCACGAACGAGGGAGGCGGGTGGGTAATTCTTCTTGTGGTCGCTGGGGTCCCCTGGTCTAGTCAGAGAGTGCGAGTAAGAGACGCGCTCGCCAACCGCAGCTGCCTAATCAAGGCTGGCCCGAGACGTCATTTTGGTGCACGACCCCGAAAGCACAAACAGTGCATCCGGGGCCGCGGACCATTATAGCCAATCCGCTGCGGTTTTGTTCCAGGGGTGGGGGCCAGGAGCCTGCCACTCCACTACCCCCACGTTCTCTGTCTCAGTACTGCCACCATCAGCGGGGCCCCCCTGATTGGGGTGGCCCCGTGCATATGGGCGGGTATCGCCAAGGCCTCTTACCACCAAACACCACTCACCCCCCCAAGCTTAAATTAAACTTTAGATACACTTTGCTTTGGGATTAGGGGTCGTAAACCCCCGGACGTATTTTATTATTGACAAGATATTGTTAATCATAATCAAAATTATACGCAGTAACCACAATCATATCCACAAAGTATTTACAGAGTTTTTCAATGGATCCCTAGCCTTAACAGAGTACGCTAATACATCCACATTCCTGACACTGACTAAAAAACAGTTTGTTACTGTGTACACAATGTTGGCGGCTGTGAATGAGATCATGACTGTTTTCCTAGCACCCCAAACCCTGCCCCTCCAAATCACAGGGGTAGGATCTCCATCAGGGTGTTCTCATACCTTTCCAAACTGGATTGCTGTGGAGGGGGCCTGTCTGCCCACTAGGATACCTACCTCCGGCGCCCCTGCCATGCTCAGACTCCACCCCCCCCAAGGCCAGTGCTCGCTTCAGATCTTTTGCGCCTGCAAGGGTGGTTGGCCCTAAGGGCCAGATGCCAGCAACCGCTCACAACCCCTCACGCCCCTGTATGTCGTCCGCACTTCCCAGCCAGCACCCCTTAGAGTGTCCAATTAGCTTGTCACCAATTTTCTGTAATAGAAAAGGTACCCCTTTGTATTCCCAGTCATGATCTCACCCCGCCAAAGGACAACATCGTTGACTGATGATGTGGCCTCCCCCCCCCCCCAGCAGAGGTCACGTATGCTGAGATAGCCAGACGAATAGGCGGTAGGGAAGACTGGCTTGTTGCACTTAAACGTGCTCAAGAGCCAAAAGGAACACTCAGAGTGTCCTACCTGCAGGTCAGGCTGGCAGCCAAGCAATCCCAGCACATAGAAACCGACAATAGAATGGGGTAAAGCCCGTTCAGTCCAATGGGTGTTGCGCACCTGTAACGGCTGCTTCCGTCTCTGATTGGTAGAGAGATGCTAACTGTATCCTCCTTTGACTGCATGAGTGAACAATCTTTAAGTAATTTATGTAAACTCCATTACAGTCATTGTAGAGAGCCATAAGTCTCACAGGAAAAAGGCTCTTGAGGTAAAATGCTAATAACCAGCTCTTACCTGACCTTTCAGTCACTTAGCAAGCGATCTACAAAGAATGTTGTATCGTACATGCCCAGACATACGTACACACCCTCCTCCACTTCAAACACTTTGGATCAGTGTTCGAAGTAGGCGGGATCGCAGGGACACGACGTGCCCATACTTTTTTAATTGTTAAAAAACGTTCCCCTTCCTTATTGTGAAAACACAACCGTCCTGGGACGGTTAATTCTAATAGTTTAAATGCTTCAACTAAAGTGTCACTCAGTGAGTATCCTGTGCTGTGAAACCCAAGGTGGGAAGGCAGCTAAACAATAAACAAATCTTCCAGACAGGGCGCCTAAAAGAAAAGCATATGTGCATAACTGGTTAATCTGCAACTGTAAATAAAGGATGCTTTGGAGCTGGTGTGGGCTTTAATTGATGGAATCACTGGAAGCTTTGTGATAATAATTATTTACTCGTTTTGTGTGGTAGTCCAAAGGAGTTACCAGTGGAGCTGTGAAGTGCCTGATTTTAAGAGACAGCAATATAAACAATAAATGCATTACATACAGCCTGGGTATTACTAAAATCTATAATTTGGAAGCACTATTTTATCTTAAACATTTTTGCACATTTTGCAGCAGTCTATCTTACAATGTGTGTAATGGAAGTTTTAAATAAAGGCTTACATTTTCACAGTGCTTTGTATCACAGGCTGGGATCGTGTAGCACTAATAATACACAAGTTACTATTCTCCAGTGCACCAACCAAGATTTAATTCTGTGGCTCTCTGGATACACCCAGACCACTGCAGTGTATTGCTTGATAGAGTTTTCGCAATGTAGTGCATTTGCCACTGATTACCTAAACTTTTGAAAATGTATTTCTCATTTAAGCTATGTGCTATTTTATATGTAGGTGAAGGACCAAAAAACTTACTGAATATTTCGTTTTTTTAACCACACCTTTGACCCCGCCCCACGCTCACTGACCCCGCCCCCCATTACCAGTGATAGAGTTTTCGCAATGTAGTGCATTTGCCACTGATTACCTAAACTTTTTAAAATGTATTTCTCATTTAAGCTATGTGCTATTTTATATGTAGGTGAAGGACCAAAAAATTTACTGAATATTTCGTTTTTTTAACCATACCTTTGACCCCGCCCCACGCTCACTGACCCCGCCCCCCATTGCATGTTGCATCACAGTTCCCATACTTTTTTTTAATGCTATCAAATGGCAGGGGTACATCAATATAAAAACATTTGTCTAACAGTAGGCGAGGAGCCATCTACAGAGGCAAGTTAAAATTCATTTTGTAGGACTCCATTTGCTGTACTGGTGCAAATTACAGCACAGTGTGGGGTTGCTTTTGGGCAATTCTCTGCAAACACAATGTTCTCAGCAAGAATGACGTAAAATAATTTAGAGGGTTTCTCATTGAAGCTGTACTTTATTTGTAAAATAGTAAGTGACGATGCCCAAATCGCTGCTCAGGCACCTGCGACTGGTGCTATAAAAATGTCAGCTTGCCAAATAGCAAGGGTGTGCAGTCCTGAATCCAACTCAGGCCTCTTTAATTCACTGCCAGTCACACTCTGTCCAGTTATCTCACTCTTAAACAGGTTTGTGCTGTCTCTCTTGGTGACTTATTTTCTGTATTTCTCTTCCTCAGTCTTTCTGTTTAGTTTGTTATTCCCTCTGTTTGTGTGGGAAATGTCTGTTGAGGAGAAATAAGTGCAGATTCCCAGAAATAAGTGCAAGTGCCCAACACCGAGAATCATGACCTCAAATAAGCACTGTGTTCAAGCAATATTGCTACAATGAAAGACATATGTACTGTTTTAATACACTTTGGGCCAGTAGGCCCAGGGTTTTCACTGAAATGAAAAACGTGGGGTGGTCTCTAAAAGGGGTGTGGCCAAACAAGTGTAATTATCAGCGCAGAGGTCGGGGGTATACGCAGGTAGAATGTTTCTACTTACAATTTTCACAGAGTATACCCTGTCCAACTTGCCTAAAACGTTGTGACCTACTGAAATATGCTGAATTTGTCCTTGTGTAATGTTCAGACACCTGGACACATTCAGCAGCTACTGCACGTTGTCTGATTTCGATCTGAGCAGCAACATGCAGGAAGGCTCAATTCTTGTCACTCACAGGTACTTCAGAGACGCATGGCTTTGACGTTGTTCAGACCCTGTAAATAAGAGATATGTATTCACTATAAGAATGCCAGATGTTCTGTTCTGTTCCAGTATTTACACAAATTACAATTTAATTACCACTATTTTGTTTAATTTCTTTTATTGCGATAACAGTGCTTTAAATGGTCCGGTACTGTCCGGTACTGAGTACCGGCACTTTTTCATTTTGAGAGGGAGGGTACCGGCATTTCTCAAGAAAAACGTAATACTTTTGATTAGAGAGTACCAGCACTTCTCATAAACAAACAGGTACTCTGGTTCAGAGTACCTGCACTTCAATTTTTACATTTCAAGCACTGGCGATACATAGCCCCATGCAGTGTGTCAGAGTGCTTTACATCACGCCTACACATTATACATTGATAATAAATCATATGCGTGTAAATCTATGTGCATAGTGTGTTACAAAGGACAGTGAGGGTTACAAGGAGTAGGAGTCACACGTCCTTTATAGCTCACTGTGCTAAATTAGGATTACAGTTTATGAACTGCAAGTAACAAAAGGATCTCTGTGCTAAAAGCAGTAACCCACTTACCTGTCTACATGGAATGAAAAACTGTCATCTGCATGTTACATGAAGTACTTTCAATGAGACACATTAACCCTCTACGCTATTTTCATTCAAAACTGGGACTAGACAAAATACAGATCTCTCCGCCAAATGCTTTAGCCACCAGAGTTACCTTACCATTATTATTATCATCTGAAACTCATGGGGCAATCAAAGCTCTTTGCAGCAGGTGACTTAACCCCATAAGCTATTTTTAAATGCAGGCTTTACAATCAATTAAGCACAACAGATTTCTCATTCTGTCAATTTCTTTGTGGCAGAGTTTAAAAAAAAAGAAAATGTATACACTGAGGCCCAGATTTTGGGTTGGGCTTGTGTCACTTTTGTGGCACACACCTGATGCAAAATTGAATTTGTTAAATCTGGTGCTGCTGTCAGATGTACTCCTTATAGACAGCTAATCACATGTGTGAGGTCTTAAGATCTGGTTTCACTTCTTTTGAGGTTATGGGTTGTAATGCCACTTCCTGTGATGTCAACTCCTGTGATGCCACTTGCAATGCCATGATCTCACACACTGTGATGTCACATGCCATAATGTCACTTGAATACTGTGTAACTTGGATAGTTCCCCCACCTCCTTTTTTAGGACTTGTGCCCTAATAATTATGAATCCTTTTGAAGAGGCATGGCCTACTTAATTAAGGGTGTGGCTCAAAACATGTAAGCTAAAACCCTATACTTCACACACGTTACTAGCATCTGGACAGCTCACTGTTATTATATACAAGTGTATCACACAATAACGGACATGCTCCTTAAACAAGTCAGACCTATTGGTTTTGGCAAAGCGTACAATTCTAAAATTATGAGACTGCAATTAAAAGTTACAGATGTCTGTGGAAGGGTTAGCGTTCTTCAGAGTATCACAATCACTTCTGTTCTCCACTTACAACACTCTGCAGCCCCTCTGTGAGACACTTACAATACGTGTAAGAATAACTGTCCATGGACACACAGACCTTATAGTCAAAATTAAATTAATTGGAGTAGATTATTAAATTGTATTGACCCTCATGAAAATATATAACAAGGGGATATGGAGCATAACTTTGCTACAACGTAAGTCTATGCAGTGTTTCTACCAATAGTAAGGAGTGCCTATTTCAGTAAAATGCCTGTGTGAGGCAAATGAATTATGGAGTAAGACTACTAAGGGAATACTCGGTGGTAGTATGACAATGTATTTCCAGTAAGACTAATGAATACATAAGATTGACTAAGAACATGGGCTAATGAAACAATTTAAAAACGTTTAGTGCAAACCTTTGTACAACCATGAGTAATCATTGTGTGAGAAAAAGACTGGAGTGCAGACAGACTGCTGTTTACTATATTGCAGTAGGCACAAAAGTGGGAAAATTTGGAGCCTAACTAGAACATCAATTGATTTTTAGAGGAAGCCTATTGGTTGTTAAGAACAGATAGAAATAATTCCAAGAAAAAATATATAAACTTAATATTATCCATTTTAAGCAGTGCCTCTCCTTCTAACCTATCCTTTTTGCTCACATCCCCTTTAACCATTGTTAAATACATGATATCGCTAATCCTATTGTACTCTGTTCTTCAGGAAACCTACTTCCTCCTCGTTTATCAGCTAAATGTTATGATTGGAAGGAGGCTCAATAGAGGTTGGGTGGACAGTCTCCTGCCTCCAAGGGGCTCTCTTTGGTTTGCCTTAGTATCTCTTGGACACCGCACACTCATTTTTAACAGCCATTCCCATTCTTCTGTTAACTCTCACCCCTGAAGTCTTGCTCCTTCCATTTTCTGATCTCTCCTACCCTTATTTGTTCTGATTTTTTTCACATCTTTTTTGCCAGATGCCTATAGCTAGCTACACATAACACACTGTCCATCTATCTAGTGAGACAAAACAATGTTTTGAGAAAGACCCACTCTGTCCACAAGGCTTCTTCTTCATTCGACCTAGTTAGGCCTGGTCAGTGAAGTGTAGCTTGGATGTTATGGCACAGTGAGCAAAGAACACGTCTTGGCCAAGTAGGGTGTTGCATTAATAACACAAAAGGTGATGGGAGGAATGCTTGAAAATAGTCTAACAACTGGCAATTGCTCAGGGTAACTTCCAGCTCAATCAGGCTGAAAACGGTCTTGGGTTGCTTGTGTTCTGTTTTAGAAAGGGCTTGGCTTGGCAGTTCGGGTTGAACTGTTCCTACTGGAGTATGACCGTGAATGATTTGCATATGGCTGGGTCTAGTCTGAGGTGTCTTATTGGGGAAATGCTACCATGAGCAAAAGCCAGAAGTTAGACTTATTGCAAGCATTGCTACGTCATCTTTTGTGTATTTGGTACAAAGGGTATACAAATAAGCAATACACCAACTAATTTCCCTTTGCTGTAAAATTTTAAATTGACATATTTTGTAAACTTTAAAGCACTATTGGGATCTCTTGCAGATCTGTTGCTTTCTCTCTGTCCATCTATGTGTCTGTCCCTCTCCGGGTCTGTCTCTACAAAAGGATCACATTCAAGCTCCTCACCCACGCCAACAAAGCACACAACAACGCCCAACCTGCATACCTCAATGATCGACTCACCTTCTACATCCTGAACCGACAGCTCCGCTCCGCCGACTTCGCCCTCGCCACCGTCCCACGCATCCACAGGACAACAACCCTTCTCCTAACTCGCAGCCAAGTCCTGGAACATCCTCCACATCCACTTACGACAGACCAAGGACCTACTGACCTTCAGGAGACACCTCAGGACCAGGCTGTTTGAGCAGTAGTAGCTCCCCCCCCAAGCACCTTGAGACACGGGTAAGTAGCGCTCTCTACAAATGTACTGATTGATTGATTGATTTATCTCTCTTTCATTTGTCCCATGTTGTTAATTCCGTAGAGGTCATTAATTGGATAAATAGAGCAGGACTATTTAATCTCTACTGCCGATCGTTCTCCACCAAGCAGTACTTACTCATCCTCTATCCTCTGTCACAGAACAAGTTTTTCGTAGGCTGAAACGTGCTTTTAAAGCCCATTTTAAGCAATATTATCATCTGGGATTTTTGAACAACCCATAAAGCACACACCACAAAATTACATCAGATTTCACTAAACGTTTGACACACATGTAGCCTGCTTGGCGTTGCTGCACATAAAAAATATAAACATCACATGAGGCATTTGAGGATAAAGCATTATATGCAACACTTTTAAAATTAATTTTACAAATACCCTCGTCTGCATCCGTAGGCCGACGAGGCAATGAAAAAAACACATAACAAGACCACCGTCCGTATAACCACCTGCACCACCACAGGTCTCCATTTTGCAGAATGGATAAAATATCAAACAGTGATCCAAATGCTTGTGTCCCTTTTATGTTGGCCTGACCCTCTTGAATTGTGCATCATAAGCAGTGAGGAACCACATGTGATTCACAAAACCTTAAGGCATTTAGAACATGTTATGTCTTTTAACACCTAAGGATGGTGAAGAAGTAGCAGCAGTCGCCTTTTCAAGTTGAAGACAGATGAATCACATGCCTGAAATGAGAAGAGCTTCTGACAAAAGACTTACCTGGGCCCTAGGAAATCACCATGTGTTCTTTGGCAGACATCACCGGGAGTGGTTCAGCATCATATGGAGCATCAGATTTTCTTTTGTGAATCTAGCAGGCGATCACGAAATTACCTCTTTTAAATGTGATGTCGTTTGTATGTCGCCTCTTGTCAGCATAAGCTTTAATTATTTTCTGCTTGTTAACCAAGTCCCTTGAATGAATCATGTTCTCACTCTGGTCTGTTTTGGTGGTCCATTGAGATAACTTAGTTGTCATTACTCTTCCAAACATCAAAGTTGCAGGTCTTTTGCCTGTGGTTGAGTGGGGTGTTGACCGATACGTTTGTAGAATAGAATCTAGTACTGTTTTCAAACAGAGCTTCTCAAAAATTGCATGCTGTACTGCTTTCTTTAGCGTACACTGAAAAAGTCCATTGGCCTGCGCCCACAAATGTGTACTCTTTTGATGCTTTATGTTCAGATTCTCCAGGAATTCTTTGAATTCTTTACTGTTATAGGGTGGACCATTATCAGACTTCACAACAGCTGGAATGCCCCAAATCGAAAGGATGGCATCAACTTTTTCAGTGAGTCACTTGTGAGTTGTAGATGAGAGATCTTCAACTAAAGGAAACCATCAGTATTCATAAGCAATCACCATCAGGTGATGTCCAATGTCCAGTGGTCAATGGCTATTTTCTCCCTTGCATGCTTAGGCAGTTCGAACATGTTCAGAGTATGTTGAGTAACATTGGTAGAAATGCAGTCGCATGTATGACGGGCCTTGAGTTCATTGTCAATTCTTTCATCTAAGTATGGAAGATACACTCGGTCTCAGAGAGTTCTTTTTGTGACAATGAAACCACAATGTCCTTCGTAAGCCACTTCTATTACTTTCTGTCCCAGACTTTCCAGAAACAGGATCCTTGACCATCATAGTATGACTCCTTCCTGAGTTATGGATAATTCATACTTGACATTTTTGTATTTTTGTATTTTTGATATTCACCATCATTGGTGAGAGGTCGAGTGTGTCAGTTACACAACTGATGTGAAATTATATCCTTTAACTTCAGCATGTCACTATAATGGCTTGTGGTAGTGATAATGTGAACTAACGAAATAGCAGCTGGTGTATTTGGCTTGACAATGAATGAAAGAATGAGTGACATTGTATAGGCACTCTCAAAAGTAGTCAGCAGGATTCTGATTCTTTCCTGGATCATGCACAACTGTCTAATTGTATTCTTGCAATCAGTGTCCCCATAGTTCAATGCGAGGAGGCATCTTGGCTTTTGGATTGCCAAAGATGGTCAGTAGAGCCTGATGATCAGTGGTCAACTTGAAAGGCTTTCCGCACAGGAATACATGGAAATGTTCACAAGCCCATATCACTGCCAAACTTTCTTTATCAGGTTGTGAGTAAGCATGTTCTGCTTGGGATAAAATTCTTCTAGCATAGGCCACAATATGCTGTTGAGCATTTGGGAGTCCAGTATGCTGTGCAAGGATAGTGCCTAGCCCAACCTGGCTGGTATGAACATCGACCTCTATATGAAGCGTTGAATTAAAGTATGCCATTTCAGTAGCATTTTCAATGGTGTGTTTGATCTTCTTGAAACTTCTATCACATTCCTGTGACCATTGAAAAGAAACATTTTTCTTTGTTAACTCTCGTAATGGAACACTAACAGTGGCAAAGTCTTGTATACATCCTGGACAGTAACTGGCCATGCAAATAAAGGAATATACCATTGAAACATCTTCAGGGGATCAACATTTGACAGAGTTTGTACTTTGCAGGTCAGGTGTCATACTTCCATTACAAAAGATATGGCCAATGAGTTTTAGTTTTGTCTTGCTGACGTCACATTTGTTAGCATTCAAAGTCAAATATGCATCACTGAGTAAATGACATACTTATGTGAGTGATTTATCGTGCTTCTTCTGTGCTACTCCGAAAACTAATACTGGCCTGATTTAGATCCAAGCAGAGGGAATACTCCATCACAAATGTGACAGATATCCCGTCAATTCAAGCCAGATGGGACACCCCAGAGCTCCGAATCACCAAACACAACTGTCACCAACTTGAAAAACAATGGAGCATCACAAGGAACACCTCCAACAGACCTGCATACAAAGCAGCCCTCAGCAACTACCACCGGAGCATCAAAAGAGCCAAGAGAACAGCCATCACAGCCTGCATCTGCACAGCAGCCAACCACACAAAATAACTCTTCAAAATAATCAAGGACTTCTCCAACCCAGCAGCCATGAGAACACCATCCACCCCTCTAAAGAACTCTGCAACAGCCTCTCAGACTACTTCCACAACAAGATTGCCGCCATATACAGCAACTTCGACCACAACCCACTGCTCTCAGCCTGAGCAACCTCGAACAACCAGCACAAACCAGCCGAATGATCAACACTTGATCCCTGATCACCTTGTAGACTACCACGCTCATCATGTCATCCATTCACTCCAGGGCACCCACTGACCCCTCCCCCACTGTCATTTCAACCTCGGAACTGACCCAGCATCATCAACACCTCCATCACCACAGCTGCCTTCCAACAGACAGTTGGAAGCATGCAGAGGTCAGACCCCTCCTAAAGGAACCCTCTGCTGACCCCAGGGAACTAAAACATTATCGCCTGATCTCACTGCTCCCCAGCCAAAGTACTCAAGAAGGCCATCAACAAACAGCTCATCGAACACCTGGAACAAAATCACCTACTTGACGCCTCTTAATTAGGATTCCGTGACAACCAGAGCACTGAGACCGCCCGGATCGTGGCCACAGACGACATCAGAACCCTCCTCGACTGTGAGGAGATGGTGGCCTTGATCATCCTCCACTTCTCTGGCTAAATGCTGATGCTGCTTTTGAAACTGTTTCCCACCACGCCATCATCAGCAGACTCTACTACATCGGTATTCAGCAAAGTGCCCTCAAGTGGATTGCCTCCTTCCTCATAGGATGCACACAGAGCATCTGGCTGCCTCCCTTCACCTCCAAACCCAAGGGCATCTTATGCAGTGTTCCCCAAGGATCATCCCTCAGCCCCACCTTGTTCAACACCTACATGATTGTCCTCGGAGACATCATCAGATCCCACGGCCTCAACAAAATGTCTTAAGCAGGTGACACTCAGCTCATCCTCTAGCTCACTGAAGACTCCTCCGCCACCAGATCAACTTCTGCAACACCATGATCAACGTAGCCAACTGGATGAGAGACAACTGCCTTAAACTCAACTCTGGCAAGTCAGAAGTTCTGATCATCGGGAAGGACACCTCCATTTGGGACCACATCTAGCTGGCCAGCAGAACTTGGACAAACATTCACAGACCATGCACGCAACCTAAGCATCATCCTCAACAGTGAACTGACCATGAAATGACAAATCAACACAGTTGCCTCCTCCTGCTTCCACACCCTTTGCATGCTCAGCAGAATCTTTAGATGTATCATAGTTAACTCCAGAAAGAACGTCACTTAGGCCCGTGTCCCTAGTTACCTCGACTACGGCAACACTCTCTATGCTGGCATCTCCACCCAGCTCCTCAAAAGACACCAGACCATACAGAATGCTGCAGCCAGACTCATCCTGGACTTCCCCAAACAGGCCCACATTACCCCCGACCTCAGAAACCTCCCCTGGCTCCCCATCCAGAAATGATGCCAGTTTAACATCCTTATGCACGCCTAAAAAGCTCTGCATGATCAAGGACCTGTCTAAATCAATCGTCAACTGAACTTCCACTGACCCGCAAGACACCTGTTCTCCACCTCACTAGCCTGTGCTCACACCTCCCACATTTTTCGCACCCGCAGCAGAGGTCCCTCCTTCTCCTACCTTTGCTGCCAAGTCCTGGAACAACCTCCCCCTCCATCTTTGTACGGGACCCTCCCTGGTGGTCTTCAGGAAGAAACTCAATGCCTGGATTCATGACAAAAACGTTGCACCCACAGTGCCCAGATACCCCTAGGAGTGACAGTGCTGCGCTTTATAAATGTTGTCTGATACTTTGACTGATTAATTCCTATGGACATTTGTGACGGAGTAACCCATCCGCCAAATTCTAAATCAGGCCCTTTAAGTCTTTAGGATTGAAATAAATCAACATCTGTAGAAAAGTTTGCAATGTACCTGCAACTTTCTTTGAGTTACAAGTGATGTTCACATTTATTGAACTCAAGTGAGAAAAGACCTTTTGCACCATTCAATTGCATTATCAAGTCAGCAATGTGTGGATCTTGATGTAGTTCTCGGTCAATTGCCTGATGCATGTCAATGCCGATGTATACAGGTCCTTCACTGTCCTTAATGGCCAATACTACTATTTGAGAAATCCATGGATTTGGACCAGTGGAACGCTCATTAAGGTCATGTTAAAATAACGATTCAAGTTTTTTCTCAACAGCTTTTTTCAAATGAAAATAATTTTTTCTCGGTCTCTGAGCAACAGTATGGACATCTTCATTAATATGCAGCTTTACTTCCACAGTCTTAAGCTTTCCGGAACAATGAAACAACAAAGGGAATTGACTTCCTATTTCAAGATGAGTATTCATGTTGTAATTCACAGGAATCAGTACCATGTCAGCAGCTGTATTGATGTTGAGTAAATAGGCACCTGATGCTGTACCCTGAAGTGTTGATGCAGCCCATGTATATACTTTGGTCTTTGATGGCATAAGCCACAGTAATGAAGATAGTTCATTGTATTTCTCTTCAAATATTTAATTTCTCAATACGCCACTGTCAATAATGATAGGTATCAAGCAATCATTTATTTTCAGTGTAATCTTTGGACAGTGTTTGTATCACTTTGCAACTTTGGTATTTCGACTTTTCTTAGACTGACATTTTTCCTCACATGCCATTCCCGTTCAACCTGCACACGTTTCTCTGAGCTAAACATCGACATGACACAGTCACTTTCTTCACTTTCACTTTATATTGAAATGGAAGAATTGTTTGAGGATGATTTAGATGATGGTTGACGTAGTTTGGTATCAATTTACCTCAACTTAAGTCCCCACTTGGGCTTGTGGGCATGCATCGAACTTTACGTCTGGAATGTTCTATTGTCCATTTTGTCATTGCACCATTATGCACTTACTTTTTCCTTCACTTTACACATTGTCACAAAATGGTTCTCTTTCCCACAGCTTTTACATTTATGTCCAATGGCAGGACAAGTTCCTTCATGTGGAAACGAAAATTTACATCTAAAACATAACTTATTTTTAAGTGTGGACATCACATTGTGTCCTTCGGTCTTTTGATGCGCATTACTTTTCACACTTGTGACTGATTCACTTTAGGCACCTCTGGCCTCCATGTCAGCAGCTTATGTCTTAGCATGCTCTTCAGCTCTGGAATCCATCAAGAACTCTAGTCTTTCCACAAACTCATCAATGGTTTCAGAGGCCCAGCAGTGGATTGGTCTCCGGATCATCCAGCACAGTTTCTGGGGGTTTGACCTTCATCTTGGCCTCCACCTGAGTCCTGTTACTTGTGGAGACCTCTGGAGTTGTTCTGAGCCACCACCTGTCAGCTTTAGTTGTGTGCCACTTCGGGTATTGGCCAGCTCAGTAAGCACAACTCCACTGCTTCTTCTTGGGTCTCCTCGCCTAGTGCTAAGGTCGTAGCGCTACACTTATCAAGACTCTGGTTAATGTAATGACAATACGCTTTTTTTTTACTTGTTCTGCCAGCCAGCCTTCTATTCGTAACTTTCTTTTGAAAATTATATTTATCTTTTACTGTATTTTGTAAACCTGCTTGTATCCACCTTAAGCGTTAATGCTCCGCTCAATGTATAATTTTATTTTGTGTGCCAGCGCAGTACCTTTTATTATGACCTTGGTCGTAGTTTCTTCACCAACGATGTAGATGTGTAGACTTCTCAGTGAAGCTGTCTTTATCTTTAAGTACTTCACTCCGGCTGGAGTCGCACTTTAACTCCACATATGCCAACCATCAGCTCAGCACTTCAATGAAGGCACATGTGGCATGCACAAGTAGTTTGCTTGGACCACGGCAAACACTCTGGGAGAGCAGTGTCTTTCTTCGGGTTAGTTATCTCCATCTCGTCGTCAGTTGTAGAATCCTCCCCAGCCTCAGTACCTGCCAATCACTATGCCACACACAGTGCCGTAAACCACACCTCTTTATTCCTCTGCGTATATCTGTGAACTCCAGCATTCTAAACCAAGCTTTCATTACATTCTATTCTAGTGATTACATCATACTGCTTCAAAGCCTGTTTGGAGCCAAAAGGGTTCCATCCTAAAACTTGCAAGACACTACAAACATCATCAATAGAGATAGACACCTTTTGAAACCTGTTTCAAATGATGCCCATTTATGCGCTACCATCATGTATATATTTCCTTGACTATCGGCTCTCACACCCAATTTATCAGTGATCTGTAACTGGGAGATTAGTCGGCAGACTATTGGGCTAGAACAGGGGTTTCCAGCGATTAGCTTGGGAGCTACTATTAGCTCTCCTGCTCTGTGTAGCTCAACCCAGTAAAACAAAGATTTTGGTTTCATTGTGTATGAGCGAATTTACGAGTAAAATATATGTATTTTCATAGTGTGTAAGCTGAGATTGGCACGAAAATATATTTACGGCTGATCTTTTAATGGTAATTCATACTGCATTGGGGAGTCTTAGTAATTCTGTTCTTTCTTAGTTGCCAGAGGGCATTGCTCTTATGACTGCTATTGCTTGTAGAGGCCTTCAAAATTAAATTAATAAAGCTTTTGTTTTACATTTGTGTTGATGAATGTGCATTATACACTGAGGTGATTACTGCTAGTAATTCTACATGCAATAGCCACCAATGGAAACTTGCCTGCAGTGGTCGTTGTTGTAATACTGATACATTTTGTTAGTAGCTAACTCAGGATGATTTGTTATTAGTTATAGGTAGCTTTTGTTATAAAAAAAAGGTTGAAGAGCTCTGAGTCAGAATCACCTGCTTGGTTGCATTTAAAAGAAGAGTGATTGTTTTTCCCCTAAGGGATTTCATCTGATAGTATATCCATCCAGCTATGCCCAAAGGTTTGTATGTTGGAAGTCTTATGAGGTTATTGCTGAACTATAAGTCAATGTTATCCAGCACCTTGTCAGTATCTTTTAGTTTTTGGGCAGTGCCACTGTGAGGGCAGGAGAGCTCCAAACTCTCACACTTCATCCAGCAATTTTTATTCCTGTTGTTATCCCATGTGTGGATCCTTTCAGGTGTATAGCACATGTAGGCTGCTATTTTAGACAGGGCTTCCCTGTGGGCTACAGTGGTTGAGTCCATCATACCTCTGTATAACATCTCTTTCCATTCTTTCCCAGAGAGCTATCTGCCCAGGTCTAATTCCCACCTTGTCTGTCCTGGAGGTTTACTGTGGTGAGTGGAGTGATTGATATATATCTAAGAAGAACTTATATACATATCTGATAAAATGTTTAACTGATCAGAACATGGCTAACTTACCTATATGTGTTTTATACTCCCTGCCTCCTTCCCACACAAAAAGGGTGAGTACTTGCTGGATTTCTTGCAGCATGTCCCTAAGTATGAGTAGGGGAAAGGTCTGTGCTAAATATAGAAATCTAGGGAACTCAGTCATTTTGATAGCTGAAAAAACTGTACAACCATGACAACCCTTCCATGTGCCAGGCCTGTAAGTCGTCACACAGGGGCAAGTCAACTCCAAGTAGTTCTCCTGAACTGTTTTGTCCAGAGATGCATACATTTTAACCTCTAAATAGTGGATGTTGCTGTATGCCCTTTTCAGCATTATTTCCTCTGCAATATTTCTGCTGGTCCATGAACATCAATAAGTTGAGGATCTGAGATTTTTCCAAATTTATTTTAAGCCCAGATACTGAGTCTCACTTGTCCAAATCCTGTAACAAGGGAGCTAATTTAACGACTGGTTTGGATATGGCAATTAAATTATTGCTTGCAGCATGTCCGGCCCTATTTGTACTTTGTTCACAAGTGGGTCCATCTACAGAGTGAACAGTAGTGGCGACGGGCAGTCCTGCCTAGTAACCCTCCTATAAGATAGTTTTCCTGTGGGGGCTCCTGTAATTCTAACCTTGTGGATTAGGTTATTATAATTGCTAGAGGACGATGTTCTAAACTTAGGGCCAAACCCAAAGGCCTTGAAGGTGTCTCAGAAGAAGGGCCAATGCACTATGTTAAACTCCCTTTCTCCATTGATTTGGAGCAGTATGGCAATCTTGTTGGTTTTCCTGACATCTGTTATGTGAAGGATACATTTTGCATTATCTGGGCAGCTCCTGCCTGGTATAAAGCCTGTTGGTCTAGATCTATCAGACTCTGAAAATGAAATCCCCATCCAATAGCTAAAATAGGCCTGTATGATAAACATAATGTGAAGACTTCACCTGGCGTATGTAGTACTTTGATAGAATCTTTCATCTTTGAGTTTGTAATTGACCTAGAGTACCCAAACAAGTTATACAAACATGTAAGAGTTGGTGTTAATGAAAGGCAGAAGGTCTCGTAAAAGAGACCCTTCAAACTATCAGGCCTCATGGCCCTATGTGGTGTTAGTAATCACTTCCTCAGTAGCTATGGGTTCTTTAACGAGGGCAATTGGAGAGACTGTCAGTGTGGTAAGTGCCACCTCTTTTAAATAGTATGTGGTACCTTTTAGCTCCCTTTGTTTTGTCAAATGTAGCTCCTCATAGAAATCTTTGAATGCCTATTTGATGATTTGATGTCTTCAGATGTATTAGTCACCACATCTGACTGTGTTATGATGGCTGTCACTTCAGATCTCATCATTTTGGCTCTAAGCTTATAAGCCAGCAGCCTCCCTTCACTGTTCCCCTTTGCAGTATTTGTCCTTTAGCCTGAGTACTGCATTGTGAGACATTGAGCTGTTGGTTGACTGGGGTGTGAGCCCTGGTCAAGCAACAAATACCAATCCTTATCAGGGTAAGGTGCAAGTCAACCCTAAATCAAACTGTGCTCAACCCCGTGGTAGCTTGGCACACAGCAATTAGACTTAGCTTAGAGGTATGGTGTAGAGTATTTGTGCAACACGTCAAACAGTAGTAAAGTGAAAACACCACACAAAAGAATCCAACAACAAGTTAAAAAATAGAACTTTCTTTCTTTAATAAATGAAACAAGATCAAAATGACAAAAATTTGATCAGTAGAACTGGAGATATTCAGTTTCAAAGATTTTAGTGAAAAATAGCATAAAAAAACACAAAGCTCCAACTGCTGAGAACTGGTCACGCTGGACCGGCAAAGAGTCACAAGTTCAGGCTGACTGTGATTGAGCATGGGCTGGCTACAGGAACCCAGTAAGGCCCACTGAACATAGTAGCTTAAATGCGTTGAGGCTGCGATGTGAGGGCCTCATTAAGGATCCCGTCAATGGGGCTTGCATTCCAAAGTCCGACGTCGAGGTTGCAGCATGCAGTCAGGGGAATTTGTCAGTTCTGAATAGCTGTGAGTCTGCAATATGGAGTCCGGCGTCATCATCGAGGCTGCAGTTGATGAGGTGTGTGAGTGTCTGTGCTGAGGATGCATTGCGCAATTAGGGTGATGAGGCGGTTCCGAAGATCTGTGATGCAGGCCTTTGAGACGGGCCCAATATATGCAGCAGTGGCTATATGTTTGTTCTGTTGCTTTTGCCCTGCATAGTAGAGGAGATGTGTCGGTTTGGCTCAATCCACAGAGGCCGGCAGAGCACCTTAAGTCCACTTACAATGATTCAGTACTGGGATGGCACCACTTAGCATGGTATACTCACAAATTGCAGAGTCCAGGTGCAACTGCAACATTGTTGGATGCCTGTTGTGTCCCTGAGGCTTCAAATCAGGAGGCCAGCCAACTAGCCCATGGAGTCACCCTGGGTCCTGGATTCAAGAGACGCAGGTCCAGTCCTTCTCACGCAGGCAAGAGGACAGAAGGTAGAAGGTCAGCAGTTCCTTCAGAGCAGCTGTCCAGCAGAGAGGCAGTCCTTTCAGCAGCACAGCAGTCCTTCTTCCTAGGTCCAGAAGTATTGTGAATTGGTGGTGTCTTAGGTCCAGTATTTATAAACAGCTGTGCCTTTGAAGTGGGGAGAAGCTTCTAGAGGCATGTCTTTGAAATGCACAAGTGCCCTGCCTTCCTGGCCCTGGCTCCTGAATAACCATAGGAGGTATGCAGCCCTTTGTGTTGTGGAGACAGGACATGACCTATTCAAGTGTAAGAGGGTCTGGGCCCAGTTCCTCCCTCTTATCCTGCCAGTGATGGCCCATCTAGTCATACGTAAGCTGCCCATTGAGTGTGGCTGCCTATAAGGAATACACAAATCCTATCCGTCACTCAGACCCAGTCATGTGACCCAGAGACAGGCTACAGGCACAAAATGGCTAAGGCAAGAAAAGGCTAGCTTTCTAAAAGTGGCATTTTCGGAATTGTAATTAAAAATTCAAATTCACCATACGTTGAAATTATAAATTACGCTTCCAGAGATACCAAACATGAATGGGTCACCTGTTCCCATTAGACATTACACTTATAAAATGTAATGAGGTAATTCTAATATTATCCTAAGGCAGATGTAGGTCTTGCTGTAGTGAAAAACAAACTTAAGAGTTTTTCACTACCAGGACATGTAAAACTTGAAAGTACATGTCCAACTTTTTAAATACACTGCACCCTCCCCTTGGGCTTTCCATGGCCTACCTTAGGGATGACTTATATGTCTTAAAAAGGAAGGTTTAGGCCTGGCAAACTGTTTACTTTGCCGGGTCGGGATGACAATTTAAAACTGCACACACACAGGCTGCCTGAGGCATGTTTAAAGTGCTACTTAAGAGGATGTCATAATAAGTGATGCAGCCACACTAAAGGCATTTAATCTACAAGCCCTGGGCATAGGTATTGCCACTTTATGAAAGACTTACAAGCCAATTCATCATCTTTTAAGGAGATAGTACACACACTTCACCACTGGTTGGCCCTGCTAAGGTGTGCAGAGTCTTAAGGCCAGCAAAACCGAAGCCAGCAAAAACAGGAGGTCTGAAGGCAAACAGTTAGGGGAAACCATGTCAAGGATGAAAGGTCTAACATGCGTATTATGCTCTGTCGAGGTACAGTGCCTTAAGCTACACTCTTGCACCCACTTTTTAATGCCAAGTTCTATTTATTTCTCATTCCTGTCAATGTTAGTGGTAACTGTGATAAAAGATCAGCGTCCAGGACGTATGCCTTCCGCACATCCCAAAGTAAATTTATCTCAACTCCTTCCAAGTCATTCTCATTAAGGATTAAAGATAGAGCCTCTGCAAATGGGGCCCAGATATTGTTTCTACATAGAAGGTTGTGTTCAGTCTCCACATCCCCGGGGATGCCTGCTGTTTGAATGTATGAAAGACCATGCAGACCCTGGTGAGGTCCATGATGGCTCTCATTCCTATCTCCACATCTCTTACCATGTCCTTCATGGAGGGGGAACCCAGGAAATGACCCAACCTAGCATAAATCTTACACTTCGCATAGTAGAATGAAAACTATTCTGCTGTAGTGTGCATGGAACATTAAATATCTGTCAAGCCTATAACATTAAGTCATACCATGCCCCCTACTAATAAGGCTCCTCTAGCCCCTGGTTTGCACTGATCTGTCCAGTTTACTGATGTAGCAGAAATGTTATGATTGTCCCTCATGTTAGAGTGATCATCAATGCGTGACATTTTATGTATTATGCTAACCAAAGTACTAAAGGTTTGATTGTAAAGTGATGCACTAAGGAGCCATATTAGTGTGCATTCACTCTAGATTACCTAACAAAACCCATGTGACATAGAGATTAAATTTCAAAGTTGAATAATATACTTGTCATCATGTTATATTTCAGAGTATAAACTGATAGTGTGGATTAAAACAGTATTAGATTTCTTATAAAAAATGTTTTTAAATTCATCTACCCTAATAGAAAAATGTAGTTCTGTGTGTGTCAAATTAACAGAAATGTATTGACAGAGGTATTTCATTTAAAGCTACAGTAATATGAATGCTAATGGAAGCTTAATAATGTTAGATGTATAATTTGCGTATTAAAATGTATTTTTAGGCCCCGTATTTGTGACTGTGCAGAAAATGTCTTGTCATTCCTTTAACATGAACATTTTGTCCAGATGAGAATGCTAGCTTGTTGTCTATTGTCCTTGAGGATGGAACATTTAGAACTGTTGAATGGTAAAGTATACAGTTGTTGCAATCTTGCATGAAAGAGTACAGATGGACTCCATTCTCACGCAAACCTGAGAATCTTTCAGCTTGAGTTGCATGATCGATTTCTATTGGATGTTACACCCCCAATGTTAATGTGGAACGATGGACCGATTATTCTTTTTGCCCTATGAACTTTAATGTACCGTTCCACATCCGGAATTTGGGCAGAGGATGAGCTGTCTCTCTCCAGGCCCCATTGCAGGTGTCTGCCCATCCTATTTTGCTTGCGGAAACCCTTGGACTCTGAGAGGTACTGTTCTCTCTATCCTTGCCCCTTTGAAATGCTTTTCTGAGACTGAAGAGATTTTCCCCTGCCCTGAAGAGGAAGACTCTTGTCCGAGCTTCTGAAATGCTTACGCTTTCCCTTTTTACTCATTTTTGCCCTCTTTAGTTAGTGAACTGTTGCCCAAGATTCCTTTTTTCCAAATTCTTTTTATCCCTTTTAGTACTTTTTGTCATTTGCCCGTATGTGTTCCACCCAGCATATGTTAATCCCTCCTTGGTTAATCTGTAGGGTTTCCCCTGCTCAAACTATCTGTATTTAAAGATTTAAATTGCCTCAATGCTTGTTGTAACTGAGCAGTGCTCATTTTCCATACATATGGTAACTCTGCTGATGTTCTGTATTTTGCTTGCTGAATGCTTAGTTCTACTAATGTTAGTTTACCTAAATTTGTTACGCTGCCTTGGGCAATCTTTGATGATACTGTATCTTTAGAAGTTTGTCTTGAGAATTGTCTATACGACTATGAGTTTGAGCTTGTAACAAAACACAACTTAACTTAATTTTGGACTGGAGTTTTCCTCTGTGTGGCCACATTGGTCATGCTGTTGATGACACTGAACTTGTTGTAAGTTCTTGTTTGGTCGCCCCACACCTTTATGTTGGGTGTGAAGATCTGTGGACCTTGTCAAGCATTGATTCCTGCAAAGGATTAAATGTGTCAACAGAGCTGGTAGCAGAGGTCCGGTTTCTCCCACAAGGTGTGTCCATAGTTTTAGGGAGATGGAATAATGGGCATGTGATTTGCCAGTCCAAAATTTGCCCAGCCTTAAAGTTTCTATCCCATGGTTCATTCCGACGACTGATGAAGTTCCAGTGCAGTTCCTGCAAGAGATGGTTGTGCTCTAAGATTCTGGGATAACGCACAAGTGTAGAAGAAACTTGGTTAATTTTAGTGTCTGCACTTAGGTGCTTCTCATGAGACATCATTGACTGTGGCAATAGTTTTCCTTGAGTGAGTGTGGGTTTGGTTGCTATTAAATTAATCTTGAGTGCATGTGGAGGATCTGTATAAACCGGAGTGCGAGTTGCTGGTCGACCCTCATTTGTTGTGTAATTGTGAAAGCTATAGTCGGACAACAGATCACCTTACTGCATCGAAGTGTTTCAGTTCCTATTCTTCAGCAAGCAAGCAGTTGTTGTTTATTGCTCAAAACGTTTTGCATTAGGTGTGTGTGAGCAATTGCGTGAGATACAAATGCGAAAGTGAATGAACGGTGAGTGTGCGATTGTGTGAGAGACTATTGCAAAGCGAGTGAGTTGCTGAGAGGAGTGAGTCTGACGTCATAGTGTGTCGCGCTGGTATAGGTTGGTTAGTGTAAAGCCGCGCTAGTATTGTTGGACAGTGCCATGTTGCTCTTGGCTGAGACTAATGAGAGAAAAGGGATGTGGGATGGAGGTTACTTCCTGAATCAAATGAACATTTATTATGATTTATTGGATTTGACTGAAAATGAAGTTCCTTAAAGCGTTAAAAAGTGCATTAAAATGAGAGGTGTTTATTCCAGTAACAGAGGGTATCCCTACCCGAAAGTACTCCATGTCATTATGTAGCATCCAAAAAAGGTGTTCATGCATGTTTGTGGCTAGAACAGTGGTGCAACAGTGAACAGTGGTGCAAGATTACAGAGAAAGAACATGCATTAGCATTTCCCAGTTATGGAACTTTTAATTTAAGGATTTTAGATAACTTGAGGTGAGTGCTTTATGAGATGAACCACCTATGAGGCCTGCACAATTTTAATGGCTCAATATTTGGGGACACAGCACATCAGAAAATGACAACTAAGTATGAGAATAGAATGCAGAAAGCAATAAAGACAATTGATGAGGCAAGATAGGATGAAGAGCAGAAAGCTTGAACAGCAACATAACTGAAGAAGTTAGATTGTATCAAGCTATTTCTAGTGAATATGGGGAAAGCACAAAACCTAAGAATAAGAAAAAGACAGGAAAGCAGAACAGATAACAAATACAAAAGATCAAATGACAGTGATGTACAACAGTGACTCAGATGATGAGTTTATAAATCAGATCTTGTTAAATCATGTGCCTCCATACCATTCATTAGAGATTGGAGCAAGAAGTGAAGCTGCACAAAATATAACCCTGAATATACCTACTTCTTCAGTGCCACAAAATACAAATCAGATAGTGCCAGGTACACCTGGAAATTCAGTGACACAAATTCCAGAAGTGAATCAACCGGTTCAGAGCTTTAGCACAGTTCAGCCTATACAGTCCTATTGTGAATCAGATTGTGCCAAATTCTAACGTTATTTAGCAGGTGTGGTCACCATATGTGAATCCGCCTGTGCCAAATTTTATTCCGAATCAACTTGTGCAAATGTTTAGTCCCAATCAGCCCATACCAGATGTTTCCCCAACTCAGACTGGACAAAGTTTTAGTACTGCTTTGTCAAAACAAAGAGTAGGAATAACAATTCCCCAGACCCAGACGAATTATGTGAGCCCAGATGCATTAACGATATCTGTAACTATAGGTCCAGTTGTTCCCTTGTATGCTCCAGGCATGTCTGAAAGTAATGCACATTCATTAAATGTCACGACTGTGCTTGATGCATCAGTTGCATCCAAAGGAATGGCACCCAGCAGTGTACAGAGGTCAGAATATTCAAATGACTTAGCAATATAGGGAATTAATTCTCTTGTGAGACCATTTACCCCTATGCGGATTGCATACCCAACCCCAATGACAAGTCAGATAGGATTTACCTCTGATACGAGGTTTCCTCAAAGAGCCTCAACTTATTTTGTGCCCAGGTCAGATGCCAAATGCTAATTGCAGAACCCCACAAGGAAGAATACCATTCAACACGCCAGAGAATATGTCGGTTTCAAATATCCCAAGTTAGCAAATTATGGGTCCCTTAAGAACAGAAGTGTTGCAGAATGTCCTGTGAATTTACAAGGTATCACTTCACAATGATTGAGTGACTGATTGAATAATTTGAGTCCTGACAGGTATTACAAATTGCAATGCGAGAAAAGAAGAGACCCCAGAAAAAGATAGATCATGCCCAGTAGGCATATCTCGATTAGAAACTAAATGCGGTTCATGTGCAAAGACATTACTCAACATGCAGGACAGGCATATGAAAGGTTAGCAGAGAAAGCTGAGAAATATGATGTTGATTTGGAGAAATAAAGACTCTTGAAGAGAAGATACAGATTTGAGTTCAGCACAAAAGATATAGTCAGCATGAGATCCTCTGGAATGAATTTATTATGTACATCAAAAAAGGGGAAGCTATGGATAAGTGGAAAGGGGGTGGGCGAGATCAGAAGAAAGCAAAGCCAGATATGCCTCCAGCAGGAGCAAATCCAGTTGAGGACAATGTATAACTGCTGCCCATGAGGTGGAGGTAAAGGCCCGTATTTATACTCTGGTTGCGCCGAATTTGCGTCGTTTTTTTCGACGCAAATTCGACGCTAAACTAACGCCAACTAACGCCATATTTATACTATGGCGTTAGACGCTTCGGGCGCCAAAGTGCCCGGAGTGTGCGTCATTTTTTAGCGTGAACCCCTTCCTTGCGTTAATGATATGCAAGGGAGGCGTTCCCGTCTTAAAAAATGACTCCCAGGCCTTTACGTGGTATTTATACTCCCGGGCAAAAGAGACGCCCGGGAGTGGGCGTGGCCAAAAACGGCGCATTTGCGCCGCTTTTTAACGCCTGGGTCAGGCATGGCGTTAAGGGACAAGTGGGCTCAAAATGAGCCCAGAGTGCCCTCCCCTGCCCCCAGGGACCCCCCCTGCCACCCTTGCCCACCCCAGGAGGACACCCAAGGCTGGAGGGACCCACCCCAGGGACATTCAGGTAAGTTCAGGTAAGTATTTTTTTTTTTTTTTTAATAATTTTTTTTGGCATAGGGGGGCCTGATTTGTGCCCCCCTACATGCCACTATGCCCAATGACCATGCCCAGGGGACAGAAGTCCCCTGGGCATGGCCATTGGGCAAGGGGGCATGACTCCTATCTTTACAATGATAGGAGTCATGTTGATGGGGGATGGGCGTCGTTAAAAAATGGCGCAAGTCGGGTTAAGACGATTTTTTTGCCTCAACCTGACTTGCCCCATTTTAAGACGCCCTAACGTCATTTTTGCCCAACGCCGGCGCTGCCTGGTCTACGTGGTTTTTTTCCACGCACACCAGGCAGCGCCGGTCTGCTTGCGCCGGCTAACGCCATTCCATAAATACGGCGCCCGCATGGCGCTTCAGAATGGCGTTAGACGGCGCAAAATTTTTTGACGCTAAACTGCGTTAGCGCAGTTTAGCGTCAAAAAGTATAAATATGGGCCTAAGTTCATGTATCTTGGGGCTAAATGTATCAAAGGATTTTGCATTCGCAAACGGTGTGAATCTGTAAAATCCACCATTTGTGAATGCAAAATCGCCTTTCACAATGTATGAACGGCATTCGCAGTGCAAATTTAAGGAATCAGTAAAATAGCGATTCCTTAAAATTGCGAATAGATACTGCGATTCACAAATGCTGAATCGCAGTTCAATGTATCAAGCATTCGCAAAATGGTTTTTTGCATATGCAATTTATCATGAATTGAAATCAGATGGTAAACAGGTGCAACCTATATAAAGAGGCCTAGAATGCATCAGCCCTTTTCCACAATGGCTGCACTCTACGTTATGGCGAGGAGGATGAGGATCTTGGCAGGTTTGAGGACAGGGAGGAGGAGACAGTAGCACATTTTTAGAGTGCGCATTACCCTTTTTGAACAGACAGAGGAAGAGAATTTTGATAAGTTCAGGTTAAACTCAGCCATAATACTTGACTTGATAGCTGTATTACAACCCCTACGGAAGAAAAACACACACAGAACCGATGCCATACCCACTCAAGTGCAGGTATGCTTGCTGCACCTCTTAGCCTCAGGAAGCTATCAAGGGGTCATAGCAGCAGCTGGAGGTGTCTCTCAAAGTGCGCTTTCACGCTTCCTTAATGCATTCCTAAATGCCATGCTAACCAAAATCCATCTGCATATAAAATTCCCCAATACCCCACAGGATTTGCAGAAAACAAAATTTGAATTCTACCAAGAAGCCCAATTTCCACGTGTCATTGGCTTCATTGATGGGACACATGTAGCTATCTGTCCATCATCTGCCATACAGTATGTTTATCAGGACAGAAAGAGTACACATTCCTTGATCGTGCAAGTCATATGCAATGCCTCCGACGTAATAACGGATCTTGTGTCCAGATACCCAGGTAGCACACATGATTCCTACATCTTTAGGCACAGTGGAATACACACAAGACTTCTTGCTGGGGAGTTTGGTGAAGGATACCTACTTGGTAATGTAACAGTTAATAATGTCGCATAACGTCTATGTAGTGCCACAGATAACAATAACTCATTACTGTGTTGTATGTAATATGTGGCATGGACTACTTAACACTGTGCATAGTGCCATTGCTATTTTCTAAGGGGCATTTGTACATTCACATAGGGTGATTCAAATCATTACTGCCCTTACCTTTGCTGGTGCCGGGTGTGCCTGAGGCGTCAATGTCAGTGACACCACTAACAGCTTCAGGCAGCAGTGTTGACTCCACCATGTCTTACATGGGGGTGGATGGTGTCTGGGTGGGTGGCCCTCCTCTAGTGCTCCTTGCCTCCTTCAGCCTACTTGCTACCCTCTCTTTGGCATGTGAACGCAAGTCGTACCAGTGCTTGCGTATCTCCTCGATGGAACGCTGTGCAACACCCACTGCGCATATTTTGGTCTGGATGTCAGTCCAAAATTTTTGCTTCTCACTTTCTGGGACCTGTACTGAGTGTTTTCCAAATAACTGGTCATGGTTCTTGACCAACTATTCTGTGAGCACCTTCAGTTCCTGCTCACTGAATTTCAGTTTGCTCTTCCTCTCTTCTTTGTCCTTCCCATTCCCATCAGTGGCCATAGTATTTTCTGGTCCTGGCTGACTCGCCTGAGTGCCTCCCTGATAATGTGATGGGTCTCTCTGCCTGCTCATGTGGCTCAGGCTTCTGGAAACAGAATGCACTGACTCACTTCCTGGTTGTGATGTCATCAAGCTGCTCCAGAATTTAAAAAATTGCAATTAGCGATTTCAAAATATCGATTAGCTATTTTACAGATTCGCTATTTGCTATTTGTGATTGCGAATTCTAACAAATTGCAAAAAAAAGTGCGATGGTGTTGTTACATCGCATTTTGCAAGTCCCAGTTAGCGATTCACTAAAAATCACTATTTGGTATTCACTAATGCGAACCTTGACGCATCTAGCCCTTGGAGTAGGAGGGATATTTTGTAATTTACAAATGATTACTAGAGATTGAGAGAGAAACCAGTGGAATGGTAAATGCAGACACAAAGGATTTCAAAATGCCTGTGGAAAGATTTGAATACATTGTTTGACGTTGTGGTTCCGAGTCATTTGTGGACTGAACGCAGAGTTAACATTGATTGACCAGAAAAAGAGCCCCCAAAACACCCAGTAACAGGTGCGTCATCTGAAGAAGTGATGAAGAGATTTTATAAGGTAATTGAGTTCTAGAAAAACAAGGTATCTCTGAAAGAGGATAGTCCGCAGATGATTGACAAGATGACACAGAAATCGAAAGAGTCAATTCATTCCTATTATGAGGGCTTGTTTAAAGCTTTTAAACATTTCACTGGAACAGAGAAAATAGAAGCCAATGATACGGGTCATTTTTTGTTTAGATTTGTGCAAGTCTTGGAACGAGCCATAAGTGAGGGGATTCAGCAGCATTTGATTTGTTGGCAGAGCAAACCAATTGATGAAATCCTGTGTTACGCAAAGTACTGCAGTGATGAATTGGAATTGAAGCAGAAAAAGTTGAAAGAGAAAGTCATGGTCATGCAATTGGAAGCTGCACCGAAAGCTAGTCAAAGCCTACAGGTGATGGTGAACACTGGTGGTATGCAAGAGGTACAGCAACAGGAAACTAATGTTATCTAACCTAGAAGTAGAGGACGTGGTATTCAGGTAGGTCAGACTGGTGGTGTTGTTTATGTCCAGTTCTTGAAGAGGACAAAGCCATGTCATGCGTATGATAATTGGGGCCATTGGAGAAGGGAGTGTCCCCTTAATAATGTGAATAATAAAGTATACAATAAGGGAGCTGTTCAAGTACAATGTCCTGTGCCAGCTCCCCCTGCTGCCCGGTGCCTGATTGCCTTTGTTAGCCTCTGCCCACTCTGCTGAGTAGGTACTGGGTGCTGCAGGATATTTTGCTGTCTTTTGCTGCATTTTGCCTTCTGCCACTTTTTTGGCATATTCTGGCCTTTTCCCCATGCCCCCTGCCCCCGCTGCCTTTCCCGCCATTTCTGTGTGTTTTTCCTCACCTGCCCTCCTCCCACTGCATCCCTCCCATCCCAGGACCTACTTAATTGCAGTTTCAGCGCAACCCCACTCAGCAGGTCTTGTGCCAGCTCCCCCCTGCTGCCAGGTGCCTGATTGCCTCTGCCAGCCTCTGCCCACTCTGCTGAGTACATGTAGGGTACCTCAGGGTATTTTCTTCCTTTTGCTGCATTTTGTCTTCCGCCTCCTTTTTGGCCTTGTCTGGCCTTTGCCCTGTGGCCCCACCCCGCTGCCTTTACTGCTATTTCTTCCTGTTTTTTCCCCACCTGCTCTCCTCCAACTGTGCCACTCCCACCCTAGGACCTACTTAATGGCAGTCGCACAGCGGGCATGCTGTGGGAGTGCCGCTGGCATGCCATAGGGAAGCCTGTCTGCACCTGTCTGTTCCCGGTCAGTGGCAGGAACGCTGGCTCTCCCACCTTCTGCTGATACTGTACCCTCAACCTCCGGGACCTGGCCCACAGGAACTGGGACAACAACTGCTGCATCTACTCCCCCCAGATCACAGTCACACCCTTCACATGCCTCCAATGCCACTTCACCTGCAACACAGAGACCCTCACCACTCCGGCACTGCCTTCTTCCAACCCAGAGAAACAACTCCATTGCCTGCTGCTCAACACACAATCCCTCTGCAAACATGCCATGGATATCTGGGACACTGTATCCACACTCAGACCGGACCTGATGTTCTTCATCGAGACCTGACTCATGCCCACATCAACCCCCGACATTACCTGCGCCACTCTGCAAGGATAAAAATGGATCCACAAAGACTGCCACAACAAGCACAGAGGAGGCATCGCCATCATGCATAAGGACAACCTCCCGTGCACCACCTGGGCCCCCGACTTGTGTTCTGCAAGGCCATCAATGACCTCATCACCCCTCTTGTCATCAACATGACAGACTACCTATTCCTAGGGGACCTCAATTCCATCCAGACGACCCCAGCGATCTCAACACCACCAAACTCCTGGACAACCTCAGCAACATCAGACTCAAACAACTAGTCACCAGCCCCACACACACTAAATTAGCACTTGTATAGCGCACTACTCACCCGTTAGGGTCTCAAGGCGCTGTACTCATACCGCTATGGAACCCCTCCTGGCTTTTCCCTGTGAGGCGCCCACTCCTGAGCACCCCCAGGGTGAAGCCAGGCATCCAAGCGCTGTTGGGGCCGTTGTGGAGATTAAGCAAGCTATTGCCCAGAGTTGCAGAGTGGGACCCATGAATTAGATTAGGCACCGAGGCGAGAATTATCTGGTCAAGGGGAATTGAGCCCAAGACCTGCCGAAGCGGGACTTGAACCCTGGTCTTGAGCCAGATCTCTGCTTCAGGGTCTGCCGCTCTAACCATTGAGCTACACTTCTCCACCATTGAGCTACACTTCTCCACAAGGACCATATTCTGGACCCCATCTTCACAGGCAGAAAAAAAAGCAAGTTCAGCCACACACCAGAGCTCACATGGACCAACCACCACCTGGTACACTTTGCCATAACCAGCAGAGTGAAGCTGTCCAACACTCCCCATCCTCCTCTCGGCATATAGGGAAAAGTGGGAGAGACCAAATAGACCATCAACATCCATGCTAATGTGAAAAAGACGCTGGCAATCTCTCCGAATGGATCGTCAGTGGTGCCAACAAAGTCGCCCTTGTAAGGAGCTCCGTCCCACCCCCAAACTACACATACTCAAGAGAGAATGCAAAAGACTAGAAAGACGATGGCGTCAGTAGCAGGGACCCTGCAGACCGGACCACCTTCAAAAGTATGCTGAACAAATATCATCTATGTTTCAAAGAAGCAAAAAAGATTGCCCCACTCAGCCACATTGAGCAGAGCACCAACTACCAGAAGGAACTCTTCAAGATCATTAAAACTCTTCAAGATCATTAAAGAGTTCTCCTGCCCAGTAGCCACCGAAAACACAATCCAACCCATTCAGGCCTTCTGCGATTCACTAGTGGACTACTTCCACAACAAAATCACAGCCTTCTACAGAAACTTTCACCCCCAATCCACCAGCCTCGAACACCTACTAACCCCATCTGAGGACTCCCACAGCCACCTTATCATGGACTGAAAGCCACTATCCATCCACGAAACAGTCACCCTCATGACTTAAACCCAATCTGGCTCGCCCAATGATCCATGCCCACATTACATGTTCAACCTGGGCCAGAAATAAATCAGCAGCATCCTCTCTCCTATCTTCAACACTTCCATCAGGACTACCACCATCCCCGAAGCATGAAAACAAGCAGAAGTCAAGCCACTCCTGAAGAAACCTTCTGCCAACCCCAGCAAACTCAAAAATGACCCATCTCTCTGCTACCTTTCCCAGCCAAGGTCCTGGAAAAATCCATCAACAAACAGCTCTCTGAACATCTGGAAAAACACAACCTACTTGACTCATCACAATGCTGTTTCCACTCCAACCACGGCACCCAGACTGCCCTTATCGCCACAACGAACCATATCAGGTCTCATCTTGACCATGGAGAGAAAGCAGCCCTGATCCTCCTAGACCTCTCCACAGAGTTCAACACCATCTCCACCTTCGCCCTGACAGCCAGACCCCACCACCTCAGTATCCAATGCAACACCCTGAAATGGATCCACAGCTTCATCACAGGCAACATTCAGTGGGTCCATCTCCCACCCTTGACCTCAGAATTTAAGAGGAACATATGCGGCGTCCCCCACGGGATCCTCTGTCAACCCTACCCTGTTCAACGTGTATGTGATGCTGTTGACATAGATAGTTCGTTCCCATGGACTCAAAATCATCTCTTATGCCGACGACACCCAACCAATACTGCCCTTGGGGGGGGGGCGTGGCTACTGGCCCAAGATGGCAGACACCTGATTCATCGGCTCCGGGCCTGGACCTCTCAATATGCGGTGCATCGGGCAGAATCACCTCAGTTCTGTGTCCTGCCTGTGTACTGGAGAGGAGTGCCAGGATCCGGAGGAACGCACTAGAGTGCTCCGGTCAGAACCGAGGAACGAGGTGCACGTCTGTTGAGCCGAGCTGTGATACACTGCAGCCCGCGGTGCCTTGCGCGATCTGCGCCCGGGGCCTGCAGTCTATCACAGCATGAGCTCCATAAGAACCTGCTTCCAATATCCAATACCTACATATAGGCACCACACTCCTTGCCACAGAGCCCGTGAAATTACACAGTTGGACTGTGTGAAAACTGCTTTAAATTTATTACCCTCAAATGACCAGCCGCTATAGAGAAGACGACATGGGACGCACAAAAAACAAACTGCGAGGACGGGATAAATTATTCACCACTTACACTCCTCCCCTGGACGGCTCCTCTGCAACATGGCCCATGGAGGTAGTGCCACCTATGGACCAGACAACACCTATGGATAAGCTTGATCGCATCCTCTAGGAAATCAGAGAATCAAGAGCTGCAATGGAAATTATCAGAGATGAACACTGCAAATTAGCAGACACGGTGCACACAACAGAAAAGACACTGGCAACCCCTGAACCAGCCTTGGAAGAGCAAGTATCCATAACGGCTCAGCTACGGAAGCAAGGGGAGCTTTTACAAGATAGGGCAGAAGATGCTGAAGGACCTGCGCGTCGCAATAATGTCTGTATCATTGGCATGCCGGAGGGAATGGAGGGAATCCAGGCAACGTACTTTATCAAGGAGTGGCTCCGCACGGTGTTGTCCCCAACAGGACTCTCAACTTTTTTCACAGTGGAAAGGGCACATAGGCTACCCACAAAGAAACCAGCACCAGCCGCGCTGCCACGACCCATAGTGGCCAAGATTTTGAACTATAGAAAACAGGACCAAGTGCTCAGAGCGGCAACAGAAAGGGCACCAATCTTGTATATAACATGCAGATTTCCCTGTCACCAGACTATACAGTGGCAGTGCAACGGCAGCACGCCACATTCACAGAGGTGAAGAGACAACTACGTGCTGCTAGTCTCACCTATGCTCTGATTCTTCCTGCTAAACCCTCCTCTGAGTTCTCGCTGAGATCCCCGCCTCGGTCGCGGCAGAGGAGTTTCTGAAACTATGCTGCGGACTGTGCCGCCACTGCACCAGGCCAGGGCGAGTCATCGTGAGGCCCTGCTTTCTCTGGGAGCCCTGAAGACACAACCATGCTGTCCTAGTGGTAGTTCGCCTGAGGGCAGTCCAATGGATTCAGACACTGACAGCATTGTTCCCATCAATAACGCTGCAAATAGCAAATGACCTGTAATACCTAACCTATAACCGCAAGTACATAGGTGTAACTATAATCTCTCCTTTATTAGGTATGCTCCATGGTCAATAACCTACAGGCCATTAGCACTGGGTACCAGATGGCAACACTATATGCAGTACAGGATTATTCCTGTTATGTGTTTCAGTTGTGACATGTATAATAGTCCGATACCGGACACCTGATTAGTACTCTGTATGGACCGCATGATAGGCACCCCGCTGACAAATTCCCAATGGTTACACCCCCACAGGCAAATGCCCAAGTTGTGCCTTCTTCAATTTATTATGTTTATATTAACAGTTTGGTCAAACAGCCGTTGCTCACTGGAACGAGTTTTGGGAAAGTTACAAGTGTGCTACAAGTCTGACATACTCGTACTAGCCGATAGGTGACAATGTTCTCAGCATTGGACATGCCACATATATCATATCCTTTAGGCAAATGATTTCCACTCCTACTGCTTATAATATCATTACCTCGAATGTCATCGGCCTGGGTTCGATACAAAAACACCATTAGGTGCTGGCCCAGTTACACAGATGGAAAACACACATTACTTACTTTCAAGAAACGCATCTACATGAAGCACAAAAACTCCAAACCAAATGGAGAGGTCAATTATTCCATACATCATACTATGCACTTGCGAGGGAGACAGCGATATGGGCGCAAGCACGTGTCTCTTACTCACACCAAGAATCCAAAATAGATATGCAAGGCTGATATGTACTCTAAAAAGGCTACTTGGATGGCATGCCAATAGAGTTAGGATGTGTCTATGCCCCCAATTCAGATCAAGATGTGTTCTTCGCCCATCTATCCACAATACTTGCAGACTGGGCACATCTTCCATGGATCCTAGGAGGTGATTGCAATATGGTATAAATGCATACCTAGACTGCTCTCACCCCCCCATTACCAACCACAAACACAATCAAGCAGGCAAAAGCACTGTGCTGCTGGGTGGAGGGATAGAGTCTCGTAGACGTCTGGCACGGTCGCATTGCGGGCATGAGGGAATACTCTTTTTACTCCCATCCACATGTATTACATTCCCGACTTGACCGATTTCTATTCACCTCTACTCTTCAATCCCAAATATCACACTGCACATATTTAGGCAAAACAATATCCAATCATAACCTGTTGGAAATATATTGCTAATATGGGGACATGTCCCAACCCTGATCCTTTCATGGTGATTACAGCCCGCGCTGCTGGAAAATGCAGTGTACTGTGATACACTCACAACAGCCATCACCACATACTTTGCTGAAAATGCTAATACGGCTTCCTCTACACTGACAGAGTGGGAGGCCTTTAAAGGTGTAATATGGGCAGTCTCGATTAAAACGCTGATGGGAGTCAGGGGGGAATTTTTGCGCACCCTAGCACAAGTCGAGACCAAACTGGGCCCAGTAGAACATAGAGCTGTGCACCACCCAGAAGAGGCCTATCAACTCCAAAATACATGTATCGCATATGCAGAACTATTAGGTCACTACGGGTCACTGACCACAGAGAATATCTAACTAAAATACATTCAGATGCGGATTGTACTGGTAATCTCCTAGCTCGACTAATTAAACCTATACAATCCCCCACCCCAATTCTCGGCATAAACACTCCAACACACTGCCAAGTACACACCCAGTCAGAAATGTGTCAAGCATTCCAAGAATATTACATGCAACTATATACAGCACCCGCTGTGAATGATCTGATGACAGTAGCCTCCTATATTGCCTGACTCACATTACCACAAGTCGCACCGTTGGAACGCAAATTATTAGAGGCTCCTATAACTACGAGTGAGAGAAGTAATGTTATAAAAGATTTAGCCCGAAATAAAACATCCGGTACAGACGGCTTACCGGTGGAATTTTATGCCACATACTCCTCGCTACTGGTCCCCCACCTCCTCACTCTATATACGGATTTGCTAGAAAATGGAGCACTTCCCCACTCCACTTGGGAAGCTCCTGAAACTGGAAAGGGACCCAGCAGAGGTGTCCTCATGTAGACCTCTTTCACTTCTGAATTCCGGATACAAGATCCTTAGTAAAGTATTGGCCAGCCGTTTGCTTACCCTGCTTCCACATTTGCTACACTCTGACAATGCAGCTTTTTGCCCCGGAAAAACACTTCCTTAAATATATGGAGATTATTTCAGGCCATGGACGCCTCTCATACTCTCCAACCTTATGCTGGCTGCCTTTCCCTAGATTTTAAACATGCCTTTGATTCCCTCAGCTGGGATTTCATGTTGGGAGCCCTTACTGCCTATGGTATACCCTCCGGTTTTATCCGTTGGGTTAGACTACTTTATTCACACCCCACGGCCAGAGCCAAGACCGGGCTTGCATCTCAACTCCGTATCATATATCATGGGGCACCAGACAAGGCTGCCCCTTTTCCCCTCTACTATTTGTTTTGGCAGTGGAGCCGCTAGCCCACTGCTTTCGTCATCATGTAGAGACATGGGGTAAACGTGTGGACAGATCTCTCCATACAATATCTTTATATGCAGATGAAATGATCCTTTACTTCAGGGATATACGTTCCCCCTTGAGAAGGCAGCCCAGCTCATGACCACATTTGGGAACCTGTCAGGTGTATGGATAAATGCCAACAAGTCCTATGCTTTTTCCTTTAGCAGTCTGCTGGACGCACCTCAGATTACATTTGGTCCATTTCAGTTTCAATTAGCTCCACAATAGTTTGCACCTATGGGTGCAAAATATATCATGACCCAGAGGATCTGTTAGATGGCAATTTTGGCCGAACGATAGCGGCGATAAGGTCACAAGTAAACTTTTGAAAGACTCTACCTCTGTCTATAGCTAACCGACTGGCACTGGCCAAAATGGTCCTCCTGCCTCGAAAACTCTACTTTTTTGTAAATTTACCATTTTTTATATCCTCACGCATTTTCACTACGCTTAATACATTAATAGTAGACCTCATGTGGAGTGTGGGCTAGCGAAGGCTCAGCCTAGCTAAATTGCAATTGCCGACAGATGGGAGCGAGATGGGAGCTCCAGATATGATAGCCTATTGTACAGCCAGTCAATTACAATGGCTAGTATACTGGTTAGCAGGCCATAACTTGGAAGAAATAGGATATACCCACCACATGCTACCAAAAGGCAAGCTACACACTTTACTCTGTCTGGGTTCTGAACTTCTCACAAAGGGTCCCATGTTACTGAAAGTTGCACTCTCCTATTGCTACAAAATACACACATTCAACCCTCCCATACTTGTCACTTATACTGTTATTTAGTCTTCTTGTTTTTATAGGCATCCTCCCAAACAAAATGCTACATCCCTGGAGCCAACAGGTGGAGCTGACCATAGGTTCCCTGCTCGTGGAGGGAGTGTTGATGACCCACCATAAATTTATACAACTGCATGAGCTGCCAAATACTCTGTTCTTAACACATGCTAGTATTACTACGTCGCTACTGGGCCTCAGACGGACACATGCCTGAAACATACGAACTCTTGCACGCACTACACACCGTCGAGCATGAATGATGCTTAATTAAATGGCTTACAGAGGACTTAGGACACATGTAGGGATTTTACTAGACCCCTTAAAGTACAGAAGGGGGCTTGATATACAAAGGGACAGTAACAGAAGTAGAATGCGTCTTTCTCATAAAATATTCAAAACAAATCTCTCAAAACTCATGCTTTAAATGTATTCAATTTTAAATATTTCATAGGGCCTACCTCACGCCACATAGATTGAATCTGCTGTTCCCATCAGCTTCAGCCTCCTGCCCACAGTGCCATTTGCCAAATGCAGACCTTATATATATGATATGGTCATGTCCACTACTAAGATCTTATTGGGATGCCATTGAGGCAACACTGACGTCATTAACAGGTGGGAATAACTGGAAAACGTTGGCGCACTGTATACTAGGTTTATACCCCAGACGCTAATCAGCATCTGTGACTTCCCGGTTCGCAGACATGGCACTCCTGCTGGCCAAGAGGTTACTTATGCACTACTGGAAATCCTCTAAGCTCCCATTGATAAAACAGTGGAGGGAGGAGGTAGAACAATGGGGTCTAGCAGAGAGTGTTGGGATCCGCCAGGAAGAATATAGGGGACTCCGCAAACGACCAATAGCTCTACAATGGGACACTATATTAGAAAAACTTACCCCACAAACAGCGATGATGATAACATCTAATGGGACACCATAAGTCTAATGCAAGGATTTGTCATTTATTCTACCAACTTCCAATGTACCCTATGCTGTTTGCACCTGTATTTGCTGTGCTCACACTCAGACCAGGACTCAAAGTAGCATCCTTTACCTACCCAATGTTCACTAGATCACATATTAATAAATGATTCACTGTGGCAATGTGGATCCACGTATATTGATAATGATGTACATGCTCAGTCCCCCTATGAGTTTGCAATAGTCATGATTGTATGTCAACTAAAGGAGGGAGGGTGGGTAAGTTAGTGTTTAAATGTTGAGATTACATAGCAAAATTATACTGCTCATCCTTCTATGCTACTATACCATTACTTCTATATATAATACTGTTGAAAATGTAAAGAAATATAGGTCTCCTGTACCAGATGTGCTTTGATACAGGTTAAGCATGCTACTATATTTGTAAAATGTAAAATGCAATAAAGTTGTGTTAAAAAAAATTAATACTCTCCCTTGTTGAAGACCACACCACCCCCAGAGACAACTTCAGCAACACCAGGACACACGTCGCTAATTGGATGAAATCCAACTGCTTGAAACTGAACTCAGACAGGATTGAAGTGATCATCTTCGAAAACAACTTCTCCCCTTGGGTTGACTCCTGGTGGCTCCTCGCGCTTGGACAACTCCCCTCACCAACTGACAAAGCCTGCAACCTCGGCATCATCATCAGTATCACCTTCAAACAACAGATAAATGCAGTTTATCTCCAGCTTCCACATCCTCCGGATGTTACGGAAGATCTTCAAATGGATTCCTATCGAACCCAAAAAAGACAGTCACCCAAGCCATCATTACCAGCAGACTAGACTACAGAAATGCCCTCTACGGCGGACTACCTCCACTGCCTGCAGGCCATCCAGAACGCAGCAGTGAGATTCATCCTAGAACTTCCCAGAAGAAACCACATCACCCTCACCTCAGAGATTTACATTGGCTGCACAAGAAATGCAAATTCAAAGTTCTCATCATCGCTTACAAAGCTTTCCACAACATCGGACCCAAGCTAAAGAACCGCAGATTCTCCTTCGACCAGCCAGCCAGGGAGCTCTGCAGGACAACTCTTGCCCTCGCCCATGTCCCAAGAGGCCAATGCAGCTGCTGTGGAGGATGCTCCTTCTCCTATCTAGCTGCCAAGACAGGAACGGCCTTACCGTTGCACCTCGCGCACCCTCCTCGACTTCAGAAAAACTTGCCATGGCTCTTTGAGGAGTAGCTCGGAAACACACTGACAACCATAAACGCCTGGATACCCCCGTGGGGATAAGCTGCGCTTTACAAATACTATAATTGATTGATTGAATAATCGGGTTCAATTACAGAATGTTCAAAGACCCCGAGTGCAGAATGTAAATGTGCCCCAAGGATAGCAGATGCAGATACTGCAAGTCCCAAAGACTCAACAACAAGTGATTGTCCCCAACAGAATTTAAATCAAGTTGCAAATGCAAATATGAATCAGTTATCATCACAGTTTCCCTTAATGGACCTGAGTGATGAGGTATTTTCAGAAATTCTTCAAGGAAATAGCCAAGATGATGAGGACTGAATGTTAGGTGCATCCTTAGAAGTAGATCAACATGGTCCCTATGTGAATGCTGATGTAGTGGGTCACCATGTGTCATTTCTGGTTGACACTAGGGCTGCAAGTTCCACTGTCAGAACAGCAGAAGTACAGAATTTGCCCCTTTCAGGAAAAATAATCCAAGTTGCAAATAAACAATTAACAGAATCTGTCCCTGTAAAAATAGGTTAATTTGAAGATAAGCACCAGTTTGTGGTCTGCGATTCAAGTCCTGTAAGCTTGCCTGACCACAGCCTACCGTATAAGCGAAATTGAGCTGCACACCATGAGGAATCGCAATACAGACAAATGATGAGGATGTGCCCTTGTGAAACAGTAACCGCGTGTCACATTGTCCCCAATGCTGACATGTAATGATTTACCCAGAGTTAAAAGACACACTGACACTTGAAGTGTGAGATTTTTCAGGAAAAGAAATAGGTCGCATTCAAAGAGTTGAGTCTGTAAAAATAACAGGAAAGCCAAATGCGATGTGTCCAAACATTCCTCCCTATTATATGACACCAGACACAATTGCTGGCATAACACCCCTGATAAACTATTTAATTGAGCATGGTACTCTGAAGGAGATAATAGGAAGTCCAGATAGTTCTCCTATTCTAAGACTGCAGAAGCCCAATGGAAACCACTGCATAGTCCAGGAGTTAAGAAAAATTAACAAAGTTGTTGTCCCATGTTGTCTCATGGTACCGAATCCTGCAGTAGTTTCATTTCAAATTCCATGTAAAGCACAATGGTTTACTGTGATTGACCTTTGCCAAGCATTTTTCCGCATACCGTTGCATGAGAAGAGCCAGTATACCGAGAGTCCTTTGATTTTTAATCAGGTTTTGAAAAAGAATCTGGAATCATTCAAATGCTCGATCACTTAGTCTTAGTTGAGTATAAGTAGAAAGTTGGCTCTGTATGTACTATTTCAAAGTAAGAAATAGTGTGCACAGAGTCCAAGGGTTCCCCTTAGAGGTAAGATAGTGGCAAAAAGAGATAATTCTAATGCTCTATTTTGTGGTAGTGTGGTCGAGCACTAGGCTTATAAGAGGGTAGTGTTAAGCATTTGTTGTACACACACAGGCAATAAACGAGGAACACACACTCAAAGATAAATTCCAGGCCAATAGGTTTTTATATAGAAATCAATGGGGAGACCCGGGGGTCTATCAACAATGCAGGCAGGCACAGGGGGGGCTCCTTGACAGGCCAGTGGGGGTGGGGCCAAATCAGTTGTCATCTCCGTCTTCACTGCAGGGCTTCAGGTCAGCAGTCCTTCTTCTTCTTTAGGTTGCAGGAATCTATCTTCCTCGTTTCTGGGAGCCCCTAAAGACTCAATTTAGGGGTGTGTTTAGGTCTGGGAGGGCAGTAGCCAATGGCTACTGGCCCTGAGGAAGGAGGCACCCTCTTTGTGCCTCCTCCCTGTGGGGCGGGGGCACATCCCTAATCCTATTGGGGGAATCCTCCATCTGCAAGATGGAGGATTTCTAAAAGTAAGAGTTAGCTCAGGACACCTTAGGGGCTGTCCTGACTGGGGAGTGACTCCTCCTTGTTTTCCTCATTATCTCCTCCAGCCTTGCCGCCAAAAGTGGGGGCAGTGGCCGGAGGGGCGGGCCTCTCCACTAGCTGGGATGCCCTGTGGCGCTGTAACAAAGGGGGTGAGCCTTTGAGGCTCACCGCCAGGTGTTACAGTTCCTGCAGGGGGGAGGTGAGAAGCACCTCCACCCAGTACAGGCTTTGTTCCTGGCCACAGAGTGACAAAGGCATTCTCCTCATGTGGCCAGCAATATGTCTGGTGTGTGGCAGGCTGGCAAAAACTAGTCAGCCCACACTGGAAGTCGGGTATGTTTTCAGGGGGCATCTCTAAGATGCCCTCTGGGTGTATTTCACAATAAAGTGTACACTGGCATCAGTGTGCATTTATTGTGCTGAGAAGTTTGATACCAAACTTCCCAGTTTTCAGTGTAGCCATTATGGTGCTGTGGAAATTGTGTATGACAGACTCCCAAACCATATACTCGTATGGCTACCCTGCACTGACAATGTATAAGGTTTTGCTTAGACACTGTAGGGGCATAGTGCTCATGCACCTATGCCCTCACCTGTGGTATAGTGCACCCCGCCTTAGGGCTGTAAGGCCTGCTAGAGGGGTGACTTATCTATGACATAGGCAGTGTGAGGTTGGCATGGCACTCTGAGGGGAGTGCCATGTCGACTTAGTCATTTTCTCTCCACCAGCACACACAAGCTGGCAAGCAGTGTGAATGTGCTGAGTGAGGGGGCCCCAGGGTGGCATAAGACATGCTGCAGCCCCTAGGGACCTTCCCTGGCATCAGGGCCCTTGGTACCAGGTGTACCAGTTACAAGGGACTTACCTGGGTGCCAGGGTTGTGCCAATTGTGGAGACAAAGGTACAGTTTAGGAAAAGAACACTAGTGCTGGGGCCTGGTTAGCAGGGTCCCAGCACTCTTTCAAATCATAACTTGGCATCAGCAAAGGCAAAACGTCAGGGGGTAACCATGCCAAGGAGGCATTTCCTTACAGTATATTGATAACCTGCTTGTGGCAACAAACACTAGAGAAGCCTGTAGGAGAGATACAATTGCTCTCTGGAATCATTTAGGAGAGAATAGACATAAAGTTTCTCTGGCAAAATTGCAGTATTACAAGTAAGAAGTTCTGTATCTAGGTCATCACATTGAGAAAGGTATGCAGAAGGTTTGACAAGAAAGAATCTCAGCAATTCTAAAAATAAATCCCCCTACCACTCAAAAGAAAGTATGTATGTTCCTGGAAATGGTTGGCTACTGTCATCAGTAGATTCCAAACATTTCCCTTCCGGACAAGCCTTTACAGAGGCCGACACATAAAGATGTGTCAATCTTGTACCATTGGATGATAACTGTATACATGTTTTCACAGAGCTGGCAGAAAGCCTATGTTGTGCCCAAGCTCTGGGAATGCCTGATTATAACAAATGTTTTTCTTTATTGTGTTGTGAGAGGGGTGGATGGGCTGTCTCAGTTTTGACTTAGTTGCATGGAAATATAAACAAGCCTGTGTCTTATTTTTCTGCCACACTTGATCCTGTGGCTACTGTACTGCCTGATTGTTTGAGGGCGGTTCCATCCCTGAGCATCAGCATTGAACAGTGCGAAGGCATTGTTATGGGTCACCCTCTGAATGTTTTAGTAACCTACTCCCTGGAGATATCGTTAACATGAACCAAGACAGTATCTCACAAGGTGTTGTTCGAGCCATTATTGACAGGCCATCCTTGCCACGTCAAATGTCAATTTAAAGAGATGCACTGTTCTGAATCCTTCTACTTTGTTACCTGCCCCTGTTGAAATTGAAAATTAATGTATGGATGAGGTTGAGCATGACAGTATCAATGTGAATGAATTGTGTACCAAACCAAGACCTGCCATTGTGGCATTCCCCAACTGAAAATGACTATGCTATGTTTGTTGATGGCTCCTGTTCAAAAGGTAAAGATGGTACACTGAGAGCTGGTAATGCAGTTTGCACAGACTCAGGTGTGATTGAAGCCTCCTGGCTTCAAGGATTCCTTTTGGTCCAAATAGCTGAATGAGTTGCTCTTACTATAGCATGCTTTGTTTCTGAACAGCTGAGAGTGGCAATCTTCACTGATAGTCAGTATGGTTTTGGTGTTGGTCACAACTTTGGACAGGTGTGGTCCCAGAGAGGGTTTATGATCTCCTCTGGATCACCCATACACAATGGCACCAAGATTTATAATTTGTTGAATGCATTACAATTGTCTGCAAAAATTGTTGTAGTCAAATGTGGTGCTCATAAAAAAATCAAGTGATTATGTAACTTTGGGAAATGCATACGCAGGTGAGGTGGAAAGATATTGCGCCATAAGCTGCACTTCCTTAAATGGGGAATGGAACACCAAATAAATGAAAAGACAAGCCAAAATGTCCTGTTTACTGCTGTTGGTACCTAGGAAGAAGTTAAAAGAGTTCAGGAGGAAGTGACAAAAGAGAAACAGCAGAGTTGGATTAGAGCTGGATGTGTCAATAGAAATGAGGATGATGTTTGGGTTTCAAGTGATGGAAAAGCTGTGTTACCAAATAGTTTTTTGTCACCCATGGTTAGACACTATCATGGATGGCAAATGTAGGTTTAGATGCAATGATCAGAACCTTTAGGCAGACATGGTTTAATCACAGAATCAGAATGACAGTAGCTGAAGCTGTATGTCACAGGTGTGCCATATGCCAAAAGATGAATGCAGGGAAACTCACAGTAGTTACACTGAGTCATATAGACAGACCAAGAGGACCGTTCAACAGAATGCAGTTGGATTTTATAGAGTTACCTATATGCAATGGACAGAGATATGCCTATGTGACCGTGTGCATTTTTCCCATTAGGTTGAAGCATACCCGACTGGATAGCAAAGCTGTTACTTAGGGAGTTAATTCCAAAGTTCGGCTTCCCGACTTCCCAAGAGTCAGATGGAGGGATACACTTTAACAGTGAAGTCCTAGAATTATTATGTGTAGCATTGCAAATTCAGCAAAGATTACATTGCAGTTACAGACCTGAGGCGTCTGGATTAGTGGAGCAAGTAAATGGTACTCTGAATTCTAGTATGGCAAAAGTATGTGCATCCACTTTAAAATGGCCAGTTGCATTGCCTCTTGCTTCATGAGTATGCACAGTACACCCAGCAGAAAGAATTGGTTATCCCCACATGAAATTATAATGGGAAGAGCCGTAAGATTGGCAGTTGTGCCTGCAAATGCGCTTGTAAACATTGCAGCTGACTTGGTGCTGGATTATTGTAAAGGACTGACTGATGTGGTTCTTTCTTTGTCCCATCAAATTGGAGAGGCTGCAGTACAGCCGTAGCAGGAGCTCTGCCATGACCTATGTCCAGGTGGCAGGGTCATGGTGAAAAAGCATGTAAGGAAGTCATGCTTGGAACTGCATTGAAAAGGTCCCCATCAGGTAGTCTTAATCACTACTACAGCTGTAAAGTGTGCTGGTCTCCCTAACTGGGTGCACACTAGCCCCACTCGCAAAGTTCCAGGTCCCCTACATGATACAGCACCTGTTCCAGAAGGGTCGGTTAAAGTGAGCGAGAGGGATCAGGTGAGTCAAACTGTTGGGGCTGGACAAGTGGCTGCTACAGCACAAGTACGGTTTGAAATGGTTCTGAGTGAGTCAATATCAGTGGTTGGTACAGAAGTGTTGAGACAGAATCAGTTGACTCATGCAAGCTCAAATGCTAACGAAGGACAAGTTGCTGTAGAATAAAGAGCTGTACCAGGAGACAATTTGTCAAGTGAACAAGCAGCACCAGCTGTACTAGTGCCTCTGACAACTGCTGAAGAAACTGAGAACACAAGCCAAAGTGACAGTGATACTGACAGTCGAGTAAATAGAAGATCAAAGAGAAAAAGAGTAGCAAGTCAAAAATACTCAGCACCTGAATGGACATATTTTGCTGCCAATGTCTGGGAGTAAGAGTTTGCAACCTTTTGCGTTAACACTTTGAATCCAGTTCAGTTTCTACATTTGATAAAGTAGTAGTAAATCTGCCCCTAGCTGCCTGGCCCTATGTAGCTCTACTGAAGGGGGTCCTCTACTACGCAGGGGGCAGACTGAACTCTATGGTGAATGATTCAATAAGGTTTTGAATTGGCTGGTCCACCACAAAGGATTCCCATTCCTTCACACCAAAGACCTTTTAATGGTGTGAAGATGTGCTTGGATTAGTCCTGATACTGCTGACCCATGGGGAGATTGTGTTATTGTGAACTGTAGGTTTCTGTTTTTAGTTCATAAACTATTATTTGACTCCTGTATGTATCCTGTATTGAGGAGCTCTATCTCTTCGATTTCACTACAGTTATTCTACAACCCTCTGAATTAGCATGCTCAAGAAATTAGTCATCATTTGGGATTATTTCCTGCTCAACCAAGCATTTCCCCCGGCTCCCAGCATGCCACCATCCCGAATTCAAGTATTACACACCCTCCTAAAAGTCCAAGTAAGGTTTCTAACCCAGGGCCCCTCCTTCCTTTTCTATCCCTACAGCCAACAGGTTTGATGTTCATGCATGTAATGATTGACGCCTGACTGAGGCAGATCGACCACCCGTTAAGGATATGAATCAGTCCCCCCTTCTTGCAACAGTACATTGTTAAGGCCTTGAGGATGGTTGAATATTTTCCCTGCTTAGCTAGAATGTTGAGGGCCTTAAAGGGAAGTCCACTAACCCTGAGTCTCATGCCTTTATTAGCAAGTATGATATGGTGGTCTTCCAGGAAATGTGGACCACTACTCCCATTTTTTATGACAGGTTTGCTTGTTATTTTAGTTCAGCTATCCCTTCCTTGCGTGGTAGAGCCATAGGAGGCCTTGCGATTTGGGTCAGCTTAAATCTCCAAGTGGAAATTACAGTTATTGATACCAGGTCTCCTGCTTTTTTAACTGTAAAATCAATGGACAGTAGCATTTGTTCTGTTTTTTATTTAATTAACAGCTATAATAATGATTTTGTTAACCCCACAAGCGTTTATTACGAGGAGCTGTTTAATTTTCTTTCTACGTTGGAATCCCCTGAGGGTGGATTCAGCCCAGAGCCCCCTTATCTGATATGTAGAGATTACAATGCAAAATTGGTTGGTAATGAGGAATCTAGCAATGACAGGGTAGCCAAGTTGACCATATATTTAGCTACACACAATCTTAATAATCTACTGGACACTCTAGGAGCGGATGAGCCTTGGCTCCCATTGTTTAGAAGACATGGTCGGGCATCAACTATTGATTATATTTTTGTTACCTGGAACCTCCCCCATAAGTTTATTAGAGGAGAGGTTATGCAGACTGATTGGGGTGACCATAATGCCCTACTTACTTTATGGTATCTGCTTCCTTGTAAGCGGGTAACCCCTACTAATGCTATTTTCCCTACACAACACTCCACTGATGGCCTTAGACTTATTTGGCAGATCAAAGATCCTTTAGTTGCACTGTTTGGGCTTCTGAAACAGTATCAGTGATTAATTTTGAAATGCCTGGCAGAGGAGCATGGGGAAGCTGTGCTAATCTATTTCGACAGCTTTAACCATGCTGTTCCTCCTTAAACCATTTAAGATGGATATTGGGGATCCCCAATGGTTTGATGGGTGTTGCTTGGCTGCAAACCGGGACCTAAGACATGTATTGGCTACATCCCAAGATTACAGAACAATGTTCGGGCTGCTCGCCTGCCATATAAGATTAGTCTTACACTTAGAAAGGAGGCCTTGCTTAAGGGGGATTGGGAAGTTCCAGAATCAGCAGAGGTGAGAAGGAATAGTAAGACCTTTTGGAATCTAGTTATAAAATTAGGCTAAGGATGCCCCTGAATTCCCTTTACTGCACTGCAATATTTTAGGCTCTGACTGGGTCTTCCATTTTATGGCCATTTATCACTTAGAAGAGAATATGGAGATGAGTTAAACCTTGCAAAGTAGGTTACGTAATGCACCATCTTTTACTGTATTCTTAGCTGAAGTCGAGCTATCTATACAACAGAGTTCAGGAGGAAAAGCACCAGGCCCTTATGGGATCCCAATGGACCTTATAAAATGTAATATCGATATATGGGGGCCTTTAATTATGAATGTCTTTAATTCTTCTTTGAACATGCACATCCTGTGCTCTTGCTCTCTATCTTTTATTGTGCCTGTTTTCAAAAACAGAGACCGTATGCCACCCAAGAGTTACAGGCCCATCTCCCTTATTGATAGTTAAGTTAAAATCATAGGCTGAGTGATTTACAATCACCTGGGCGCATGGGTGCAGGAGCATAATATTCTATTTCCCTTTCAATTTGGGTTCCGCCCCTGTCTAGGTACAGCAGAGCAATGCCTAAATCTGAATTTAATAGTAAATACAAATATTTTCGTTAATTGTTGCCTCATAAATTTGATCTTTATGGACCTTTCAATGTTGTTTGATTCTGTAAATATGTCCAGGTGCTGCTGGACCTAGGTGTGGAGCTACCATTGGTGAATTTCCTCCATAACCTGCACGATGACCTAGCAGGCAAAGTGGTGAAATGTCTAAGAGATTTGCCTTAGGCGAAGAGTGCGCCAAAGTTGAATTCTGGCCCCTTTATTTTTTACCCTTTACGTAAATAGTCTCCGTTCTCACTTGAATGCTACTCGGGTAGCCTCCCCTATAATAGCCGGTACTCAGGTGCCCGCAATGCTCAATGCAGATGACGCCGTCAATCTGGCAAGAATTTCTAATGCTTTGAGGTTACTAGTGGACCTCTTCGTCAGCTATATGAGCAATCTTGATCTGGTAACTAATTATGCAAAGTCTTAAATTAAGGCATGTGGGTTCGGCAAATCAAATATCTGTAATATTACAGTGAAGGGGCATTCTTTGTGTAGTGTGTGCGATATAGTTATTTAGGAGTCACTTTCAATGTTACAGGATCAGGTGATTAAGGCACATCTTAAGCTCAGTAGGTCTGCAGGAGCACTTTTTAATCTGCCAAGTTAGAAAGGAAAAAGGCACTGTTCCTCCCCTTTTAAATCTGTTTAATGCCCAGTGTGTTGTGGCACAATTCCCAGACATGTTTCTGTACAGAAATTGTTAATGATTGTCTTAATCTGGAAAAGGGACGTGATATCCTGTGGTTGAGGTATGTCTCCAAAACACTTCAGACATTAGGGCTGTCCGCTGTCCATTCTATTCACGATGCCCCAGAGTATCAGGAAAGGGGGGTAAACTGAGAGTTAGGTAGCTGTTTTTTCAGTTCTGTGACAAAAGAAGGCTGCAAAGTGAATTAATGAAAAATTCCGTTAGGACTTACGATATTTTTTTTGCAATTGCAGAGCCTGTTTTTTATCTTTCTCTAGATCTTACCCATTGGGAGCGGTCCGTTCTTCTTCAATTTAGAGCCGGAACAGCCTGGAGGCTCTTGTGCTTCTGGAGGCAAGTTGATTCTTTGGAGGGTCCTGCTCCACCTTGTCCTTGCGATGACACCACTGAACAGTCACTTTCACATTTTATGTTTTTTTGCGACTTTTTAAATTACCAACATAGGTGTTCTTGTAAACCCCTTTTAATCTCATTGGGTCATCATAGTTGTTGAGTAGCGTTTTATTGCCAGCAATTTTTGAATACCCCCATCATCTGTGTGAGGGTGCGTTCTTTCCTTAAGGCAGCTGGTAGAACACAGAAGTCAATGGAGTGGTAATTTCTTATGTTTGGATTCGTCTGTCATTTAAAGACTGATATCTGTGCGCAAAACTTATTACAGAGTATTCCTGCACTGCTCCCTCTTTTTATGGCCTATATGTTATGCTTTTTCACTTTTCTCGTTTGTATTTTTATGCATCTGTGTTGTTGCTGTAGAATGAAATATTTTATGCATGGCTTTACTTAATTTATTATGATTGTTTTTATTTTTATTCCGTGATTTTTTGGCATATTTTATTGGTCTGTTTTATCTTTTATGGCCATGATTGGTCGAATTTATATTTCTTTGACTTGACTTGACTTGACTTGAATCAGGTTAAATTTCTTGAGTTTGAGATTACGTTGGAACTGAGCATTGATGTCTCAATGCTGCTTGTTGAACAAATGCATTATGTTTTGGAAGTGATTAGACGTGATTTCAAACTGTGTTTTGTATTTGAGACAATTGAACTTTTATTGGAAGCTTTTAAACATTTTTAAATAGAAACACTTGACCAACTTTCAGAAAGATCAAGGATGTTTTTGTGAATAATTTGGACTATTTTCGATATGTTTACATTGCTTATAAATAAAAAGGAGACTGATACATTAAAGCCGCTTTGCAATTTTTGATTTTTGAATTTTAAATTTATGGTTTGAAATTAGAGAATTTGTGGAGCAGAATAGAAGTAGAGGTAATAGGTGTAAATACATATATACAGGTTCAGTAGTCATGCCAGTTATCATGATTATATTGTTGCTCATTGGATTAAGTATACCTATATCAAATGATTCAGAGAAAGTCAAATCTGCAAATGTCCTGAGTTTACTTACACACTGATGGTGCTAGAGGAGATGTGTCCGCAAGTGTATTTTATAGGTTGTTGTATGAATATGTGGATACCATGGAAGTTAGAAATTGTTACATGTGTACACAAATAATAGTATTATTCAAACTATGATCTTATGTTTTCAATTGTGCTAATGATGAAACATTTGTGTAACATTGCATAAGTGAAAGACATTGACACAATGGGAAGTTTTTTTGAACCTACATTGATATTTGGTGATGTTGATGCCTATAAGAATAATTTGACCTGTATTCTTACCCAGTAGAGAAGGAGTTTAGTGGACAAGTCAAAGAAGGAAGAAAGGTTATGAAGGCAAATGTAGAAAAGGGAGTAGTTTTACAAAATTGGGAAAAAGAAGAAATATATTAATTAGCTGGAAATCAAAGATCCTTTACTTTAGATTGGTAACATGTATGGAAGTTCTGTGCATATAGACCCAAATCTAAGACTGAAATACATTTTGTAGGGACTAGTGAATGTAGACATGTTTTTGTTTAAGAGTATTTGGACATTCATGTTAGCTGTACAAAGCCCCCCATACCAGGTGTTTTATTTAATTTGTGGGAGGAACGCCTATTACAAGCTGCCAAAATGCTGCTATGGAACATGTTACTTGGGAGTAGTTTTTCCAAAGATTTATCATGTGGACCATTTTGATGATCCATTCTGGGATGAGAAATCAAATACCAGAATCAAAAGTGGTGCTAGTGCTTCAGGGATTGTAGGAGATATTTGTAATGCCATAATTCCATCAGTAGGTGTTATCTTGAATGATCGCAAGATAAGGAAGCTGTCAACAATAGTAGATACGTTATGTACAGATGCTGCAGGTACCATCTTGTTAATGGACACAGAAATGGTTGCGGTAAGATGAATGGTTTTACAAAATTGTTTTGCTTTAGACATTCTTCTGGCTAAGAATGAGGGAGTCTGCATAATGTTGCAAGCACAACAGTGCTGCACGTATATCTCTGACAGTAGTAAGGAGATATGAAAGTATTTTGCAAATATGACAAACTTGAGATAGTACCTGAAGGAGTTAACAGCGACAGATGCCTGGGAAGCAATTGGTAATGATTTTTCAGCAGTTGGAAAGTCATTTGGAAATCTATGGAGAAGAATTGTTGGAACCATTTTGAGAACTCTGTTGATAATGGCTTTGTGTGCCCTAGATGCAGTTGGGCTTTACACGTTTTTCAAGAAGCTGAAAGAATAAAGAGCAAAGAGTAAAAGGAGACAGGGAGAGATTGAGATAGAGACTAGGAGGAGCTTATACTATAGCAACTTCAAGCAGTTGGAGAAGTTCGGAAGACCTTGACTGGCACAACCTCTGACGTTTTGTGCTGTCTCTTTGAAGATTAGAGTTGTGTGTTTTGTGATGCTTGATTCGCCATCAGACGGGGAACGATGTAGCATAAATTTTAGCATTGTCCCTCGTGTCCCAGTGATCATCTATGTGTAACATATATGTATTGTATTAACCAAAGTATTATTGGTTTAATTGAAAAGAGATGCACTGAGAAGCCATATTAGTGTGCATTCACTCTAGACTAGCTAATGGAACCCATGTAGTGTAGAGATTAAATTTCCTGTTTGGAGAATTAACTGTCATTAAGTTATATTTTAGAGTATAACCTGATAGTTTCCATTAAAATGATATTAGATTTCTAATGAGAAATGTTTTAACATTCAACTGCAAAAACAGAGAAATGTAGCTCTGTGTCATATCAACAGCAATGTATTGACAGAGTTATTTCATTTAAAGCTACTGTAACATCAATCAATAAATCAATCAATCAGTCACTGCTTGTATAGCGCAACTACTCACCTGTTAGTTTCTCAAGGCGCTGGGGGGGGAGTGTAGCGTTTACCGGTGAAGTGGTTCTTAGAAAAGCCATGTCTTCAGTTCCTTTGTGAAGCTGAGGAGGGAGGTGGTTTGTCTGATGTGGAGAGGGAGTGTGTTCCAGGCGGTGGTTGCGAGGAAAGGGAGCTGGGCTGAGCGTAGGGTCCAGTGGGGTACGTGAAGGTTGAGTCGCTGGTTCAGGTAGGCTGGTCCGATGTTGTGGAGGGCTTTGTGTGCGAGGGTGAGGATCTTGAAGGTGATTCTTTTCTCTATGGGAAGCCAGTGCAATGTACGCAGGTGTTGCAAGATGTGGCAGTGTCGAGGTGGGTCGAGGACAAGTCTGGCGGCGGCGTTCTGGATGTTTTGAAGATTGCGGGTGAGTTTGTTGTTGATTCCGGTGTAGAGTGCGTTGCCATAGTTCAGTCTGCTGGTGATGAGGGCATGTGTGACGGTCTTTCTATGTTCGAGGGGGATCCACTTGAAGGACCTGCGTAGGAGGTGGAGGCTGTGGAAGCAGGTGGAGGTGACTGAGTTGATTTGATGGTTCATGCTGAGATTGGAGTTCAGGATGATTCCGAGGTTGCGGGCTAACATGAATGCTAATGGAAGTTTATTAATGTTGGATTTATAATTTGCGTATTAAATTGTGTTTCATTATCATGATTTAATGTGCTGTTTTAATTAATTTGCTTTAGCCTAAGTAAGGCCTGTTAGGCGCTGTATTCATGACTGGGCAGAAAATGTCTTGTCATCTTGTTACTGTGAACCTTTCTTCCAGATTTTGTTCTCATGAGAATGCTAGCTTGGTAATAGATGTCTATTGTTCTACACATAGTAAGCCTGAGAATTTGCCCTTAAGGATGGAACATTTAGGTCTCTAAACAGGTAATGTATACAATTGTTGCAATGCTGCACTGAAGAGTACAGTTGGACTCCATTCTCATGACAAACCTGAGAATCCTAGCCGATGCTTCAGTTCAAGTCGCATGATTGAATTTTATTGGATGTTACACCTTCAATGTCAATGTGGCCCTATGAACTTTAAGATACTATTCCCCAGCTGGACTTTGGGCAGAAGATGAGCTGTCCCGCTTCAGACCCCAGTGCGGCTGTCTGCCCATCCCATTCTGCTTGTAGAATCCCTTGGACTCTCAGGGAACAATACCTCTCAGGGGTATTGTTCTCTTTACCCTTGCCCCTTTGAAATGCTTTGCTGAGAATTAGAGATGTTCCCCTGTCCCAGAGAAGAAGACTCTCTTCACTGAGCTTCTGAAATGCTGACGCCTTCCCTTTGTACTCATTTTTGCAGTGAACTGTCGCCCAAGATTTCATTTTTCCAAATTCCTTTTTGCCCCTTTCTGTGCTTTTGTATTTTGCCTGCATGTGTTCCGCCCACCACAGGTTCATGTCTGATTGTCTAATCTGCAGGGTTTCCCGTGCTAAAACTATCTGTATTCAGGCAATCAATTTAAATTGCCTTAATGCTTGTTAGAATTGAGCAGTGCTTATTTTCTGTAAATCGGGTACCTCTGCTGATGTTCTGTATTTTATTTGCTGAGTGTTTAGTTCTACTAATGTTAATTCGCCTAAATGTATTCCGTTGCTTTGGTGATACTGTATCATTATAACTTTGGGCCTCATTATGAGTTTGGCGGTACCAGGACCGCAATGTTGCTGGCGACGGCTGCACCGCCAACGGGCCAGTGAAGAAGACTGCCAAAATATGACCATGGCGGTCTTCCCAACAGAACACAGCCAAACTACCGCCTGTACCCCCACTGCGGCCATGCCGCCACACCTGCGGTGGCCACCTTCAGGCTGGCGGACAACATGTTCCCGCCAGACACATTACGAGGCTGCACACCACCAAGGTTTCTGTTGCGGTCGTACCACCATGAAAATCCTGGCAGAAACCAACTCTATGAAAGGAGACACTCACCTTCTGGAACGCATACCTGTCTGGAGCCGCCATGGAACCTGAACTGGATGTCATCCCACTGCTCCTGCTCACACGACGACTCTGGAACTAGCAACAACCACAACTGTGAGCACACACACCTACCTGACACTGTAGGGAAAACCTAAAGTATACGTGCACACACAACATACACATCTGGGATGGCAGGCAACAGCGACACACACACACGTAACCAGATACCCAAACACACACACACACAGCACTGGCACAGTCCAACACAACACCACCGATTCACACAACTATACCACAACCGCAACAACACAAATGCTTTGGCAAGCTGACACATTACACACCTCCACATGACACTACATACATACAACAACACGTTACAACAGGTGACAACCAATATGCACAATCACACAGCCATACAATGAGGCATACGTCATACCACGGTAACACAACACACAATGCTTCTGACATACCCATCACCACACACACGCACACACACACAACAACCACACAAAGGCACACAAAACCACCATTACACATGTCAACACAAACAACACACAAATTATCTACATACTTGCATGTTTCAAACACAAACACAAAAATATATCCCACAGACAACACACAGCCATCACAGCGGGACACATGGCAGGGTCACATCCACACATTCTGCCCAGACACAACAACTATCACAACCAACACATACACACGTCACACACACACACCAAACTCCCAGTGTTTGCAGGTCTGGGGCGCGAGGGGTGGACTCAGGTCCCTGTACTGTGGGGCACACAATAGTTTGAACAGTCCTTGGGACACAGGTTTGAGGACGAACAATTGGATGTGATGTAGAAGCCACAGGGTTGGGGGGGATTGATGTGGGCAGGGTGAGGGAGGGAGTCGTAGACTGACCAGGTGTCCCAGATGGGCCAGGTAGGTTGTCAGTGTCCTAACATCCAGGCGTGTTGTCCTCATTGGGGCCTTTATCCTGAGGAGGGCAGGCAGTCTCTGGTATCCCCTCCATGGTGGCACTGGCAGGAGTACCTGTGGATGGAGTGAGTAAGGGAGTTAAATATTAAACTTGTGTTTGGTTATCTCCTTATCATATGCATACAGTGGCTTGACATAATTCCCAGCAATGACAATGACAGATGCTGCACAGTATACCATTGGTGGTAGTTAGTGGTCTGTGACATGTGTACCATACTCCATTTATGTTGGTTTCGTTCAGGTTTAGCAACTTTGGCTCTGTGGATGGGTTCTGGTACTTTCTGATAGTTCACATGACTGTTCTGCACTGTTAGCTACTGTCTATTCAGGCTTGCTAGTTGTGAGAGGAAATGGCTGGACATTTCAGCATGGTGTCCCAGTGGGAGGAGGGTATGTGTGTATGCAAGGTTAATTGTCCTGCCTGTGCATGGTGTGCATGTTCATGGAGTCTGTCATCTGACATGCCATACCATGGTGAGTCAATTTCTGGGTTGTGGATCCTGATTAGTGGTCAATTGGATTAGTCACAGTGCTGTAGCTATGTTTTCACTTGTTTGGCATTGTGTTGTGCCACTGCATTGCTGTCATTGCCATGATCCTCAGTCGTACCATCTAGTTGGTATAGCTAGTACAATAGTCATACATGCAAGGTATGTGGTGTGATGTGCACATTCCAGGTATTCACTTAGATGGGCTAGTGCATTATGGGAGTTGTAGTGATATTAGCCATTGCTATCCATGCCTTAGCCAAGGGCTCTGTGGGCAGTTAGGCTGGGTGGAGGTGTGGCATGTAGGAGAGGGGCATTAGGTGGATAGGTGGGAGGTGTAGTGAGACACACAGGGGCATATTTATACTCTGTTTGCGCCGGAATTGCGTCGTTTTTTTTGACGCAAAACTAACTCCATATTTATACTTTGGCGTTAGACGCGTCTAGCGCCAAAGTCCATGGAGTTTGCGTCATTTTTTAGCGTGGACACCTACTTTGCGTTAATGATATGCAAGGTAGGCGTTCCCGTCTAAAAAATTTACTCCGAGGCATGTGCGCCGTATTTACACTCCCGGGCAAAATTCACGCCCGGGAGTGGGCGGGTAAAAAAAAATGACGTACGCCCGCTTTTGCGCCGTTTTTTAGCGCCTGGTCAGGGCAGGCGTTAAGGGACCTGTGGGCTCGGAAGGAGCCCAGAGGTGCCCTCCCATGCCCCCAGGGACCCCCCCTGTCACCCTTGCCCACCCCAGGAGGACGCCTAAGGATGGAGGGACCCATCCCAGGGACATTAAGGTAAGTTCAGGTAAGTGTTTTTTAAAAAAAAAAATTGTGGCATAGGGGGGCCTGATTTGTGCCCCCCTACATGCCACTATGCCCAATGGCCATGCCCAGGGGACAGAAGTCCCCTGGGCATGGCCATTGGGCAAGGGGGCATGACTCCTGTCTTTGCTAAGACAGGAGTCATTTCTATGGGGTTTGGGAGTCGAAAAAAATGGCGCAAATCGGGTTGAGGCAAAAAATTTGCCTCAGCCTGACTTGCCCAATTTTTTGGCGCCCAAGCTCCATATCCCCCTACGCCGGGGCTGCCTGGTGTACGTCGTTTTTTTTCACGCACACCAGGCAGCGCCGCCGGCTAACGCCGGCTAACGTCATTGAATAAATACGGCGCCCGCATGGTGCTTCAGAATGGCGTTAGCCGGCGCTAATTTTTTTGACGCATAACTGCGTTAGCGCAGTTTTGCGTCAAAAAGTGTAAATATGGCCCACAGTGAATTGAGGAGTATTTGGGTGGTGAGGTAGCATGCAGGACACAACAATTATGTAACATGGTAGATGTGGGTACTTACCAGAGTCCAGTCCCCCAGGTATTGCAGTCAGGCCCTCGAATGCAGAACGTCCAAGACCTTCTCCTCCCACTATGTGATCTGTGGGGGAGGAGGTGGGGGCCCACCGCCAGTCATGTGCACGGCAATCTGGTTGTGATGCCATGGAATGGACCTTCCCCCTAAGGTTGTTTCATCTCTTCCTGATGTCCTCCCTTGTGCGTAGATGATTATCCACTGAGCTGACCCTGTCGACTATTCTCTGCCACAACTCAGTTTTTCTGGCTATCGAGGTTTGCTGGACCTGTGCTCCAAACAGTTGTGGCTCTACCCTGACGATTTCATCCACCATGACCCTCAACTCGCTGTCTGTGAACTGTGGGTGCCTTTGTGGGGATATGGTATTGGTTGTGTTGGGGGGGTTGTTGTGTGTGGAAGGATGCAGTGTAGGGTGATTGATGGGGTGTGGGTGGCGGGTGGTGTGTGATGGACCCGTGTGTGTGTGTGTGTGTGCTCGTTATGTGTGTTTTGTGTTAGTAGTGCAGTTGTGTGGTGTGTCCTGAGTGAGATGTGTATATGTACCTAAGGTGTAATGGTGCTATATAAGTGTATTTGCCTGCTCTCGGTGTATGTGAAAATCGAATTAGTAGCAAAGGATTGTGGGTTGTGTGGGGGTGTGTTATATAGTGAAGTGAGTGAGTGTGTCTGGTGTGTGTATGTGTGTCAGGTGTGGGTTATTCAAACTGTCCAATGTGGAGTAGTGTTCTGACAGCAGTGGGTTCTGAGCGTGGTGGTTTGCACTGCCAATGTTTTTCCACTGTGAAAGAAACCGCTGTGGTGATTTGTGGCTCATAATGTGGTGGGTGTAATTCTGTCAGGCTGGTGGTGCTGGTGGTGGAACCGCCTATTTCCCACCCTTCTGTCTCCTGGCAGTATCGGATTTGTGGCTGTCTTTTAGCTATCTTCATGGTGTGAGTTGTAATTTGGCAGTCTGATTACCACCTACATGGCAGTCTTTTGGTGGCTGCCACTATGGCGGTCTTCCGAAAAGACCGCCAAACCTGTAATGAGGCCCAGTGTCTTGAGAATTTTCTACATGACTTTGAGTGTCAGCTTGTAATAAAAACCCTTAGCTTTATTTTAGACTGGAGTTTTCCTTGTGTGGCCACATTGGTCATAGATTGATGCAATTGAATGACTTGTAGGTTCTTGTTTTGTCTCCCCACACCCTTATGCTGGGTGCAAATATCTGTTGACCTTGTCAGCATTGATTCCTGTGAAGGATGAAATGTGCCAACATTACTAACAATGACTAGATTACGGTCCCCCATCAAGATAACCTTTTTATCCTATGATCCTTTGTACCTCAGAGATGTTAGTTGGCAAAGGGCCCTCCCAGGTGAATATAATCTGGAAGGGATAACTTAGCATCCAAATGAGGGCCCTTTGCCCATAGAAGGTGGGTCTCTGGCTGAAAAAGCTAACCTTTTCTGAAGTATAATGTTTGATATGTCCTGGAAGAGGCTGATTGAGTGGCCTTTGCAATTGTCTGGGCATGCGGTTCCGGCTGCCCCCAATGTGTACTCCTTTAGCTGAGAGTTATGGACACATGTTAGGATATCTGGAGCTGAGCTTCCTTTCAGGGTGGCACACCCACCCAATGTGTCCTATCCAGTACAATGCCTTCTTATGATCATCCTTGATCATCCTCGGACAAACGCCTCAATTCCACCTCCTTCCATGTTTCTTGAGACTCCCCTAATTTGGATATCCTACCTACTTCAGTGCTTTTCTAGGTCTTCCAGATGTGTCTGCACATCAAGATACTGATCTCTCTGTGTTATGATTTCCTGGTGTATTTGTTCCATTTTTTTATCTCTAGTGTCCTGACTCTCTTTTAGGGTCTCCACCCTGTGACTCAACACGGTTAGGTCTTGCTTAATGCCTTTAAGATTTTTTGAGACATCATCTACTTTGTGTGAAACTTCCTCATGGATCCCCCAAACCATCTCCTCCCATGAAGGAGCATGTCACTAAGGGACTCTGTACCCGCATCTGGTCTGATCCATCACCCCGTTGGGCTGGGTGATTTAACTTAATGTGAGAATCTATTGCTCACATGCTTCGCTCGTAAGCCTCTCGTTCAGAAATGTGTCCAGGTTTTAGTGGGAGGCCATGCCTTGACTACTGTCAGAATCCCAGGATGAAGGATGCCATGCTCCTAAAGAATGCGTTCCCCTACCTAGTTATCCTATCACTACAGCAGCTCCTCAGCTGAGAAGATGTACCCAGTGTCCACAAATTGTTGATGCTGCTGTGAGGCCGGAGAGCTCTGCCTCAGATCATGGGCCCCAGAGTACTGATGGAATAGCTGGATATGTATGTGCCCCATTTTGCACTGGATGCAAATAAGTGATGGATGGAATGCTAATCAATGTAAAACATTCACCCTCAGTACAGAAATCTGGGCCTAAATCCATTGTTTTTTTGCTACCCATACCTTTCCAGTTTGGACCCAGCCATATGCAAATCGGTCTTGACCCTGCTCCTCATGGCAACAGTCCAGTCCGAACTGCCATGCCAGGTCCACCCTGGAGTGGAAACTAGCACGCTGGGACCGGTTTCAGAGTATCACCCTTCATCAGCAAGGTTATCTTGACTCTAGTGGCATTGGGGGGGGGGGGACAAGGGACCCACATTTGGGCATACCCTTTCCAGTTAAGGCAACAAATGCAAAAAGAACAAGTGATGGACTGAATGCTGAACAATGTCAAACATTCACTCCCAGTACAGAGATCTGGGCCTAAAGCCATTGTTTTTTTGCTACCCATGCCAATTCAGTTAGGATTTTACCTACAACTTTTGCATAGCAATAGGTAGTTTCCCTTCAAGGGAACTGAATCTTTTATAATCTGGCTCATCCATCTTTAAATAACTTGACTTCACATTTGCTGTTTGACTTGTATGGACCATATTCACATATGGCGTAATCAGGTGATTATTGAGTCATAACCAACACTGATTAATTTGAGTTTGTAACTTTACTAATGTGTTAATTAACCTTTATGATTGTCAAATCTACTCCTCTCTGTCAGAACTGTGGGACAAATTATGCTTTACTGTCATTGATATGTTAATACATTGATTATGATTATTCAAGCCTCAATTCGACATAAGCACCCAGCCAAGTAGGCATAGCGGAGTTTAGAATTTTCGCCCAGGTTACATGGTGCAAACACCACCCTTTCTTCTTGTTATCCCTCCTTACTGACCGTCCCGCTCTCAAGGAGATACACATCGACAGAACGTACTTCACAGTTCAGGAAGACAAATTCTAGAGCTCATTCCCTGATCATATAAAACAAACCAAGGCTACCTGGAATTTAGGAAAGACGAGGCAGTCACCCTACATAGATGGTCGTCATCGGCGCGTGCAGATGAATATCTCTATCCTCGTGGCTCCAGATGCTGCAATGGTACAGGAGCCCAACATTATTTCACAATAGCCATCACAACTATACAACATTCAAGAAATAGTAAGATCCTTTTAAAAGGCAAATTTTTAAAAATGCAACTTAATTGAAGAGTTAAGATACTTTTGATTTTTTGTTGTTGTTGCGAAATATGACATTAACTTTTCTTGAAACCTTGTTTTTCCATTTGACTACATAATGTGTGCTATACACTGTGCTGGCTACAATAGATTTTAAAGTTATGAAGCACTGTATATTAGTATCCTTTATTCGATCTCAGAATGATGAAAGACTGAGGTGTCCCTGCTAGAATTCGAACCCATATCTTGCAGGTTTTAGATCCCGGTATATTTTGCATACCTATATACAAATGCATATTTCTGCCTGTTTTGCAAAGGCATTTATGTAGCACTTCCTTACTGTGGCAATGGATTATGTATAATGTTGGGACGTTCTTTATTTAATAGAATGTCGGGGTGCAATACTTGCACAGTTTTTTGGCATTGGAGCGCTTTACATAAGGTCCAGATTACATTATACAAGGACAGATTCATTCCTCTTTTTTAGGCACGGGGAGATTACGTGATTTGCCCAGAATCACAAAATGTTGAGCAGACGCCAGGACTCTAACCTGGTTCCCCAATTCCAATGTCATGAGCTCTGGCCGCTAAGCAACATCGGATCCCCTGGTTGTAATTGATATATATCTTTTTGGAAGTCACAATCTTCAAGCGATCACAGCCTCTGTCCAAATGACCCTTTGTGGGAAACATCATTACATGGCTTTCACAGCAGTGAGGATGTTGCAGGGTTGTCCTCCTAGTGCTTCTGTTGATGGGACTGGATGTGATAACAGCCGCACTCCCCGCTGTTGCTACTGTCCCCGCACCGGTACCCTTGGCACTTTCAATAGCCCATGCCACTCTCATAATCTTTGTTGAAAGGTAAACGATTAGGAGCAGAGTCGCCGGGAGCACCTGCAACGATGGAAAAAACACACACACCAAAAGGCAAATGGAGCCTCCTTCAGCAGTTTAAACATCTTTGGGGGAATAACAGGAATAATTTCATGTGACTGACCTACAGGCCAGACCGACGGTCTCAGCCTAGACAGCAAGGTCCAAGACATCTGGTGTGTGTGAGGGAGGATGCGACAGACCACTCAGCCCAATAGTCATTGCCAGTGCTCAATTTGTAAATAAAACGTGTCGGTGGCCAAAGCTCTCCTCCGAAACACGCGGCTGCTGCATTTAGATGTACAGATTACCGAGGCAGCGTAATCCTTAAACTATCTCGGGCTTCTTTCATTCATTTCCATACACTCCCTGCCCCTTCAGGTCTTTTGCAGCTTTCTGCTTTCTTCGTATGTGTCTTTCGCTCCCATGATATGCTTGAGGCAGAAAAATAAGTACCGGCCCTCAAAAATATGTGTAGGGCCCCCGCACCGAACCAAGGGGCTCAAATTAAGCACTGGTCATTATGGCACACCTGGCCCCAAGTCATGGGGCTTCCTCTCAAGCATGTTCTGTCTTTGTTTCAGCCCAGAGCAATACGCATACTTGGGGCCTTATTTACAAGTGACGCACCTGCGGCGCGAAAGGCTTGTAAATAATCCCCTGGTTCTTGAAGGTCCATAATTGTAATCGTGGAACTGAAACCGTAAATTGCAATATGTTTAGCGCTGTTTGCTGGCGAACCGTAACTGGTCAAAGGGCATCACCTTGACATGAGACCAGTTGGCAGCTGTGCCTGCTTTGTTTTAACAGCCATTCACATATATTATACTTCTATATATTAATACTTCCATAGAAAGCAAAAAAGCTTGTATTAATGTTACTTATATTTGCCTCCTACGAACGAAGTTTGTCTAAAAATTAGGCGTCATAGGGATATTTGCCCGCATCCTCCAGTTTCAACTTGTAGCACTGAGCAAAGAATGTCACTAACTGCGCGACATGGGGCAGCGCTGTCCTCAGAAGGAAATAAGAAACGAGAGGGCACTCCTATGATAGCTCTGATCCGAAATGCTTCACATAGATCATAAACACAGAGAATGAATCTTAGAGCAAAGTGCACACATACTTGCCGTTACTGGAGGCCCACGTGAACGCAGAGGCTCACACTCCTGGAGGCACAATGCACTGAGCCCAATGTCCTAGTTGTTCAGGCGCATGCTAAGGAACACAGCTGTGGAGGCTTTCTGTGTTTGCTGCCCATGTCTCCAGTGCATGCTGGTACTTGAATGACGCAGACCGTGAATGTATACTTGTATACTTCCCGTTTTTTACTTCTATACCCCCAGCCCTCCATAACTTGCTGCATATGTCAAACTCATCAGATGCCGTGGTAGAGGCCTCTACTGTTCTCCCGGCAGCTGCGTTTGCAGTAATCTGTATAGCAAGTTGCCCCGTGCAGGGATAGAGAATAGAAAACGCCTTTTTATGAGGCCCCACAACACATAAACTGTGGACAGAGAAAATGGCCCAAAAATGTACTCGCCTAAAGGGAATACGTTCTTCAATTAGGGAGTGCCAGATTAGTCTGACTTCAGGTCTCTGCTTCGTAGACACCAAAAAGGAAAACTCCTGTCGGCCATTAATACACTTGTGAGCCTGGGGCCCTTTCACTAATTCTGGGGTCCGATTAATCTTTCCTTCTCAGTTTAGAGAGGGGAAGAGAAACGCATTGCAATTTCATTAAACAGTTTCTTTACAACCCAAATGTCACATAATAACATTCGGAGTCAATTCATAGGGTTAAATAGCTTTTATTACAGACTCAAAGTTCCATAAATACGTCTCAGAGCCATAGTATAAACATATAAAACCACTAAAGGAGAATTAAAGCGTCACATAATGTTTGACCTAGTTAGCATGTATAAGACCAAAACTTCTATTGCAACAATTCAAAGGATCGGGAAAAGCATAACAATTTTAGTCACTAAAACCAAATTCTCCTGCCTAACCATTTAAATGAAACACTAATCATTCTAAAACTAAAAAAAAATATTTGAGCAAGGTCTGCAAACAGAAAGTCAGTAGAATATTCTTTTAAGAGAGGTGTGATGACATGAAGCCACATAAAGTATGAGGTCTATACCTCAGAAGGGTCCGTTCAGTTCTAAAGATAGGAAAGGGTCTGAATGTTCACTAACTAAATTCTCCTTAAATCACAATTTCCTAGGACGATGACATCAAAGTCAACGCATCTCGAATGAAACCCTAACTAAAATTAATTGGGAGCTACTATTTCCAATCCCTGATGCATCCCATCTTGATACTCTTTGGTCTCGGCAAATTCAACAGAGTTACGACTGCCAAGCTTCCAGAACACTCTTCTCTTCGTCCTTGCATAGTTTGTCCCAGGCTTTCTTACCTTTCACGTGCAATGAGCTTCTTGTTGACTCCGTCTCTGCTCCTAACACCTGCATCTTGAAAGAAACATTTACGGAAAAAAAAACACAATGAAAGTTAACTGTAAAAAGAAAATTATATGTGTAGGCCTTCCCTCCAGCCAAGGTAACAAAACACAACTATACCTTCAAATTAAACAAATTCTAAACATATAACATAACATATAAGAACATACACAGTTATTATGCAAAATAATACTTTTAAAACATTTGTCTCAAATAGATATTCATAAAAGTTCCTTATATGCCATACACAAAGATGCATTCCACTCACATACTTTGCAGTGCAGGAATTAAATGAATTATATTAAATGTTACACAAAATGTGGCCACCATATGGTGTCCACTAGAAAATGATCACCCTTTCACTTTCTTTTCCCAGAGACGTAGTGGCACAGCCAAGCTACACTCTTTCAACCCTCCCTCTGCTGACTTTTAGAGTCAGCATAAATCTCTCTTCATTCTTGAATGAGACTCTTTAAAACCTAGTTGTTTTGAACAACTTCCTCCTAGATTCTTCCAGACGCTTGATATAATCATAATATCTACACTGATTATCTTCTAGTTCAACTTGTTGAACTTTCGTTCTCTGTAACATTTCTCTCTCTTTCTCTTTCTCTTTTTCCCCATCCTTCCTTTTTCTCTTCCCTCCCTCTGCCCCCTTTGTCCTTTCCCGCTTGCTCCTTAACACTGGAGCACAACAACGCGCGCCAGACCACGCGACTCCGCACTTCTTAGCGGAGCGCGCGATCGGCCCGGTTGCGATGGCAACCAATAAACAAACGAAACTCAGAGGCCAGGGACTCCATTTCCCCGCACTCTGAGCTTCGGCTTGACACACAGCGTCACGTCATTTCCGCTGCCACAGCCTCTCTACGGCAAGAGGACGTCGGAGCAATTATTTACCATACCAGCTGGTACGAGTTCAACTAATTGGCATCTAATAGGTCCTAAAATTCCCAGCGCTCGCGCATTGCAACAGTCAAGCGGCTGGATTTCGGACAGTAGGTGCTTCTATCGGTTGCATCCTTTGGAGTTGTAAGTTACCTTGGATCCCCGTAAATATGGGAGGCCCACTTTCCTATTACTAAATAGTGTCTACTACCCTAGAACATCTTTCCTTACCCGAGACCAGTACCCCAAAAGGCTAATTGCGCATATTGGTCCTCCAGCTATATTATTGTTCTTTTGGCCTTTTGTATGTCTAATATATGCACTAATCCAGGATATTGTGAAGTGACCCAACTATCCCACTGATGCTGGTTCCTTCTCTACTATCTATTTTGTGTACCTGCCATGGCTTTCCATTAGCACTTCGATCTTTCGTCCAAACCTTTAGGCCACCCTTTCTGTTGGTCCTTAGTTTCTCCTGCATACGCTTGTGTGTGACATCCACGGCATGTTTCAGACACCTCTGTGTGCTGTGTGTTTTTGACTGAAGTGGCACCATTTTTTCATCATGTTTCTCTTTATTCTTCCTGTAGGCCTCCCCTCTAAAAAAGAGACTTAGGTAGGCCCCACATATATATATTTTTCATTCAACTTGAGCACTTTCCATAATATCGAGCGTGTAGCCACGCACTTTGTCCTTTAGGGATCCCAGACCCTGATGAATGCCCCAGACCTTCCAGCACTTAGTGCGGGCAGAAACATGTTGGTTTCTTTCTTTTAGACTCCTTGAGTCATCATTCTCAACAGAGTTCCTACCCTGGTTTTATACTTTCCTACGAAGACCTAAATTAAAAATCCCCAGCGAAATAGGTGATTTGTAAGGTAATTTTATTACTATTATTCACCAATTCTTTATCTGGATCCCTTGTATTATCCAGCTAGATCTAATTTCAGCACTCCCTCTGCAGTTATTTTAACAACGAGGTTGAGTCCGCCCAGGTAGTATCATCTTACCTGGGTGGGGCTAGGTGGTCATTTGATGAAACATTACACTATAATGTGTGTGAGACCACCTAGTCCGTAAAGGGAACTCCCTCCAAGGTACAGGCATTCTTCACACCCTTTCCTTGCCCTGAGAATACGTGCCCAACTAGCGCTTCCTGAACAGGGCCTAACAGTCTAGTTCCCTTCAGCAACACCCCACACTTTTCGTGTGTTTATGGTATCTATGTGCATATACAGTACCTAAGGTAGAAACAGGTTTGAAGTATCTTACAATGATTTTTTTATTGCCAAAGGAGCGGGGGTCTTTTCAAATGTTCGAATTTAGGAATTTCTGAAAGAACCATGTCATAATTGGAGAAATAATATTGATAATGTCCTGTCCTATAAAATAAACTGAACAACAAACTACATTAAATTCCGTAAGTCACAGGGATGTGGTGATAAGTAATACCCTCTGAAACGGAAGCAGGCAACTGAGTACATTCATAGCAGTCCCTTTCCTTTATGGTCACTACATATTCAGATAACAAGCGAAAATATACATTTGCAGAATAATCTCCTCTAGATGTATCTACGTGTAATGCTTTCTCATTTATTCTATTACCTCTCCTAGAACTAATAGTTTGGGAAGGAATATCAGAAGACGTCCCTTCCTCTACAGGATTAGTGGGGGGAAAACACTCCTACTAGCAATGTTATTAATACCATAAGCAGAAGAAGCAGGAAAGCACCTATTATCCATCTACGTCTATTTCTTTGATTTATCTCCATTATAGCTTTAGAATCAGATCTATTATCAAGCAAAATATGGCTGCAATAAATTTCCCTTAGTTGATTATATAAATGCAATCAGGGAAATAAGGCTCAAAGGTTCAAAAGTTCACAGGCCATTCAGTATTAGAACAAATAAATCTTCATGAGGCTTCATTACCCTACTCCGTGTTCTTCTAAATGACAACCCTCTGATTTCTACTGGGGCCTTGGTGTTTTCCCAAGTTCTCGATCAATATAAATGTCTCTAATATGTGCACAAAGTACGCTGCCAGATGACAATGAAAGTTCAAAATACAGCTCAATCACAATGTCCAATGCACAGAGGCTCAGCTGAACGAGTATGCTAATGCCAACATTCCCAGAATTCTTGGTCTGCGTTGCTTGTAAAATAGGTCTATTCAGGTGAAGAGTACCTGCAACTTGGTAATCATATTCTTTTTGACTTTCCCTGTTATATACCTTTGTCTTCACTTTCACTCAGATCAGAAAACTCTGTTCCTCAGCAATCGTTGATGGCACACTCTGGGTAGATTAACTCCTTCTCGCTCCTGTTGTCTAGGCCAAAGGTCTCCAGCTTCCACTTGCCTTCCGGTAGCACTCGTTTTCTCACCAGGATCTGATTCTGAGTCTGACTCCTGCACCTCAGGACAAACTTCGATCGATTCTGTTTCAGAGTCAGAAGTAATTTGCCCTAGACCCTCTTCTGCTTGGTCAAGTGCTGTTTCATGCTCAGGTTGGTCCCCAACAGTTAGATTGACCTGTTCTAGTTGTCTTAAACATTCCACTGGCTGTTTTGGGAGAAGCACGTTTCATCGAGAGGACACTCCACCCTGAAAGTGTGAGAAGCATGGATCCAGCTAGGGAGGCCTCCACACTTGACAACAGTTGTTGTCACCAGGATTACCTGATAAGGCCCACACCAATGAGGTTCCAGACATGTCTACCTGATGTATGTCGTTACCAAGACCCAGTTACCAGGTCTGAGGCACTGTTCTTGGTGCAAGGAGGCTGTGACTGTTTGGACCTGATGAGACACAGAATGCACCACATCAGTTAGCCCCTTCAAATAGTTTAGGACCATGTCATCAGTTATATTCACAAGTGTATTTGCAGGAATCGCTGGCAGTCTCATCACACTCCCCATCAGGATTTCGTGGGGGGGCAATCCAGTCTTTCGATCAGGTACATTTCAAAAACTCTTCAAAACAAGAGGAAAAGCATCAGGGCACTTCAGAGGCATTGAAGCGCACACTTTTGCCAACCTCAGTTTCAGCGTGCCATTCCCATCATTCAACAAGACACGAAACCTCAGGTCTATAACTGCAATTTAGTCTCTGACCCTTGTAAAACACTTTTAGGACCTCATTATTGAAATGAGTTCCTAGTTCTGATTCCAAAGAGGGTGGGAAACCAAACCTCGGGATGAGTTCTCAAAATAATAGTTTTGCCACATTAGGACTATCATTTCACCTAGTCAGGTACACTTCAACCCAACGAGAAAAGACACACACAATGACTAAAACATACCTCAGTCCACTGCACACAGGCCTCTCAATGAAATCCACCTGAATTATGTTAAAGGGTCCTCCTGAGTTCCCTATGTGACTCAACATAACTGCAGTCCTTTTCCCAACGTTGTTCTGTTGACCCACAACAAACCGGTGACACAGTGCTTCAGCCATTACTCTGAATTTAGGATTGAACCATGTTTGCCTGAAATTCCTCACCATAGCATCCCTACCAATATGAGCAGGGCCAAGGAAATGTCAAGCCATAGGTGGTAGCAAAATAGTTGACAATACTGGCCTTCTATCCATTGAAACCCAAATATCATCCTCTCTTTTGACACAAACTGCTCTAACCCAACATTGCTGTTCTTCCTCAGACACCTCCTCCTGTAACCTTTTCACCTCATCCCAGGTGTCAGGTGTTGTCAACAAAAGGATAAAGTTAGTCTCATCCATTCCTTCGTTCGTAGATTCTCCATTAAATGTACAAACATTATGTGCATAATACCTAGCAATCTCATCGGCGTACCGATTGCCCAAAGTCACGTGATCATCTCCAGAGCGGTGTGCAGAACACTTTACCACCGCAACCTGTTTGGGCAAGTGGACTGCGCCGAGCAGATTTTTCACTTGTTCACCATTCCGGATCGGTGATCCAGAGGATGTCATAAATCCTGGCTGAGACCAGAGTTGCAGGAAATCAGGAAATCATGATTGTCACCAAAGCCGTACAGACTATCGGTAAAGATCGGAAACACAGCATGCTCTTGTAAGAGCAATCAGCTCAGTCACTTAAGCCAAAATTATTCCTTGAAGCCTAGAAGCTGGTTCATCTTGTATGTCTGGTCTGGGTTTGATACATAGTTCAGTGACATCAAGGCAATCATGGTCTCCTTCACAGTCTTCAACTGATCTTTGACCAACTATTGGCAATACATTAGCAGGATTCAAAATTCCACATCATTTAACTGTTACATTGTCCGCTGACAAAATCACTTGCTTGTATTTTGTAAGTCTACTGCTGGTAAGATATTGAGTTCTTGTCCTTGTCAATAAGAGCTCAACTGAATGAGGCACATACACAATAAATGGATGACCCATAACAATATTTTCACACCTCTCAATTGCAGTGCTAACTGCAGCCACTGCTTTAACCCCTTCGCTGCCAGGGCTTTTCCCCCTCCTGTGCTGAGCCTTTTTTTGGCTGTTTGGGGCAGTTCGCTCTTAGGCCCTCATAACTTTTTCTCGACATAAGCTATCCATGCCAAATTTGCGTCCTTTTTTCCAACATCCTAGGGATTCTAGAGGTACCCAGACTTTGTGGGTTCCCTTGAAGGAGACCAAGAAATTACCCAAAATACAGCGGACATTTTTTTTTTTTTTTTTAAATGGAAAAAAGGGCTGCTGAAGTAGTCTTGTGTTTTTTTCCCTGAAAATGGCATTAACAAAGGGTTTGTGGTGGTAAAATCACCATCTTCCCAGCTTTCAGGAACAGGCAGACGTGAATTAGAAAACCCCATTTTTCAACACAATTTTGACATTTTACTGGGACATACCCCATTTTTACTATTTTTTGTGCTTTCAACCTCCTTCCAGTTAGTGACAGAAATGGGTAAGAAACCAGTGCTGGATCCCATAAAGCTAAAGATTGCGGGTGAGTTTGTTGTTGATTCCGGTGTAGAGTGCGTTGCCATAGTTCAGTCTGCTGGTGATGAGGGCATGTGTGACGGTCTTTCTATGTTCGAGGGGGATCCACTTGAAGGACCTGCGTAGGAGGTGGAGGCTGTGGAAGCAGGTGGAGGTGACTGAGTTGATTTGATGGTTCATGCTGAGATTGGAGTTCAGGATGATTCCGAGGTTGCGGGCTAACATGAATGCTAATGGAAGTTTATTAATGTTGGATTTATAATTTGCGTATTAAATTGTGTTTCATTATCATGATTTAATGTGCTGTTTTAATTAATTTGCTTTAGCCTAAGTAAGGCCTGTTAGGCGCTGTATTCATGACTGGGCAGAAAATGTCTTGTCATCTTGTTACTGTGAACCTTTCTTCCAGATTTTGTTCTCATGAGAATGCTAGCTTGGTAATAGATGTCTATTGTTCTACACATAGTAAGCCTGAGAATTTGCCCTTAAGGATGGAACATTTAGGTCTCTAAACAGGTAATGTATACAATTGTTGCAATGCTGCACTGAAGAGTACAGTTGGACTCCATTCTCATGACAAACCTGAGAATCCTAGCCGATGCTTCAGTTCAAGTCGCATGATTGAATTTTATTGGATGTTACACCTTCAATGTCAATGTGGCCCTATGAACTTTAAGATACTATTCCCCAGCTGGACTTTGGGCAGAAGATGAGCTGTCCCGCTTCAGACCCCAGTGCGGCTGTCTGCCCATCCCATTCTGCTTGTAGAATCCCTTGGACTCTCAGGGAACAATACCTCTCAGAGGTATTGTTCTCTTTACCCTTGCCCCTTTGAAATGCTTTGCTGAGAATTAGAGATGTTCCCCTGTCCCAGAGAAGAAGACTCTCTTCACTGAGCTTCTGAAATGCTGACGCCTTCCCTTTGTACTCATTTTTGCAGTGAACTGACACGGCAATCTGGTTGTGATGCCATGGAATGGACCTTCCCCCTAAGGTTGTTTCATCTCTTCCTGATGTCCTCCCTTGTGCGTAGATGATTATCCACTGAGCTGACCCTGTCGACTATTCTCTGCCACAACTCAGTTTTTCTGGCTATCGAGGTTTGCTGGACCTGTGCTCCAAACAGTTGTGGCTCTACCCTGACGATTTCATCCACCATGACCCTCAACTCGCTGTCTGTGAACTGTGGGTGCCTTTGTGGGGATATGGTATTGGTTGTGTTGGGGGGGTTGTTGTGTGTGGAAGGATGCAGTGTAGGGTGATTGATGGGGTGTGGGTGGCGGGTGGTGTGTGATGGACCCGTGTGTGTGTGTGTGTGTGTGCTCGTTATGTGTGTTTTGTGTTAGTAGTGCAGTTGTGTGGTGTGTCCTGAGTGAGATGTGTATATGTACCTAAGGTGTAATGGTGCTATATAAGTGTATTTGCCTGCTCTCGGTGTATGTGAAAATCGAATTAGTAGCAAAGGATTGTGGGTTGTGTGGGGGTGTGTTATATAGTGAAGTGAGTGAGTGTGTCTGGTGTGTGTATGTGTGTCAGGTGTGGGTTATCCAAACTGTCCAATGTGGAGTAGTGTTCTGACAGCAGTGGGTTCTGAGCGTGGTGGTTTGCACTGCCAATGTTTTTCCACTGTGAAAGAAACCGCTGTGGTGATTTGTGGCTCATAATGTGGTGGGTGTAATTCTGTCAGGCTGGTGGTGCTGGTGGTGGAACCGCCTATTTCCCACCCTTCTGTCTCCTGGCAGTATCGGATTTGTGGCTGTCTTTTAGCTATCTTCATGGTGTGAGTTGTAATTTGGCAGTCTGATTACCACCTACATGGCAGTCTTTTGGTGGCTGCCACTATGGCGGTCTTCCGAAAAGACCGCCAAACCTGTAATGAGGCCCTGTGTCTTGAGAATTTTCTACATGACTTTGAGTGTCAGCTTGTAATAAAAACCCTTAGCTTTATTTTAGACTGGAGTTTTCCTTGTGTGGCCACATTGGTCATAGATTGATGCAATTGAATGACTTGTAGGTTCTTGTTTTGTCTCCCCACACCCTTATGCTGGGTGCAAATATCTGTTGACCTTGTCAGCATTGATTCCTGTGAAGGATGAAATGTGCCAACATTACTAACAATGACTAGATTACGGTCCCCCATCAAGATAACCTTTTTATCCTATGATCCTTTGTACCTCAGAGATGTTAGTTGGCAAAGGGCCCTCCCAGGTGAATATAATCTGGAAGGGATAACTTAGCATCCAAATGAGGGCCCTTTGCCCATAGAAGGTGGGTCTCTGGCTGAAAAAGCTAACCTTTTCTGAAGTATAATGTTTGATATGTCCTGGAAGAGGCTGATTGAGTGGCCTTTGCAATTGTCTGGGCATGCGGTTCCGGCTGCCCCCAATGTGTACTCCTTTAGCTGAGAGTTATGGACACATGTTAGGATATCTGGAGCTGAGCTTCCTTTCAGGGTGGCACACCCACCCAATGTGTCCTATCCAGTACAATGCCTTCTTATGATCATCCTTGATCATCCTCGGACAAACGCCTCAATTCCACCTCCTTCCATGTTTCTTGAGACTCCCCTAATTTGGATATCCTACCTACTTCAGTGCTTTTCTAGGTCTTCCAGATGTGTCTGCACATCAAGATACTGATCTCTCTGTGTTATGATTTCCTGGTGTATTTGTTCCATTTTTTTATCTCTAGTGTCCTGACTCTCTTTTAGGGTCTCCACCCTGTGACTCAACACGGTTAGGTCTTGCTTAATGCCTTTAAGATTTTTTGAGACATCATCTACTTTGTGTGAAACTTCCTCATGGATCCCCCAAACCATCTCCTCCCATGAAGGAGCATGTCACTAAGGGACTCTGTACCCGCATCTGGTCTGATCCATCACCCCGTTGGGCTGGGTGATTTAACTTAATGTGAGAATCTATTGCTCACATGCTTCGCTCGTAAGCCTCTCGTTCAGAAATGTGTCCAGGTTTTAGTGGGAGGCCATGCCTTGACTACTGTCAGAATCCCAGGATGAAGGATGCCATGCTCCTAAAGAATGCGTTCCCCTACCTAGTTATCCTATCACTACAGCAGCTCCTCAGCTGAGAAGATGTACCCAGTGTCCACAAATTGTTGATGCTGCTGTGAGGCCGGAGAGCTCTGCCTCAGATCATGGGCCCCAGAGTACTGATGGAATAGCTGGATATGTATGTGCCCCATTTTGCACTGGATGCAAATAAGTGATGGATGGAATGCTGAACAATGTAAAACATTCACCCTCAGTACAGAAATCTGGGCCTAAATCCATTGTTTTTTTGCTACCCATACCTTTCCAGTTTGGACCCAGCCATATGCAAATCGGTCTTGACCCTGCTCCTCATGGGAACAGTCCAGTCCGAACTGCCATGCCAGGTCCACCCTGGAGTGGAAACTAGCACGCTGGGACCGGTTTCAGAGTATCACCCTTCATCAGCAAGGTTATCTTGACTCTAGTGGCATTGGGGGGGGGGGACAAGGGACCCACATTTGGGCATACCCTTTCCAGTTAAGGCAACAAATGCAAAAAGAACAAGTGATGGACTGAATGCTGAACAATGTCAAACATTCACTCCCAGTACAGAGATCTGGGCCTAAAGCCATTGTTTTTTTGCTACCCATGCCAATTCAGTTTGGATTTTACCTACAACTTTTGCATAGCAATAGGTAGTTTCCCTTCAAGGGAACTGAATCTTTTATAATCTGGCTCATCCATCTTTAAATAACTTGACTTCACATTTGCTGTTTGACTTGTATGGACCATATTCACATGTGGCGTAATCAGGTGATTATTGAGTCATAACCAACACTGATTAATTTGAGTTTGTAACTTTACTAATGTGTTAATAAACCTTTATGATTGTCAAATCTACTCCTCTCTGTCAGAACTGTGGGACAAATTATGCTTTACTGTCATTGATATGTTAATACATTGATTATGATTATTCAAGCCTCAATTCGACATAAGCACCCAGCCAAGTAGGTATAGCGGAGTTTAGAATTTTCGCCCAGGTTACATGGTGCAAACACCACCCTTTCTTCTTGTTATCCCTCCTTACTGACCGTCCCGCTCTCAAGGAGATACACATCGACAGAACGTACTTCACAGTTCAGGAAGACAAATTCTAGAGCTCATTCCCTGATCATATAAAACAAACCAAGGCTACCTGGAATTTAGGAAAGACGAGGCAGTCACCCTACATAGATGGTCGTCATCGGCGCGTGCAGATGAATATCTCTATCCTCGTGGCTCCAGATGCTGCAATGGTACAGGAGCCCAACATTATTTCACAATAGCCATCACAACTATACAACATTCAAGAAATAGTAAGATCCTTTTAAAAGGCAAATTTTTAAAAATGCAACTTAATTGAAGAGTTAAGATACTTTTGATTTTTTGTTGTTGTTGCGAAATATGACATTAACTTTTCTTGAAACCTTGTTTTTCCATTTGACTACATAATGTGTGCTATACACTGTGCTGGCTACAATAGATTTTAAAGTTATGAAGCACTGTATATTAGTATCCTTTATTCGATCTCAGAATGATGAAAGACTGAGGTGTCCCTGCTAGAATTCGAACCCATATCTTGCAGGTTTTAGATCCCGGTATATTTTGCATACCTATATACAAATGCATATTTCTGCCTGTTTTGCAAAGGCATTTATGTAGCACTTCCTTACTGTGGCAATGGATTATGTATAATGTTGGGACGTTCTTTATTTAATAGAATGTCGGGGTGCAATACCTGCACAGTTTTTTGGCATTGGAGCGCTTTACATAAGGTCCAGATTACATTATACAAGGACAGATTAATTCCTCTTTTTTAGGCACGGGGAGATTACGTGATTTGCCCAGAATCACAAAATGTTGAGCAGACGCCAGGACTCTAACCTGGTTCCCCAATTCCAATGTCATGAGCTCTGGCCGCTAAGCAACATCGGATCCCCTGGTTGTAATTGATATATATCTTTTTGGAAGTCACAACCTTCAAGCGATCACAGCCTCTGTCCAAATGACCCTTTGTGGGAAACATCATTACATGGCTTTCACAGCAGTGAGGATGTTGCAGGGTTGTCCTCCTAGTGCTTCTGTTGATGGGACTGGATGTGATAACAGCCGCACTCCCCGCTGTTGCTACTGTCCCCGCACCGGTACCCTTGGCACTTTCAATAGCCCATGCCACTCTCATAATCTTTGTTGAAAGGTAAACGATTAGGAGCAGAGTCGCCGAGAGCACCTGCAACGATGGAAAAAACACACACACCAAAAGGCAAATGGAGCCTCCTTCAGCAGTTTAAACATCTTTGGGGGAATAACAGGAATAATTTCATGTGACTGACCTACAGGCCAGACCGACGGTCTCAGCCTAGACAGCAAGGTCCAAGACATCTGGTGTGTGTGAGGGAGGATGCGACAGTCCACTCAGCCCAATAGTCATTGCCAGTGCTCAATTTGTAAATAAAACGTGTCGGTGGCCAAAGCTCTCCTCCGAAACACGCGGCTGCTGCATTTAGATGTACAGATTACCGAGGCAGCGTAATCCTTAAACTATCTCGGGCTTCTTTCATTCATTTCCATACACTCCCTGCCCCTTCAGGTCTCTTGCAGCTTTCTGCTTTCTTCGTATGTGTCTTTCGCTCCCATTATATGCTTGAGGCAGAAAAATAAGTACCGGCCCTCAAAAATATGTGTAGGGCCCCCGCACCGAACCAAGGGGCTCAAATTAAGCACTGGTCATTATGGCACACCTGGCCCCAAGTCATGGGGCTTCCTCTCAAGCATGTTCTGTCTTTGTTTCAGCCCAGAGCAATACGCATACTTGGGGCCTTATTTACAAGTGACGCACCTGCGGCGCGAAAGGCTTGTAAATAATCCCCTGGTTCTTGAAGGTCCATAATTGTAATCGTGGAACTGAAACCGTAAATTGCAATATGTTTAGCGCTGTTTGCTGGCGAACCGTAACTGGTCAAAGGGCATCACCTTGACATGAGACCAGTTGGCAGCTGTGCCTGCTTTGTTTTAACAGCCATTCACATATATTATACTTCTATATATTAATACTTCCATAGAAAGCAAAAAAGCTTGTATTAATGTTACTTATATTTGCCTCCTACGAACGAAGTTTGTCTAAAAATTAGGCGTCATAGGGATATTTGCCCGCATCCTCCAGTTTCAACTTGTAGCACTGAGCAAAGAATGTCACTAACTGCGCGACATGGGGCAGCGCTGTCCTCAGAAGGAAATAAGAAACGAGAGGGCACTCCTATGATAGCTCTGATCCGAAATGCTTCACATAGATCATAAACACAGAGAATGAATCTTAGAGCAAAGTGCACACATACTTGCCGTTACTGGAGGCCCACGTGAACGCAGAGGCTCACACTCCTGGAGGCACAATGCACTGAGCCCAATGTCCTAGTTGTTCAGGCGCATGCTAAGGAACACAGCTGTGGAGGCTTTCTGTGTTTGCTGCCCATGTCTCCAGTGCATGCTGGTACTTGAATGACGCAGACCGTGAATGTATACTTGTATACTTCCCGTTTTTTACTTCTATACCCCCAGCCCTCCATAACTTGCTGCATATGTCAAACTCATCAGATGCCGTGGTAGAGGCCTCTACTGTTCTCCCGGCAGCTGCGTTTGCAGTAATCTGTATAGCAAGTTGCCCCGTGCAGGGATAGAGAATAGAAAACGCCTTTTTATGAGGCCCCACAACACATAAGCTGTGGACAGAGAAAATGGCCCAAAAATGTACTCGCCTAAAGGGAATACGTTCTTCAATTAGGGAGTGCCAGATTAGTCTGACTTCAGGTCTCTGCTTCGTAGACACCAAAAAGGAAAACTCCTGTCGGCCATTAATACACTTGTGAGCCTGGGGCCCTTTCACTAATTCTGGGGTCCGATTAATCTTTCCTTCTCAGTTTAGAGAGGGGAAGAGAAACGCATTGCAATTTCATTAAACAGTTTCTTTACAACCCAAATGTCACATAATAACATTCGGAGTCAATTCATAGGGTTAAATAGCTTTTATTACAGACTCAAAGTTCCATAAATACGTCTCAGAGCCATAGTATAAACATATAAAACCACTAAAGGAGAATTAAAGCGTCACATAATGTTTGACCTAGTTAGCATGTATAAGACCAAAACTTCTATTGCAACAATTCAAAGGATCGGGAAAAGCATAACAATTTTAGTCACTAAAACCAAATTCTCCTGCCTAACCATTTAAATGAAACACTAATCATTCTAAAACTAAAAAAAAATATTTGAGCAAGGTCTGCAAACAGAAAGTCAGTAGAATATTCTTTTAAGAGAGGTGTGATGACATGAAGCCACATAAAGTATGAGGTCTATACCTCAGAAGGGTCCGTTCAGTTCTAAAGATAGGAAAGGGTCTGAATGTTCACTAACTAAATTCTCCTTAAATCACAATTTCCTAGGACGATGACATCAAAGTCAACGCATCTCGAATGAAACCCTAACTAAAATTAATTGGGAGCTACTATTTCCAATCCCTGATGCATCCCATCTTGATACTCTTTGGTCTCGGCAAATTCAACAGAGTTACGACTGCCAAGCTTCCAGAACACTCTTCTCTTCGTCCTTGCATAGTTTGTCCCAGACTTTCTTACCTTTCACGTGCAATGAGCTTCTTGTTGACTCCGTCTCTGCTCCTAACACCTGCATCTTGAAAGAAACATTTACGGAAAAAAAAACACAATGAAAGTTAACTGTAAAAAGAAAATTATATGTGTAGGCCTTCCCTCCAGCCAAGGTAACAAAACACAACTATACCTTCAAATTAAACAAATTCTAAACATATAACATAACATATAAGAACATACACAGTTATTATGCAAAATAATACTTTTAAAACATTTGTCTCAAATAGATATTCATAAAAGTTCCTTATATGCCATACACAAAGATGCATTCCACTCACATACTTTGCAGTGCAGGAATTAAATGAATTATATTAAATGTTACACAAAATGTGGCCACCATATGGTGTCCACTAGAAAATGATCACCCTTTCACTTTCTTTTCCCAGAGACGTAGTGGCACAGCCAAGCTACACTCTTTCAACCCTCCCTCTGCTGACTTTTAGAGTCAGCATAAATCTCTCTTCATTCTTGAATGAGACTCTTTAAAACCTAGTTGTTTTGAACAACTTCCTCCTAGATTCTTCCAGACGCTTGATATAATCATAATATCTACACTGATTATCTTCTAGTTCAACTTGTTGAACTTTCGTTCTCTGTAACATTTCTCTCTCTTTCTCTTTCTCTTTTTCCCCATCCTTCCTTTTTCTCTTCCCTCCCTCTGCCCCCTTTGTCCTTTCCCGCTTGCTCCTTAACACTGGAGCACAACAACGCGCGCCAGACCACGCGACTCCGCACTTCTTAGCGGAGCGCGCGATCGGCCCGGTTGCGATGGCAACCAATAAACAAACGAAACTCAGAGGCCAGGGACTCCATTTCCCCGCACTCTGAGCTTCGGCTTGACACACGGCGTCACGTCATTTCCGCTGCCACAGCCTCTCTACGGCAAGAGGACGTCGGAGCAATTATTTACCATACCAGCTGGTACGAGTTCAACTAATTGGCATCTAATAGGTCCTAAAATTCCCAGCGCTCGCGCATTGCAACAGTCAAGCGGCTGGATTTCGGACAGTAGGTGCTTCTATCGGTTGCATCCTTTGGAGTTGTAAGTTACCTTGGATCCCCGTAAATATGGGAGGCCCACTTTCCTATTACTAAATAGTGTCTACTACCCTAGAACATCTTTCCTTACCCGAGACCAGTACCCCAAAAGGCTAATTGCGCATATTGGTCCTCCAGCTATATTATTGTTCTTTTGGCCTTTTGTATGTCTAATATATGCACTAATCCAGGATATTGTGAAGTGACCCAACTATCCCACTGATGCTGGTTCCTTCTCTACTATCTATTTTGTGTACCTGCCATGGCTTTCCATTAGCACTTCGATCTTTCGTCCAAACCTTTAGGCCACCCTTTCTGTTGGTCCTTAGTTTCTCCTGCATACGCTTGTGTGTGACATCCACGGCATGTTTCAGACACCTCTGTGTGCTGTGTGTTTTTGACTGAAGTGGCACCATTTTTTCATCATGTTTCTCTTTATTCTTCCTGTAGGCCTCCCCTCTAAAAAAGAGACTTAGGTAGGCCCCACATATATATATTTTTCATTCAACTTGAGCACTTTCCATAATATCGAGCGTGTAGCCACGCTCTTTGTCCTTTAGGGATCCCAGACCCTGATGAATGCCCCAGACCTTCCAGCACTTAGTGCGGGCAGAAACATGTTGGTTTCTTTCTTTTAGACTCCTTGAGTCATCATTCTCAACAGAGTTCCTACCCTGGTTTTATACTTTCCTACGAAGACCTAAATTAAAAATCCCCAGCGAAATAGGTGATTTGTAAGGTAATTTTATTACTATTATTCACCAATTCTTTATCTGGATCCCTTGTATTATCCAGCTAGATCTAATTTCAGCACTCCCTCTGCAGTTATTTTAACAACGAGGTTGAGTCCGCCCAGGTAGTATCATCTTACCTGGGTGGGGCTAGGTGGTCATTTGATGAAGCATGACACTATAATGTGTGTGAGACCACCTAGTCCGTAAAGGGAACTCCCTCCAAGGTACAGGCATTCTTCACACCCTTTCCTTGCCCTGAGAATACGTGCCCAACTAGCGCTTCCTGAACAGGGCCTAACAGTCTAGTTCCCTTCAGCAACACCCCACACTTTTCGTGTGTTTATGGTATCTATGTGCATATACAGTACCTAAGGTAGAAACAGGTTTGAAGTATCTTACAATGATTTTTTTATTGCCAAAGGAGCGGGGGTCTTTTCAAATGTTCGAATTTAGGAATTTCTGAAAGAACCATGTCATAATTGGAGAAATAATATTGATAATGTCCTGTCCTATAAAATAAACTGAACAACAAACTACATTAAATTCCGTAAGTCACAGGGATGTGGTGATAAGTAATACCCTCTGAAACGGAAGCAGGCAACTGAGTACATTCATAGCAGTCCCTTTCCTTTATGGTCACTACATATTCAGATAACAAGCGAAAATATACATTTGCAGAATAATCTCCTCTAGATGTATCTACGTGTAATGCTTTCTCATTTATTCTATTACCTCTCCTAGAACTAATAGTTTGGGAAGGAATATCAGAAGACGTCCCTTCCTCTACAGGATTAGTGGGGGGAAAACACTCCTACTAGCAATGTTATTAATACCATAAGCAGAAGAAGCAGGAAAGCACCTATTATCCATCTACGTCTATTTCTTTGATTTATCTCCATTATAGCTTTAGAATCAGATCTATTATCAAGCAAAATATGGCTGCAATAAATTTCCCTTAGTTGATTATATAAATGCAATCAGGGAAATAAGGCTCAAAGGTTCAAAAGTTCACAGGCCATTCAGTATTAGAACAAATAAATCTTCATGAGGCTTCATTACCCTACTCCGTGTTCTTCTAAATGACAACCCTCTGATTTCTACTGGGGCCTTGGTGTTTTCCCAAGTTCTCGATCAATATAAATGTCTCTAATATGTGCACAAAGTACGCTGCCAGATGACAATGAAAGTTCAAAATACAGCTCAATCACAATGTCCAATGCACAGAGGCTCAGCTGAACGAGTATGCTAATGCCAACATTCCCAGAATTCTTGGTCTGCGTTGCTTGTAAAATAGGTCTATTCAGGTGAAGAGTACCTGCAACTTGGTAATCATATTCTTTTTGACTTTCCCTGTTATATACCTTTGTCTTCACTTTCACTCAGATCAGAAAACTCTGTTCCTCAGCAATCGTTGATGGCACACTCTGGGTAGATTAACTCCTTCTCGCTCCTGTTGTCTAGGCCAAAGGTCTCCAGCTTCCACTTGCCTTCCGGTAGCACTCGTTTTCTCACCAGGATCTGATTCTGAGTCTGACTCCTGCACCTCAGGACAAACTTCGATCGATTCTGTTTCAGAGTCAGAAGTAATTTGCCCTAGACCCTCTTCTGCTTGGTCAAGTGCTGTTTCATGCTCAGGTTGGTCCCCAACAGTTAGATTGACCTGTTCTAGTTGTCTTAAACATTCCACTGGCTGTTTTGGGAGAAGCGCGTTTCATCGAGAGGACACTCCACCCTGAAAGTGTGAGAAGCATGGATCCAGCTAGGGAGGCCTCCACACTTGACAACAGTTGTTGTCACCAGGATTACCTGATAAGGCCCACACCAATGAGGTTCCAGACATGTCTACCTGATGTATGTCGTTACCAAGACCCAGTTACCAGGTCTGAGGCACTGTTCTTGGTGCAAGGAGGCTGTGACTGTTTGGACCTGATGAGACACAGAATGCACCACATCAGTTAGCCCCTTCAAATAGTTTAGGACCATGTCATCAGTTATATTCACAAGTGTATTTGCAGGAATCGCTGGCAGTCTCATCACACTCCCCATCAGGATTTCGTGGGGGGGCAATCCAGTCTTTCGATCAGGTACATTTAAAAAACTCTTCAAAACAAGAGGAAAAGCATCAGGGCACTTCAGAGGCATTGAAGCGCACACTTTTGCCAACCTCAGTTTCAGCGTGCCATTCCCATCATTCAACAAGACACGAAACCTCAGGTCTATAACTGCAATTTAGTCTCTGACCCTTGTAAAACACTTTTAGGACCTCATTATTGAAATGAGTTCCTAGTTCTGATTCCAAAGAGGGTGGGAAACCAAACCTCGGGATGAGTTCTCAAAATAATAGTTTTGCCACATTAGGACTATCATTTCACCTAGTCAGGTACACTTCAACCCAACGAGAAAAGACACACACAATGACTAAAACATACCTCAGTCCACTGCACACAGGCCTCTCAATGAAATCCACCTGAATTATGTTAAAGGGTCCTCCTGAGTTCCCTATGTGACTCAACATAACTGCAGTCCTTTTCCCAACGTTGTTCTGTTGACCCACAACAAACCGGTGACACAGCGCTTCAGCCATTACTCTGAATTTAGGATTGAACCATGTTTGCCTGAAATTCCTCACCATAGCATCCCTACCAATATGAGCAGGGCCAAGGAAATGTCAAGCCATAGGTGGTAGCAAAATAGTTGACAATACTGGCCTTCTATCCATTGAAACCCAAATATCATCCTCTCTTTTGACACAAACTGCTCTAACCCAACATTGCTGTTCTTCCTCAGACACCTCCTCCTGTAACCTTTTCACCTCATCCCAGGTGTCAGGTGTTGTCAACAAAAGGATAAAGTTAGTCTCATCCATTCCTTCGTTCGTAGATTCTCCATTAAATGTACAAACATTATGTGCATAATACCTAGCAATCTCATCGGCGTACCGATTGCCCAAAGTCACGTGATCATCTCCAGAGCGGTGTGCAGAACACTTTACCACCGCAACCTGTTTGGGCAAGTGGACTGCGCCGAGGAGATTTTTCACTTGTTCACCATTCCGGATCGGTGATCCAGAGGATGTCATAAATCCTGGCTGAGACCAGAGTTGCAGGAAATCAGGAAATCATGATTGTCACCAAAGCCGTACAGACTATCGGTAAAGATCGGAAACACAGCATGCTCTTGTAAGAGCAATCAGCTCAGTCACTTAAGCCAAAATTATTCCTTGAAGCCTAGAAGCTGGTTCATCTTGTATGTCTGGTCTGGGTTTGATACATAGTTCAGTGACATCAAGGCAATCATGGTCTCCTTCACAGTCTTCAACTGATCTTTGACCAACTATTGGCAATACATTAGCAGGATTCAAAATTCCACATCATTTAACTGTTACATTGTCCGCTGACAAAATCACTTGCTTGTATTTTGTAAGTCTACTGCTGGTAAGATATTGAGTTCTTGTCCTTGTCAATAAGAGCTCAACTGAATGAGGCACATACACAATAAATGGATGACCCATAACAATATTTTCACACCTCTCAATTGCAGTGCTAACTGCAGCCACTGCTTTAACCCCTTCGCTGCCAGGGCTTTTCCCCCTCCTGTGCTGAGCCTTTTTTTGGCTGTTTGGGGCAGTTCGCTCTTAGGCCCTCATAACTTTTTCTCGACATAAGCTATCCATGCCAAATTTGCGTCCTTTTTTCCAACATCCTAGGGATTCTAGAGGTACCCAGACTTTGTGGGTTCCCTTGAAGGAGACCAAGAAATTACCCAAAATACAGCGGACATTTTTTTTTTTTTTTTTAAATGGAAAAAAGGGCTGCTGAAGTAGTCTTGTGTTTTTTTCCCTGAAAATGGCATTAACAAAGGGTTTGTGGTGGTAAAATCACCATCTTCCCAGCTTTCAGGAACAGGCAGACGTGAATTAGAAAACCCCATTTTTCAACACAATTTTGACATTTTACTGGGACATACCCCATTTTTACTATTTTTTGTGCTTTCAACCTCCTTCCAGTTAGTGACAGAAATGGGTAAGAAACCAGTGCTGGATCCCATAAAGCTAAACATTTCTGTAGACAAAATTCTGAATTCAGCAAGGGGCCATTTGTGTAGATCCTGCAAGTGTTTCCTACAGAAAATAACAGCTGAAATAAAAGAATATTGAAATTGAGGGGAAAAAAACCTGCCATTTTTCGCCACGTTTTACTCTGTAACTTTTTCCTGCGATGTCAGATTTTTTAAAGCAATATACCGTTAGGTCAGCTGGACTCTTCTGGTTGCCGGGATATATAGGGCTTGTAGGGTAATCAAGAACCCTAGGTACCCAGGGTCAATAAATGAGCTGCACCTTGCAATGAGTTTTCATTCTATACCGGGTATACAGCAATTAATTTGCTGAAATATAAAAAGTGAAAAATAGGTATGAGGAAAACCTTTGTATTTCAAAAATGGCCACAAGATAAGGTGTGGAGAAGCAGTGGTTATTTGCACATCTCTGAATTCCGGGTTGCCCATACTAGCATGTGTATTACAGGGCATTTCTCAAATAGACGCCTTTTTTACACACTGTCTCACATTTGGAAGGAAAAAATGTAGAGAAAGGCAAGGGGCAATAACACTTGTTTTGCTATTCTGTATTCCCTAAGTCTCCTGATAAAAATGGCACCTCACTTGCATGGGTAGGCCTAGCACCCGCAAATAGGAAATGCCCCAAAACACAACGTGGACACATCACATTTTCACAAAGAAAACAGAGCTGTTTTTTGCAAAGTGCCTAGCTGTGGACTTTGCCCTCTAGCTCATCCAGCACCGAGGGAAACTTAGCAAACCTGCACAGTTTTGCAAACTAGACACCTAGGGGAAACTAAGATGGGGTGACTTGTGGGGCTCTGACCAGGTTCTGTTACCCAGAATCCTTTGCAAACCTAAAAATTTGGCCAAAAAAACAATTTTTCCTCTCATTTTGGTGACAGAAAGTTCTGGAATCAGAGAGGAGCCACAAATTTCTTTCCACCCAGCGTTCCCCTAAGTCTCCCAATACAAATGGTACCTCACTTGTTGGGGTAGGCCTAGCGCCCGCGACAGGTAATGCCCCAAAACACAACGTGGACACATCACATTTTCACAAAGAAAACAGAGCTGTTTTTTGTTAAGTGCCTAGCTGTATATTTTGGCCTCTAGCTCAGCCGGCACCTAGGGAAACCTAGCAAACCTGTGCATTTTTTTAAACTAGACACCTAGGGTAATCCAAGATGGGATGACTTGTGGGGCTCTCACCAGGCTCTGTTACCCAGAATCCTTTGCAAACCTCAAAATTGGCCAAAAAAACACTTTTTCCTCTCATTTCGGTGACAGAAAGTTCTGGAATCAGAGAGGAGCCACAAATTTCCTTCCACCCAGTGTTCCCCCAAGTGTCCCGGTAAAAATGGTACTTCACTTGTGGGGGTAGGCCTAGCGCCCGCGACAGGAAATGCCCCAAAACACAACTTGGACACTTCACATTTTCACAAAGAAAACAGAGCTGTTTTTTGCAAAGTGCCTAGCTGTGGATTTTGGCCTCTAGCTCAGCCTGCACCTAGGGAAACCTAGCAAATCTGCACAGTTCTGAAAACTAGACACCTACGGGAATCCAAGATGGGGTGACTTTTGGGGCTCTGACCAGGTTCTGTTACCCAGAATCCTTTGCAAACCTAAAAATTTGGCCAAAAAAACACTTTTTCCTCACATTTCGGTGACAGAAAGTTCTGGAATCAGAGAGGAGCCACAAATTTCTTTCCACCCAGCGTTCCCCTAAGTCTCCCAATACAAATGGTACCTCACTTGTGGGGGTAGGCCTAGTGCCCGCGACATGAAATGCCCCAAAACACAACGTGGACACATCACATTTTCACAAAGAAAACAAAGCTGTTTTTTGTTAAGTGCCTAGCTGTATATTTTGGCCTCTAGCTCAGCCGGCACCTAGGGAAACCTAGCAAACCTGTGCATTTCTTTAAACTTGACACCTAGGGGAATCCAAGATGGGGTGACTTGGGGGGCTCTCACCAGACTCGGTTACCCAGAATCCTTTGCAAACCTCAAAATTTGGCCAAAAAAACACTTTTTCCTCTCATTTCGGTGACAGAAAGTTCTGGAATCAGAGAGGAGCCACAAATTTCCTTCCACCTAGCGTTACCGCAAGTCTCCCGGTAAAAATGGTACTTCACTTGTGGGGGTAGGCCTTGCGCCCGCGACAGGAATTGCCCCAAAACACAACGTGGACACATCACATTTTCACAAAGAAAACAGAGCTGTTTTTTGCAAAGTGCCTAGCTGTGGATTTTGGCCTTTAGCTCAGCCTGTACCTAGGGAAACCTAGCAAATCTGCACAGTTTTGAAAACTAGACACCTAGGGGAATCCAAGATGGGGTGACTTATGGGGCTCTGACCAGGTTCTGTTACCCAGAATCCTTTGCAAACCTAAAAATTTGGCCCAAAAAACAATTTTTCCTCTCATTTCGGTGACAGAAAGTTCTGGAATCAGAGAAGATCCACAAATTTCCTTCCACCCAGCGTTCCCCCAAGTCTCCCGATAAAAATGGTACCTCACTTTTGTGGGTAGGCCTACTGCCCGCGAAAGGTAATGTCCCAAACACCATCTGCACACATCAAAATTATCAAATACAAAACTACCTGTTTTTGCGGGGGCACCTGCGTTTTTGGTCCTGGGCTCAGCTGCCATCTAGGGAAACCTACCAAACCCAGATATTTCTGAAAACTAGACACCCGAGGGAGTCCAGGAAGGTGTGACTTGCGTGGATCCCCCAATGTTTTCTTACCTAAAATCCTCAGCAAACCTCAAATTTAGCTAAAAAATCTAATTTTTCCCACATTTCTGTGTGGGATCACTGCACCGGGACAAATTTCATACCACCCAACATTCCCCTCAGTCTCCCGGTAAAAATCATACCTCATTTGTGTAGGTGGGCCAAGTGCTTGGAACAGGGAAGAGCCAAAAACATGTCCGAATTGAGGTGGAACCAAAGCGGGTCCAAAAGGGCAGTTTGAAAAAGAACATTTTTAGGCTGACAAGTGCAGCAGAATTTTTATTGGTATAGATGAGACAATGCTGGGTGGTAGGAATTTTGTGGATTTTTGCAGATTCCGAAAGGTTCCATCACAAAAACGCGGGAAAAATGCGTCATTTCCAGCAAAGTTGGAGGTTTGCAGGGCATTGTGGGTAAGAAAAATGGTGCGGGGTGCATGTGAAACACACCACCCTGGAATCACCCAGATGTTTAGTTTTTTATAGATGTGTCTAGGTCTCGTAGATTTTTCTATATGGCAGCGTCCCAAAGTCCAAAAAGTGCAGCCCTCACCATTCCAAGTGGGACGATTTTGAGAGTTAGACACCCCTCATGGACCAAATGTAAAACCAAAACCCAAAATAATTAAATGTCCTCTTGCTTGCCATTGGGATAAGATATTTTAGTGTGCAGGGGGAGAGCTGAAAGACTGTTACCACCATGCCCATAATGGTTGGTAGCCACCACCCCACTATTTTCTTTTTTTAAATTCCCTGGCATCTAGTAGACTTTCTGCCCCCCAGAGTGTGGATCAGGGGTAATTGCCCCATTTGCCCACTGGTGGACAGAACAACTTTGCCCCCATTTATTTGGGGTGGGATTATGGCCATACCCCCACCCTCTTATTTTGGAAAAAAACTTCCCTGGTCTCTGGTGGGCTTTCTGCCCCCCCTTGGGGGCAGATGGGCCTTCTGAAAATAGGCCAATCTGCCCCCAAGGGGGGCAGATATGGCCAACAGTAATGTGCCCCCATGGGGAGCGACCCTTACACAAGGGGCTGCCCCTCTAAAGAAAACACACACATACACACACTCCAATCCCTGGTGCCTAAGTGGTTTCTGCCTCCCCCTGGGGGCAGATCGGCCTAACAGAAATACGCTGATATGCCCCCAAGGGGAGCAGGAATGGCCAAAAATAAATTTGCCTCCCCAGGGGAGCGACCCTTGCCTAAGGGGTCGCTCCCCACCTCTAAAAAATAAAAAAGTAAAAAAAAGATCCCTGCCGCCTAGAGGTTTTGGCCGATCTGCCCCCAGGGGGCACAAATGGCCTAAAATAAATTTGCCCCCGGGGAGCGACTCTTGCGTAAGGGGTCTTTCCTCTTGCGTGAAATTGGCGCAAAAAGAAAATCCCCGGTGCTTAGTGCTTTCTGCCCCCCTTGGGGGCAGATTGGCCTAACAAAAATCATCCAATCTGCTCCCAAGGGGGGCAGAAATGGTCTAAATACAGTTTGCCTCCCAGGGGAGCGACCCTTGCCTCAGGGGTCGCTCCCCACCTCTAAAAAAGAAAACAAAAATGATCCCTGGATCATAGAGGTTTCTGCCCCCCCTGGGGGCAGATCGGCCTAATAACAATAGGCCGATCTGCCCCCAGGGGGGGCAGAAATGGCCTAAAACAAATTTGCCTCCCCGGGGAATGACCCTTTCCTAAGGGGTCGCTCCCCTTGCTTGAAATTGGTGCAAAAAAAAATCCCCGGTGCCTAGTGGTTTCTGCCCCCCTTGGGGGCAGATTGGCCTAACAAAAAATCGTCTGATCTGCTCCCAAGGGGGGCAAAAATGGTCTAAATACAGTTTGCCCCTCAGGGGAGCGACCATTGCCTAAGGGGTGGCGCTCTCACCTCTTAAAAACAAAACAAAACAAAACAACAACAAAAAAATAATAATCCCTGGCGCATAGAGGTTTCTGCCCCTGAGGGGGCAGAAATGGCCTAAAATAAATGTGCCCACCGGGGAGCGACCCTTACCTATGGGGTTGCTCCACTTCCGTGAATTTGCCATAAAAAAAAACTCCCTGGTGTCTAGTGGTTTCTGCTCCCCTTGTGGGCAGAGTGGCCTAAAAAAAATAGGCCGATCTGCCCCCAAGGGGGGCAGAAATAGCCTAAATATAATTTGCCCCCTAGGGGAGCGACCCTTGCCTAAGGGGTCACTCCCCAACTCTAAAAAACTAAACAAAAACAAACAAAAAATGATCCCTGGCGCCTAGTGGTTTCTGCCCTCCCTGAGGGCAGATCGGCCTAATAACAATAGGCCGATATGCCCTCGGGGGTCAGAAAAGGCCGGAAAACAAATTGCCCTCCTGGGGAGTGACCCTTGCCCAAGGGGTCGCTCCCCTTATGCCAATTTCATTTTTAGAATAAATTCCTGGTATTTAGTGGGCATTTCAGAAGCCGGAACGCTTTACGATCCAGCTTCTGAAATGCTCTAAGAGACTTCAAAGGGAAGGAAATTCCTTTCCTTCCCTGTGATGCCTCTCAGGTCCCCATCACATGGTCGGAAGAGAAATGCAAAGCATTTCTCTTCCGATCGTGCTGGAAGCTGAGGTTCCAGCGCAATGGGGAAGTGGTCTCTGATGAGGTCAGCGCACGAATGCGCGCTGATGTCATCAGACGTCACTGCCGGGGTGGGGGAGGTTGGGGGGGTGGAAGGGGAAGGGCTTCCCCTGCCTTGGGGGGGTGGGAGAGAAGTCCACAGAGGGAGCGCTAGCGCTCCCTCTGAGCTTTGTGCAGAGGACGTAATGGTTAAGTCCTCGGCACAGGAGCACTGTGCCGGTGACCGTAACCATTACGTCCCCGGCCCAGAAGGGGTTAAGGCAGCCAGGCAAAGCTGACTTAACAGGATCCAATATAGCAGAAAAATATGCCACTGGTCTCTTGGCATTTCCATGCGTTTGTTTCAGCACTGAGAGAGCGCAGTCCTCTCTCTCACTGCAGAAAAGTACAAAAGAGTTAATATAATTGGACATCCCTATAGCTGGGGCATGACAGAGAGATTCTCTCAGTCCACGAAATGCGACAAGGCAGTTGTTGTACCATGGTACCAGATCAAGCACATCCTTGTGCGTCAGGCTCTATAAAGGCATGGCCATTATGGTAAAGGTAGATATCCACTGTCTACAGTAGCCCATCATTCCCAAAACTATTTGGACTTCCCTCTGTGTACTTGGTGAACCCATTTTCGGTATAGCTCAAATCCGCTCTTATGACACCTTTCTCACGTCTTTCTCAATTTGATGTCAAAGGTATTGAACCTGTTTCTGCCAATACTGCAGTTTCCCAGGGGACACCTTATGTCCCTTCTCAGCCAGGTGGTTCAACAATGCAATAGTATCCTGTTTACATGGTTCTTGAGTATTCCACGACACTCTCAGGTTGTCAATGTACTGAATCAAGACTGAATTGCAAGACATAATCAGAGATTCAAGATTTTTCTTTAAAATCTAATTAACAATTGATGGAGATTCGGTATACCCTTGTGGGACACAACACCATGTTAAGGCCCTGTTTCCGAGCTCGAACACAAAAAGGAACTGACTGTCCTCATACAGCGGTATCAAAAAGAAGGCCTGACAGATCAATGACAGTGAACCACTCAGTGAACCAATCTGAAACAATATCACAGCTCGATTTGGCCCTACAGGGCAACATGGAACAATGATATTGTTTAATTTCCTTAAATCTTGTATAATCCTGTACTTTCCATTCGATTTTTCGAAAACCCAGGATGGGAGAGTTACAAAGACTTCCCATTATCTCCTTCAGAATTCCCTGCTGCATCATCAACTCCATAAGAGGAATTATTCCAGCAATAGTCTCAGGGGTCATATTATATTGCGAGGTCTTTGGAAACTCAACATTTGGTTTGACAGTGATTCGGACACGTTTTACACCTTTTATCAGTCTGATTTCCGTCCTGAAAAATCCTATGCCTCATGCTTAACAGTTTCTCTCAAATCCAAGGGCAGATCATCAAATGTTAATGGAGTCAGTAACGTGCAAGAAGCCTAATTTTTCATCAACTTAAAGACAGCATCTTCATCTTGAGTTTGAACCTCTATTCCTGCTGCAATACAATAAATGAAACAATTTAATTTTGCCAGCAAATCTCTTCCCAAGAGATTCACTGGAGTACGGTCTCATAATATAAACTTGTGCCTGTCTTCAAAGGATCCTATTCTAACTGAAACGGAGGTGGTTTCCTGAAATGTCATCTGATTATTTTCCACACAAACAACTTGGATCGTTTTTCCCAAGAGGGTTAAGTTTGGGACTTTTACTGTTCTCAGAGTAGAACTGGTAGCACTAGTGTCAACCTGAAATGACACAGGGTGGCTATCCACTTCACTATCTGCGAATGGTCCTCTCTGCTCTATCTCTAAGGCTGTGCCAAGTAAGCAGTCTACGTCCTGTCAGGCTGATTGATCGGAGCCATTTCCTTCACCCGTATCAAATAACCAATATTTCTGGAATGGATTTCCATTCTGCGTTTTGTTCACATTCATTCTCAGACCTTGATTTGGATGTTGTCGTATGCCAGTAGCATTTTGCTGTGACATTGGAGGTTGAGGGACTTGCATGGTCGGGGTTGGGGCACATTGGAATTTTGACTCCTAGGTCTTTGAACTCCCTGCATCTGGTTAAAGTTATTATTCTGTGAAGGCACAAACCCTGCATTTTGAGCTTGATTAGCAGGATTTAAACAACATTCCCGCTTCCAATGACTCAGTTTGTTACAAACATGACAAGGAGTTGACCTCTTTAAACTATTTAGATCCATTCCTGTACTGTACTGTTTCCATGGGAAAAAGTGATGAACCGGTGGTACAAGGGGCTTGTAAATAAGCCCTCTAATATGCTGATTGCTCTTGGCTTAAACAAAGACAGTTCTGGTTGAGAAGAAGCCCCATGACTTGGGGTCAGGATCTACTGGGACACCTCAACCTCTCCCTTGTGTTAGATTTTGTGATTGTTTATATACACCTTGCATTGCATCCGCAGTACTCACAGCAACAGGAATTTGGCTAGTTCTCTGAGCTGCTTTCATCTGAGCTTTTTCTGCTTCATTTTTATTTTATCATGGCAGTATTTAGCATAACACAAAATCTAATCAATGGACTTATTCTGCCAACAAATCGAATGCTGGATCATCAAGCTAATCTCTGTTCTCAAACCTGTCACAAACCTTGACACAAAATGTCCCATAGCTTTTTCCTCTAAAGTCTCCATACCACTATACTGTTTGAATGCCTGAAACAATCTCTTCATTATAGGCATGTATTGCCTTTTTTTGGTTCTTGAGTTGTCCTGTCAGTTTTGACCCAATCAACATCCTGAGGGGGCACCTTCCCTTTTCAGAAATGTTATGACCCCGATACTTCTTCATAACCAATGGTGAGGGATCCTTGGTTACTAGATTGATAGGTGTTCCTTCTCAGACCAGTGAACAGCTATCTTACATCTCTTCCACCAATCACTCCGAACAACAATGTTGTACAATGTGTTCAAATCAACCTACAACACCTGCGAAATCTTCACAAACCTTTCAACCTGTTTGTACCATCCAACTTGCTTCTCTCACTATTTTGGAAAACCATTGGTAAATGATGCAAGATCACTCCTACTCCATGGCACATGTACATAACCTCCGCCGGGCACCTCTCTCAATGGGAAAGTTTTGATGCTTCCCTCTCCTCCAACGTTCACTGGAAGGTATCTTCACCTCTTTCTCTTTCGCCCATTTGGTCTCCCATTTATCAAGTTCTTTCCATTTCCTAATGTTATGAATAAAAGCTCCTTAATCTGGGTCTTTAATTCTGGTGTCCTCATCTCAGAGATATCTTTTATCACTAAGACACACCAATAACTTCTTTGCAAGTTTATTGTTTTGTTCAAATCTACCTCATAATTCTGTGCCGATTCTGCCAACTTTTCATATACCTAGCTCAATCGTTTAGTGATGTCCCTGCACATGAAAACAAGCTAATCGTCTTGATATGGATCTAGCCTCTCCAACCCAAGATTCTAAACAATCATTGCATCCAGTTCTGCCACTAATTTAGTCATAACAAAAATGTTCTCCCTTGAGGGGATGGAAGCATCCCCTCACTCACCTCTGTGCTAGTACTCTCCTTAGATGGCGTATTTCTATTTATTTTGTTTTTAAACAGATTTTATTGTTTTTTTAATGTAACAACTCTCAACTACAGAGAATGGCCCAGTGTCTGTTTACATGTATCTTAAATCGCTGAACATATTTTGATAAGTTCTTCACAGCATTCGCTGTCATTACATAGTCTCAAAGAGTACAAGTCAGGTTGGAAGAAACATACAGCATTCACTTCCATGCCCCTCTGTCAGGAATCCGCAAGGTGCCTCCTGTTTTATCTGTCAGCACCCCTAGGGATTAGGGTTAAATCATATCTCTGTTCTTGGTTAAACCTTCATGTTTCTAAGTAAACATAATGTGCTGTGTTACACAATTGTTTTTATCAATGCTTGTTTTACCAATGCTTGTTTGCTAATGTGAGCAGGTGTAAACTTATGCTTCTAATTGGGTGTGGTGTAGACATGTGCTTCTAATTGGGTGTGGTGACTCAGCCACATGTGGAAACTCAACTGCTTTCCGGATTGGCTATAAATAGCAGAGTGAAGCATGCCACCCTGCGTGGCTTTGTTTTGCTTCCTGATCTCAGCATCTGATTTGACAGTCCAGCCCCTGTTGCCATCCTTGTATTCAGGACTTTTGAGGCAATTCTTTTCTTCGTTCCTGTACCAGCTGACACCAGGCATTCCTCCAGCACTCCGGAATAGACCGCAGCTAAGTGACTAGTATTCTCCAGGGAATTTGTTCTTTGAGCGCCGTTCTTTCGTAAAATAGCTGGTGTATTTCAGACCTCGTGTTTTGGCAGAGTGCTTATCTTGAAAAGACAAATGCATTTCTGAACATTCTACATTATTATTGTAGTTACTTGCATAAATGTGCTTCAGGAAATCTGCTTGAGTTCAAGTACTACAAAAAGTGACAGTGCAATTTTAAAAGAGCATTTACGTGACTTTTCTTTCTCTAATAGCATAACTCTTGGATTTAAATTGTGTCATTCATACCTGTGTTTCAGGATTGAGGTATTTGCTTTTGAAGGGTTTTTCACACACACAGTGAAACCAAACAAAACTGTGCCACCCTAACTGTTTAAACCCAGAGTGGATATTTGTATTTCTTGGATTGTTTTTTTTCCTTTTAGTTTAAGCCTATGCATGCAGGAAAGTTATATGTGATATAATTAATGCCCTTATTTGCCTTTCTTGTACATGATAAGTGCAACCACAGTTCTAATTGTAATGTGCAACAGTGAATCTCTGTGAAGCCAGCCCTAGTGTTGCAGTACTTATTGTTATGGTACTCAGTTTGCGTTTTTGGTAATACAGTTTTAGTAATTGTGCCAACAGTTATTATTATCCAAGAAAAGTGCTGGAACATCCCGGTGTTCTTCTACCGCTCTCGTGCCCATATCACCATATCAGAAAGAGAGATTCAGTTTCAAGGAAGTTGAGTGCACTAACTCTACTATCACTCTGTCAACAACGACCTGCTCCCCGAAGATACAGGGTGCCTGGCTGGACCGGCAAGACGTGGCAGTGTTTTGTCTCTTTCTCTTCCACTCCCCCTTTCCTTTTGGGACACCTGCCGAGGTTTCTGTGTCCAGCTGAAGTGCCTAGAGGTGTTCCAGGAGGTCGGGGGCATATAATTGCCCCTGCAGACATCCTGCTTTTCAGGTGAGTGACCCCGTTATGACACCCTCTAATTATGTCTAGTCTCCGTGTACGTATGCATGAGGGAAACATTAATGTGCATTTCTCTCCTACCAATGAACCAGGATACAATAATACACAGTGCCATTCAACTCTAAACTACCCCCGTGCCCTCACCACCCACCTGCCGTTAACCCTATAACATGGTTTATTAATGCGCCTAAGCTTGTGTTACATCATGGAGTCGCTCAAATTTCTCAAGTCTATAGGCCCCTTACAAACTCTGGTCTCTGCTCTGCTTATTTTCTACTTTGAGGAGATATTGTCGCTTCCTGTTGTGGAGGGTGTTATATGTACAGTCTCTTCTATGTGGGATTTCCTAGTGTCATCCTGCAATGTTGTGACAATCTGTTCCCAAGCAATTGTTAATTCTGGGAGATCCCCCTCCCCAATCTTTCTTCCTTTTCAGCACCAAGCTTTCATATTCTGCCCAGTGCCTTAGTTCCTTCTTCCAGCTGTGGGAGTTGGGACCTTTCGAACTCTTCCAGTTGCTTGTCAATTCTCGTTTGGCTAGAATGTGTGCAAGATCCTGGAATTTGCTAGTTGCCCTATTCTTGGGAGTGTGGGGGAACCAGTGCAACAAACAGTGGGCTGGGTATGCACACGGCTTCTCACTCACTGATTTCTGCTACACATGCCATAACTGAGCTCCAGTAAGTGGTAAAGTGGGGGCAGGACCACAACATGTGTATAAATTCCGCCGCCCCTTTGCCACATCTGAGGCATTTCGTATCCATCACATGTAGATGCTCGCGGAGTCTTTTTCGGGGTGAGATATGCCCTATGTATGACATAAAAATGTATTAGTTGAAACCTAGCGTTTCTGGAGACCTTCGGTGCTCTCTCTAAGATCTGGTCCCAGGCCCCCTCTGGTATTGGGGTCCCCAAGTCTAACTCCCATTTATGTCATAGGTCATCTAGAGGGCGCATTGCTTCTGTTCGGATCACTCTATATAAGCCGGTGATGGCTTTTTGGGTGCCATCGGAGGTCATTAGGTAGGTGCTGGGTCTGTGAGGGCGGGGCTCGACACCTCCCATGTGCCAGTGGGCACCAATGGTGCGTATTAGCTATCGATGCTGGCCCTGTGGCAGATCATGTTACTGCCGAAAATCTTCATATGGTAATAGGTTACCCTCACGATATAGGTCCCCCATCTGTAAAGCCATGGCTTCTTCCCAGGTCCCCAGTCCCCTCCAGCCACCCGCTCGGGTAGCCACTAAAGCCATGTCATTGGTATTTCAGTTGTGTAAGGTGTAGTCGTACCTGTTCTACAGAGGCATCTTCTTCAGCACCGGCGGAGGACCTGAGTCTCTGTGACAAGTGCCTGCTCCGACCCAGTGAGATTAAAGAGCAAGCCCGCCAGTACTGAAACTGGGGGGGCCGATGTGACCCCATCCTCCGCTCTGGTCCTGCCCTCCGCCATCCACCGGGTCAGCCATTGCAGCTGGGCTGCTAGGTAGTAAGCCTCAAAATCTGGGACCGCTAGTCCCCCCTCTGCTCGGGGTCGCTTCAAAGTGGTTAGGGCCACTCTGCATCTCCCATCTCCCCATATGAACACCGTGAGTAAGGAGTCGAGTTCCCGGAAAAAGCATGGTCGGGACCCAGACTGGCAATGCTGCAAAATAATATAAGAGCCTTGGCAGCGCCACCATCTTAATGAGCACCAGTTGTCCAGCTACACAGAGTGGGAGTGACCTCCAGTCAGTGCCCTCATGGCACTCCCTACATATCCCTTCAGGATGTCCGCCCTAGTGTGGTATATCCTGACTCCCAGATAAGACATGCATTGGGGTTCCCACGATACATTCCCTAGCCCCTCAGGTGGGCCACGGACCTCCGATAGCAGGAACAAGTATGATTTCTGCTAGTTCACATGTAATCCTGTCAAGCTGCCAAACTGTGCCAGGAGTGCTCGGGCTCCCTTGAGGTCCGGTCCAGTGTCCCGTAAAAATAGGAGGAGGTCGTCTGCATATAGTGCTATCTTGTGATGCCAGTCACCCTGCATCAGTCCCTGATATCAATTGGCGGCTCTAGCCTGGGCAGCCAGAGGTTCCATTACAAAGGCAAATAATACTGGTGAGAGTGATCAACCCTGTCTGGTGCCCCTTTCTACTGAGTATTGTTCAGATATTATGGCCCCGGTTCTAACCTGCGCCTTTGGCTCTGTGTATAGTTGTTTGGTCCATTTGATAAAGCCCTCTCCCAGGCCCATGCGAGCAAGAACTGAGTTTACATAATCCCACTCTAAGCTGTCAAACGCTTTTTCTATGTCTATTGCCACTATAGTTGCCGCAACTACATGAGAGGCCACAGCGTCTAGAATGTGGATAGCTCATCGGATATTCTGGGCAGTATTCCTGGTGGGAATGAAACCCGCTTGGTCAGTGTGGACCAGACGGGTCATGTATGGGAGCAACCTAGTCGCTAGTATTTGGGTTAGGATCTTGTGGTCCGAATTCAGCATAGATAGAGGCCTGTATGCTCTACTATCATCAGGCGGTTTACCGGGTTTTAGTAATGGAATTATCAGGGCTTCCTTTGTGGAATTTGGGAGGTGTTCAATTTCGTGTGCCTTATTATATAATTGCGCTAGTTTAGGGGTCAGTTCCTGTGCATATGTGACATAACAATCTATTGCCAGTCCGTCTGTGCCTGGGGTTTTCCCCCTCACCAGGCCTTTGATGGCATCTTTGATTTCTGAGACCTCTATTTCACTTCCCAGAGCAGCACTCTCCTCCTCGCGGAGGCATCTGTGCGGTAGATGTTGAAGGAATGCCTGTATATCGTCCTCCTCCCCATGTGAACTATTGGTATAAAGTGCAGTGTAATATTCGAGAAAGTGACGGTTAATTTAATCCTGCCGGTATAGTCAAAACCGTAGAGGGGTTTTAAACTCTATTATGGGGTCTGCATTTCACAGGGTTGGCCAACCAGGCCAATAGTGCTCCCGCCTTATCCCTCTCCGCATGTGCCCTCACCATGTAGTTTTTATAATCAAAGCATCTAAGCCTCTCTGTAGGTGCTGTGACTCTCCCTATGGCCTCGCTCACTTCTTCCTGCAGCTCAGGGAATTCTGGGCTCAATTTTTCCATTGTTCGCAACGCTTTCTCAGCTGCCTCTATCTCTCGTAACAGTGTTTTCCTAATCCCCATTGATGCAGCGATGCACTGTCCCCTAATCACAACCTTAAATGTTTCCCACAATATCTGGGGGGAAGGGGCCATTGCCTCCTTCTCTTCAAAATAGTGTTTAATGTGTTCCCTTATTTGATTCCAATATACAGGGTCTTCAAGAGAATCAGGCTTTAAGCGCCAGGTAGGTATGCTTGTGTTTGTTTTTTCCCAGGACAGAGAAAGTAGGATAGGGTTGTGGTCTGAAATTGTTCTTCCCTGGTACTCTACTTCTCTAACCTGAGTCTGTACTTCAGGAGTGCATACAAAGGTGTCCAGTCGCACATGTAAATTGCGTACTGCTGAATAGAAGGAGTAATCCCTGGTGCTTGGGTTAAGGTATCACCAGGAATTTAGTAATTGCCATTCTGCCTGCCATTCCTGGAGTTTTTTTGCTAAAGCGTTTACTGGTGACTCCCTCAGCAGAGGGTGGGACCAATCTAGTTCAGGATTGGCCACACAAGTAAAGTCCCCCCTATCAGTGCCGCCTGGAGCAGGTGGGAGGCCAGTGCATTTCAAAGATGATCCAGGAACTTGCTTTGATCTGTGTTCGGCGCATATATATTTATTAACGCAATATCTCGCCCCCCCAACTGGCCAGTGACCACTACAAATCACCCATTAGGATCTATTAGTGTGTTTGTCATTTGGAATGGTATTTCTGCTTTTATCCAAATTAGGGTTCCCCGTGCATATGCTGAGCAGGTTGTGTAATATGCCTGGCCCCTCCATCTTCTCTGCAGTGCCATACCTTCTGCTGCTGCCAGGTGTGTCTCCTGTAGCATTACTATGAGAGCCCCTTTCCTCTGCAGATAAGAGTATACCTTATAACGTTTAGCCATACTATGCATGCTCCTTATATTCCAGGAGGTCACTTTGTAATGTTGGAGATCACTCATAATAAGTGAATAGTACTGCTGTGTGTCTATAGGACACCCCCATGCAGTAGATGCATTTTATCATCCTTTACTTCCTTAGTTATTAGTAGGGTGAGGTTACAGGCGGGATGCTTAGCAACTATAAACATCAACTTCCCCAACTCCCTTCCTCCAGGACAGGTGTCAAAACAGTCCTCCATCCAAACTATAACCAACTGAAATCAGTAATTAAGGGGTGGGGGAGAGTACTTCTCCAGCCGCGTGGAGGTAGCGGCTCCGGGGGTTCCCCCGTTGTTGTTCCTGAAGCCTCAGTGACCCATCTAACATCAGGACCCGAATCCATTGTGACGGCAGGGCCCCATATGACCACATCAAATCTTGGCCATGACGTCAAATTATATCTTCGGATGTTTCCGGTGTCACCACCAGGAGCTCCACACTTAGGGGGTCATTACAACATTGGCGGTAAAAGGCGCTTACCGCCGAGCAGAAGACCGCCAATACACCGCCGCGACCGCCGAATCCCGCCACAGCTATTATGACCTACATCTCGGAATCCGCCGAAATTTAGTCACCCACACAAGACCGCCACACCAAAGGTCAGTGTTAAACTGGCGAAAATAAAACCTCCACCTCCATGCCAACAGAAACACGCCCATGCTATTACGACCCACGAATCCACGCGGCGGTCTTTCAACCGCGGTATTCCGTTGGCGGTACACACCGCCGTGCTCAAAATACACACACATCTCCAAAACACCGCCACATTGGACAATTCGAAATACACACACCTGATACACATACAAACACCACTCCCACACACCCAACACAATATAAAACACACACCCACATCACCCACAAACCCCTACGACCAAGAATTAGAGACGAAGGACAGAGAGAGAGTACAGAATAGACAACCCCACCACAAAGAGGCACACAACACCATCACCCACACAACATCCACGCACAAAACACCACACACCACTATACATAACCACACTCATCAACACATACACCACCCCACACATCACCTACACCACCCCATGTCACGCCAAAGACCCCCTCGGTTTTCCGAGGAGGAGCTCAGGGTCATTGTGGAGGAAATCCTACGGGTAGAGCCTCAGCTATTTGGCTCACAGGTGCAGCACACATCCATAGCTAGGAAGATGGAGCTATGGCGCAGAATAGCGGACAGGGTCAACGCTGTGGGACAGCATCCAAGAAATAGGGAGGACATCAGGAAGAGGTGGAACGACCTACGGGGGAAAGTGCGTTCAGCGGTCTCCAGGCACAACATCGCGGTTCAGTGGACTGGCGGCAGACCCCCACCTCCTCCCCCACAACTAACAACATGGGAGGAGCAAGTCTTGACCATCATGCATCCAGAGGGCCTCGGAGGAGTCGGTGGAGGAATGAACACTGGTAAGTCAAATCTTAACTATCATATCCCCCACCCTACCTGCATGCTATCACCCCCCCCCCACCCTCACACCCTCCCCTATCACTACAACTCCTCACTAATGTACTAATAACACAATCCACCCATCCCAACACCAAGCCCTCAATGACACCACTAAGCATGGTCAACCCTCACCAAAGCATTCTCCCTGCACATACCCAGAACACCCCCCAACCATCAACACCCTAGGAATGCTTGCACTGGTGTACAGGGTGAGCCACCCATTGCACACCATGACATACACACATGCAATAATTATGCACTTATGCCCCTGCAGGATCACGAAGGACCGTCACCACACCGGAGGGTCCAGACAACTCCACTCCACCCACAGAAGAGGCCCACAGTAACGATAGCAGCTCTGCCCTACTGGATCCTGATGACCAGCCAGGACCATCGTGGGCCTCGGGACAGTCGGTTCCCCTTGCACAGGCACAGCCCAACACTGACCTTCCACCCTCTGGTAACACCAGCAGAGCACCCACCCAGCGGGCCCATACCTCCCTACCCAGGACACGTCAATCAGCGGTGTGTCCACCACTACAGGGAACCCAGGATAACCCACCACCCCAACAACAACAGGGACCTGGGGGCAGTGGTAGTGGGCACACGGTCCAGGGGACGGAGGCACAGGAACACAGGAGAACTGGGAGGGCTGCTGTGCGACAGGGGGCGGACAGGCCAAGGGAACCCACTCTCCACGAGGCCCTACCTCCATCATGGGAGCATACCACCACTCCCAGGAGACGATGGTGATGGTCCTGGCCAAGTTTCAGGAGACCCCGCGCCTGCAGGACGAGCAGTATTTGGGGTTCAGGGAGGAGCTCAGGACCATATGCTCCGCCCTGGGCACCATCATAGGGGTGCTGAAGGACATACAGCAGACCTTGAGGGACACCGTGGCACTCCAAGGGGCCCCTTACACTAGCATGGACGATGAACTGCCCACCACCTCCGCCGGCGCTAGTGGACAGGACGCCCCGCCACAGGACCACCACACCAGCACCCCACCCCCTACAGATGGACAACCACCGTGCAAGCGGTCCCTGAGATCCAGGAACAGGACAGAGCAAGATGGCAAGACCCCCGCCAGGAAATGAGACCACTCTGATTGTCCTCCCACTGTCCCACTTTGTTACCCTGTTCATACTTTAACTTCCCCAGCTCCACTTCCTATGCCCATATGGGCAGTGCACCTGTGTGACCAATGGACTGGACTCTGCCATGGACATTCCTCCACCGTCCCCCAACACCGTAGTACAACCCCCCTCCATTTTTGAGCACTTCAATAAACACCCTTGAACAACAAAACAATCTGGAGTCAGTCTGTGATTTGGTAAAATGTATTATCAATGACAGTGTCAAAATGCGTTTCTAGTTTTAAAGCCAACATACCTATGTCACACATCACAAGTCCTTGAAGGATGCAAGCAGATAACACACGTTGGTAACCACACCTGTGAAACCGTAATGGAAAGGTACAACTCAGTTACCAAATATTGCTATGAAATTACACACAGGATAGAGGAAGACGTGTGACAGTGAATGTAATGGTAAAAATGAAAATGTTCTCACCTGTGTGTCACTGGAAATATTGCTGTATGACTGACTCCCTGTTGTCGTTGTCTTCTTCCTCAGCTTCCTCCTCATCACTGTCCACAGGCTTCACAGGCTCCACAGCTGCCACAACACCGTCATCTGGACCATCCTCCTGCAGAAATGGCACCTGGCGTCGCAAAGCAAGATTGTGAAGCATTGAGCAGGCGATGATGATCTGGCACACCTTCTTCGGTGAGTAGAATAGGGAACCACCTGTCATGTGGAGGCACCTGAACCTGGCCTTCAGGAGGCCGAAGGTGCGTTCGATCACCCTCCTAGTCCGCCCATGCGCCTCATTGTAGCGTTCCTCTGCCCTGGTCCTGGGATTCCTCACTGGGGTCAGTAGCCAGGACAGGTTGGGGTAACCAGAGTCCCCCAATAGCCACACACGGTGCCTCTGGAGTTGACCCATCATATAAGGGATGCTGCTATTCCGCAGGATGTAGGCGTCATGCACTGAGCCAGGGAATATAGCATTTACCTGTGAGATGTACTGGTCTGCCAAACATACCATCTGTACATTCATCAAATGATAACTCTTCCGGTTCCTGTACACCTGTTCACTCCTGTGGGGGGGGACCAGAGCTACATGGGTCCCATCAATTTCACCTATGATGTTGGGGATATGTCGAAGGGCATAGAAGTCACCTTTGACTGTAGCCAAATCCTCCACCTCAGGGAAAATGATGTATCTCCTTAAGTGTTTCAGCAGGGCAACACTCTGGACAACACGTTGGAAAACATAGGCTGGGACATCCCAGATGCCATGGCCACTGTCATCTGAAAAGGCCCACTTGCAAGGAAATGGAGCACTGACAGCACCTGAACGTCAGGGGAGATTCCAGTGGGATGGCGGATTGGTGACATCAGGTCTGGCTCCAACTGGGTACATAGTTCCTGGATTGTGGCACGGTCAAACCTGACGAGTAAATGTCACTCCTCCATTGTCAACAGGTCCACCAGCGGTCGGTACACCGGAGGATTCCGCCATCTTCCCAATTGTCCCAGCTGACGGTGCCTAGGAAGGATAACAGCGACCACAGAGTCAACAAAGTTCCAGGTATGTAGCCACAGATACACAGAACACGACACCAAACACAAAACCCTTCCTGTATGTGTGTTGAGTGTAGGCCTAGCTATGTGTGGCGCAGTAGTAAAAGAAGCCATGTGGGCCCCTGAAATGGCGGATGCCTGACCTCTAAAGTGGGACAATGGGATTTGGGGGTAACTGCGCTGGCGTTGCACACCGTCGCTGTAGGAGGTCGTAGACCGCAGCGCAATGTTGCATTGGTTAACATTGGACCCTATGGGTCCCAGGAGCCAATGAACAGGTGCGCCGGCGGTGATGATACGCACCGCCGCGGACGTCACCGCCGTGGACGTGACCGCCATTTTCTATCTGTTCAATCACTTGATACCTGATCTTCGACAGGAGAGGACCTACACTGCAAGAGCTGCTGTGACCTCGGTCTGGAAGCGACAATGACTGCTGCGTCTGGGGAAAGGGCCCCTGCCTTCACTGCTCAGGAGTTGGAGAAACTAGTAGACGGGGTCCTCCCCCAGTACACGCTACTCTACGGTCCTCCAGACCAACAGGTAAGTACACAGGGAGCACGTTGTATGGGCTAGGCCTGGGTGGAGAGGGCTGGTTGTAAGAGGTAAGGGGGCTGAGTTCAGGGAACATGAATGCATGTGAATGCATGTGCCACATGGCAAGGGCAGGGAGGTGGGACACTTACATCGACGGTGCAGTTGGAAATTACTTCTCTTCTTCCCTTGTGCATGTCATGTAGGTCAGTGCCCACCAGAAGAAGGACATTTGGCGTGCCATCGCCAAGGAAGTCCGGACCCTGGGGGCCCACCAGAGACGGGGCACCCACTGCCGGAAGAAATGGGAGGACATTCACCGCTGTAGCAAGAAGACGGCGCAGGCTCAGATGGGGATGGCCTCCCAACGTGGGAGGGGTGCCCGTCGCACCATGACCCCCCTGATGTTCCGGATCCTGGCGGTGGCCTACCCTGAGTTGGATGGGTGCTTGAGGGCATCACAGCAGACACAAGGGGGTGAGTACAACCTCTTTCTGGGTACTTGGCGCGCAGTTGAGGGGCTGGCTGAGGGAGGAGGGCTGTGGGTGTACCTAGGCCAGGCAGAAATACGTAGGCTAGGCCCCTCCGTAATGTAGGGCATGTGGCACTCCACCCCACCTCAGTAGTGGCCCAAGTACAGGTATTGATGCCCCTGTGGCATCCATGTGTGCAGATGTCCACCATAGGCATGTAGGGCAGATCGCAGGATTTGCTTCTGTAGAGGCCAAGAGCACGGCGTAGTGCAGGGGGCTGCTGTGTCTGTAATGTCCGCCAACGGTGGCGGTAAGCCATGCACTCAACCTGTCTTTCTTCTGTCGTCCACTCCCCCTTTTTCTACTCTCCCTGTTCTTATGTGCATCAGCATCATCAGGCGGAGGCACAGTGGCACCGGGGCACGAGGGAGCTGCATCCCACATGGCCATGGAGGGCCACACCATGGACTCAGAATGCACCAGTGGGACGGAGGGCGAGGGGAGCTACACGTCGGTAACCGGATCACCAACCAGCGACACAGACTCGTCCACCGATGGGAGCTCCCTTGTGGTGGCGGCACCATCTGTGCCCCCCACTTCTACAGGTACAGCCGCCACCTCCCCTACCAGCACCGCCCTCCCAGCAGCCCCTCAGCGTTCGCCCCGTGCCCGCTCACCCAGGAGGGTGGGCATCACCTTCGCCCCAGGCACCTCAGGCCCTGCCCCAGTCACCCCTGCTACCCTCAGTGAGGAGGCCATTGACCTCCTCAGGTCACTCACTGTTGGGCAGTCTACCATTGTGAATGCCATCCAGGGTGTAGAAAGGCAGTAGCAACAAACAAATTCCTGGAGGGCATTCATTCTGGTCAGGCTGCCCATCATTGAACCCTGCAATCTCTGGCCTCAGCACTGATGGCAGCCATTGTCCCTGTCTCCAGCCTCCCCCTTCCAACTTCCTCCACCCAGACCCAATCCCCTGTACCCAAGCCTGTCCCAAGCACACCATCAGACAAGCATGCATACACCTCAACACACAAAAGTAGCTCAGGCAAACATAAGCACCACACAACCCACAGGCACACACACAAGCATCACCCACATGCAGACACAGCAACATCCACTGCCTCCACTGTGTCCCCCTCCTAGTCGTCTCCCTCCTCCCTCCCAGTCTTGTCTACACTCTCACCTGCATGCACTACATCTACAGGCACCAGGACTCGCACTAGAACACCCAGCACCACACCCCGCTCACCTGCACTCACCACGTCCACTCCCATTTACACGTCCCCTGTGTCCTCTCCCAGTGTGTCTGTGACGCCCCCTCCCAAAGTACACAAACGCGGGCACCCACACACCCAACATCCATCCACCTCACGACAGCCTCCAGTACCTGCACCTGCACCCAAAACACCTAAAGTGACACCTCCTACAACCACCTCCTCTTCCTCCACTCCCAGACCCCCTCCAGCTACCCAGCCCAGTGTCCGTCAGAAACTGACCCGCTGCAAAGTTGACCTTTTTGCCCCCACCCCTCCAATTCATCAGTCCCGTCGTAGCGCCTCAGCCAAAAAGCCTCCAGTACCAGTGGTGCGTGTTCAAGGTGTGTGGAGTGCACCGGCCACCAGGGCAGGCAGTGTGATACGGAGCCAAGGCACTGGCAGTCCACCCCCTGTAAAGGCTCTGAAGTTGGAAAGTGGCCGACAGGACCGGCTGAAGACTCCTGGAGGCAAAACAACTCACAGGGGTCCCAGGGGGATTGCAGAGTCAGCTGTGACTCCTCCAAAGGTTGGGAAGGGCCAGAAGAAGTCTGCACAGCCTCGTGAGAGCATCACGGCGGAGAAGGACGGCATCCTTCCCGGCGCCCGGGACGCCACCGCCAGCACCGTCATCACTGGTCAGGAGACCACCGCCGGAGTCATTGCCCAGGAGGGCCCAAGTATTGTCACTGGTCAGGAGACCACCGCCGGAGTCATTGCCCAGGAGGGCACAAGTATCGTCACTGGTCAGGAGACCACCGCCGGAGTCATTGCCCAGGAGGGCCCAAGTATCGTAACCGGTCAGGAGACCACCGCCGGAGTCATTGCCCAGGAGGGCCCAAGTATCGTCACTGGTCAGGAGACCACCGCCGGAGTCATTGCCCAGGAGGGCCCAAGTATCGTAACTGGTCAGGAGACCACCGCCATTGGCATTGCCCAGGAGGGCCCAAGTATTGTCACTGGTCAGGAGACCACCGCCGGAGTCATTGCCCAGGAAGGCCCAAGTATCGTCACTGGTCAGGAGACCACCGCCGGAGTCATTGCCCAGGAGGGCCCAAGTATCGTAACTGGTCAGGAGACCACCGCCGGAGTCATTGCCCAGGAGGGCCCAAGTATCGTCACTGGTCAGGAGACCACCGCCGGAGTCATTGCCCAGGAGGGCCCAAGTATCGTAACTGGTCAGGAGACCACTGCCATTGGCATTGCCCAGGAGGGCCCAAGTATCGTCACTGGTCAGGAGACCAGCGCCGGAGTCATTGCCCAGGAGGGCCCAAGTATCGTCACTGGTCAGGAGACCACCGCCGGAGTCATTGCCCAGGAGGGCCCAAGTATCGTAACTGGTCAGGAGACCACCGCCATTGGCATTGCCCAGGAGGGCCCAAGTATCGTCACTGGTCAGGAGACCACCGCGGAGTCATTGCCCAGGAGGGCCCAAGTATCGTCACTGGTGAGGAGACCACCGCCATTGGCATTGCCCAGGAGGGCCCAAGTATCATCACTGGTCAAGAGACCACCGCCGGAGTCATTGCCCAGGAGGGCCCAAGTATCGTCACTGGTCAGGAGACCACCGCCGGAGTCATTGCCAAAGAGGGCCCAAGTATCGTAACTGGTCAGGAGACCACCGCCATTGGCATTGCCCAGGAGGGCCCAAGTATCGTCACTGGTCAGGAGACCACCGCCGGAGTCATTGCCCAGGAGGGCCCAAGTATCGTCACTGGTCAGGAGACCACCGCCGGAGTCATTGCCCAGGAGGGCCAAGTATCATCACTGGTCAGGAGACCACCGCCATTGGCATTGCCCAGGAGGGCCCCGGCAGCCACAGCCCCGCTGGGTAATGAGGGACCGTCATGCCACACACCAATGCCCAGTCCAGAGACCGCCATGGCAAAGCACTGCTGAACAGTCCAGAGACCGCCATGGCAAAGCACTGCTGAACAGTCCAGAGACCGCCATGGCAAAGCACCGCTGAACAGTCCAGAGACCGCCATGGCAAAGCACCGCTGAACAGTCCAGGAACCGCCATGGCAAAGCACCGCTGAACAGTCCAGAGACCGCCATGGCAAACACTGCTGAACAGTCCAGAGACTGCCATGACAAAGCACTGCTGAACAGTCCAGAGACCGCCATGGCAAAGCACCGCTGAACAGTCCAGAGACCGCCATGGCAAAGCACTGCTGAACAGTCCAGGAACCGCCATGGCAAAGCACAGCTGAACAGTCCAGGAGCCGCCATGGCAAAGCACCGCTGAACAGGGCATGCACCGCTGAACAGGGCAAGCACCGCTGAAGAAGGAAAAGACCTCAACATCAAGCATTGTTATCCCATGTGCAGCTGGGACAGTGATGGGACAGGAACTGTCACGGGGAGACTAATCCAGTCTGGGCACCATTCCCCCTCCAGAACCAGTGTAGAGATCCATCCACTCCATCTGTCCTTCACAGGATGAAGCACTCTGGGTGCCAGTCCCCATCCAGAACCAGTGGAGAGATCCATCCACTCCGTCTGTCCTTCACAGGATGAAGCACTCTGGGCACCAGTCCCCCTCCAGAACCAGTGGAGGCTGTTATCTACTTGTGAGACTGTGGCTTTGCACTCCCCAGGATTGGTCAGTGGGCAACCCACCCACTGTAAAGACTTGTGAGACTGTGGCTTTGCACTCCCCAGGATAAAGCAGTGGGCAAACCACCCACTGGAGAGACTTGAGAGACTGTGGCTTTGCACTCCCCAGGATAAAGCAGTGGGCAAACCACCCACTGGAGAGACTTGAGAGACTGTGGCTTTGCACTCCCCAGGATAAAGCAGTGGGCAAACCACCCACTGGAGAGACTTGAGAGACTGTGGCTTTGCACTCCCCAGGATGGTACAGTGGGCAAACCACCCACTGTAGAGACTTGAGAGACTGTGGCTTTGCACTCCCCAGGATAAAGCAGTGGGCAAACCACCCACCGGAGAGACTTGAGAGACTGTGGCTTTGCACTCCCCAGGATAAAGCAGTGGGCAAACCACCCACTGGAGAGACTTGAGAGACTGTGGCTTTGCACTCCCCAGGATGGTACAGTGGGCAAACCACCCACTGTAGAGACTTGAGAGACTGTGGCTTTGCACTCCCCAGGATTAAGCAGTGGGCAAACCACCCACTGTAGAGACTTGAGAGACTGTGGCTTTGCACTCCCCAGGATGGTACAGTGGGGAAACCACCCACTGTAGAGACTTGAGAGACTGTGGCTTTGCACTCCCCAGGATTGAACAGTGGGCAAACTACCCACTGTAGTGACTTGTGAGAATGTGGCTTTGCACTCCCCAGGATACATCAATGGACATGGAGCCCCGTCGTGGATGTGGCGTGGTGCTGTAATCTGGCTGAGGTGCCCCCCCTTCCCTTCCCCCTGAAGTGCCTGTTGTTTTTCACTCTGATGCCCCGGCAGTGTTCTCTCCGTTTGTGGACAGGTATCTTGTGTGGGCCTCGCCCATGCATTTTTGGACTTGTGGTGCACGGACATTGAGATGTGCATATCTGCACTGCTTCTCGTAATGTATATACCTTTGTATGAGTTTATATATATCTGTATATATTTAACACATGTATATTGATACATTACAATGTTTGAACTGATTTTGTTTTGTCTTAGCATTCTTCTGGGGGGTTATGGGTTGTTCCTGTGATGTTTGTAAATGCATTGGTGTGTGTGTTGTAATATGCGAGGGTGGGGGTGTTTCGTGTGTGTCCCCCTAACTTTTGCCTCCCCCCTCCCCTATGTCGTAGGTGCAGTACTCACCGTTGTCTTCGCCGCCGCCGGCGCTGGTCTTCGTAGATGAGTAGGAAGAGAAGGGCAGGTAGGATTTGTAATTCCAGCTCCATGTTGTCCTCCTTCCTCGTGGGATGTGTTAAGGTGAGCGTTTTCCCATTGCAAAAGCTGTTTCCGCCGTGTTTTTATCAACAGTGAATCCGCCCCGGAAAAGGTGGCGGATTGGCGGGTTGTGATACTGTGGGCGTTACATTGTCTTCCGCCTGTCTGTTGGCGGTGACCGCCGCGCTGCTTGTCTGTACCGCCGTGGCGGGCGGAGTGTTAAAGTGGCTGTCTTTGTTGGCGGTTTCCGCCAGGGTCATGATTCCCTTTTTTTGTCCGCCGGCCTGTTTGCAGTATTACCGCACATTTAACACCATCCGCTAGGGTTGTAATGACCCCCTTACAGCTGTTGAGCTCTCAGATTCCGCTTCAGATGCCATTCCTCTTGTTGTCACCTTAGATCGTGGGGTAGCTTCTCCTCCGCTTAATGATGCTATGGCTGCTGTGGCACGCTGTCTCTCCTCCTGGGCTTCTTCCGAGGTGGACGCCGCCCCTCTATGCCGCGATCCTCGTTGTTGCTGTTGTCTGCTTCTGGGTCTGGGTCTGCAAGGTGCTCTTATATCTTTGGGGCCTTCCCGCCCATCTAACCACTCCCTCGCCTCTTGCGGTGTACGGAAGAATCTTCCCCCTTGACCCTCCGCTATCCTCATCGTAGAGGGGAAAAGCCTACGGGAGGTTTAATGACTGCAATTGTTTCTTGATCTCTAAGAAAGTTGCTCTTTGTTTTTGTACCTCGTGAGAGAAGTCAGGGAAAATTCAGACTATGTTGTTCTCCACTCTCAGTTCCCCATGTTTTCTAACTTGAGCTAGTATGCCGGGCCACCACTGGTCGGGGTGGGGCCCCAGGAGGGGGAGAGCGTGCCGGCACCCTATGTGCCCTCTCAAAGGCAAAGGATTGCAGCAAACCCTCAGGTGCCACCTCCGTACTAATCCAGTTCTCGAGATACTCTGTTAAGTCTTTTAGCTCAACTTTCTCAGGTAGCCCTACAATATGGATGTTATTCCTTCTTGATCTGTTCTCTGCGTTCTCAGTGCGGGCTATTAACTTCTCTACTTGTTTCTCAAGGGTAGTCACCCAGTTTCCTGTTGCTGTCACTTCCGGTTTGAGCGCATCCATACTTTGCTATGCTGTCGCAATTCTTTCCACCAGGCGTCTTTGGTCCTCTCTCAGTAGGCCCAGATCCGTAGCAAGTGTTTCGATTTTAGACTCCAGGATTTCCCTGGATGATGTGATGGCCTGAAATATGTCTCCTAGTGAGGGACCCCCCAATGGGACATCAAGAGGTGTCATCTGTGCCATGTTTGTAGGGGAGGAGGTGGGGCAGTTATGTTGCGTGCCAGGGACTCCTGTTGTGTCCTTTTTCTTGTTGGTTTTGCCCATTGTATGGTAGTTCCCCCACGTTCCGCACCAGCACTGGCTATTCATGTGGCAAGGTCCATTGGTCAGGCTGCGTTAGCCTCTTTCAAGGCTCCACCATGCTGTGCCTGCTATCCAGGATGAACCAACGTGCATTTCCCCACACCCTCACCTCAGTCAGTTCACCAATGACCACTCCACGGCCCGCTGTCTGATCCTCGCAGGTGGGCCGCTCTCAGACTCTTTTACTGCAGGTAGGGTCGCCCCAAACCACACTACCAACACTAGTTCAGAATGGTCGTGGGCTTCTTTGTAGGCCCGGCTGATTCAATCACCAGGCCCCCGGTTGAGGGCGTCTATCTTTGCAGGAGGAGGGCAGGGCCACCAGCGATCCTCGGGTCCGATACAACAACGGGCCGCTGGGTTGCCCCTTCAGCTGCTGTCCGTTCTCCCTCCTGGGGAGACCCCCTCACTTTGATCGGCTGCAGCGGCTCCTGGGAGCCGCAGTTACTCTTCGCGTGCTCAGGCCCTTCCCGGCTGCCATTTTAAGGTTAGGCAGCCAGGCAGTGACCACCGCTTCAAACGGTCTCCAGGCTCCTCTGTTGCTTCTATTCTTTGTTTCCTCACACCACACCCCCCCTGCACCTTGGGGAGGTGAGTTCCCATGCAAGGTATGAGGCTATCAGGTCAGGATGAGAGCGGACGGGAGATCCCAGGCTGGAGCTCCTATCTTCAACAGCTCACTCCATTGGCTCCAGGCCATGCCCCCCCCCCCATGGAGTATTTCCATTAAAGAATTCTACAAATGTATCTATTTCCTTGGCACTAATGTATTGTGTAACCACAGGAATCTTTGGGTTGGACTAATTTCCCTGACTCAAAGATGGTTCCCAGATGGGAGTAGTATGAGTAGGCATCTTTCGATATAACCCTATGGAAGCACATCCTGACATGTTCATTGTCGTATCGGCGCTTGCCCTACATAGAATACTAGCATGAGTTGGAATTAAAGGAACAAAATCTTTGGCACTCGAAACACTGAATACTCCACTCTATCTTTCAGCATTCCCAGGAACATTCAGATTATACATATTTCTCCCAGGACCTTCTGTCTTGTACACAGGAACCACAGACCAATTGTGACTGTAACAGGACGCACTGTAGGATCAATAGGAACACAGCCTCCTTCTCCGAGACCCATGAGCTACCCCAGTATAAGGAACTCCCACCGGGCTAGGAGTCGCATTTGTTGGGCTGGTCTCAATAGCAACTGAACCACTACAACCAACATTCTGATTTCCACTCTTGTCTCTATTTCCATTACAAGGGGCTGGACATTTTGAAAGTAACATGTCCAAAAGGTTATCTCCAGAATTCCCATCACTGTCCAAACTCATGTCATCTGGCTCCTTTATACTCCTTTCTTTCGGGTTTTGTATTGTTCTTCTTTCCTTCTCTCCCTCAGCCGCTTCAGTAATCAGAGCTGGATACAGCTTGACTCCCACTATCATGTCTGTTCTCCATCTCTTCTGGTCGCGTCCTATCTGACATCTGCATAACTCTGCATAACAGCTTATTTTTTACCCTACCTTGATATTTCTCTCTTTCCTTTGCTTTCCCAAGCATTAAGCGCTTCACATTGTATATCACTCATATTGTATATCACTCTCCTTAAATTCTCAATAATTTGCAAATAAAATGTGCCATATTGCGGAAATCTCATTGGACCAGTCTTTTCTGTAATCTTGTACCATTGACCAAGCCCAACACACTTATGAAGCCCTATATTTGTCACCATATAATGACCTGGTGTACCTTCAGAAGGCGCCACTCCTCCCTCCCTACTCGGGATATAAACATCTCCACAACGCATGTCCTGTATTACTTTAAAACATTTCATTTTTCTAAACTTGTTGCGATAATTCAATTCAATTTGAAATAGCGCCATATCCACAATCCCTTGCTTTACCACAACCACCAAACACAGCGCAGCAACTGGTGACATTGTCCACCTATCACAGCACAGAACCAACCTAGCTGACTTATACCAGAGCTACACACTGTGACGTAGACCTCGCTCCTCGCAGCAGTTCCCCCTTCTTCACAATCTACACACACTTTCTCCGAAGCAACACACGCATAGAAAATGCAATGCAATAAACCCTTGTCTGCTTTACTAAGGATTAAACCATTTCAGTCACACAAGAAAGTTCGCAAACACTTCTGATGAAACATCGACCTGCGGGGTAGCATCCAAATCAGTAAAGTTTCTCTCTGCTCAATAAGATCCACTATACCAATTCTCTCACATTCACACTAAGGGGCATATTTATACGCTGTTTGTGCCGAATGTGCGTCAAAAATTTTGACGCACATTCAGCGCAAACCGTGCACCATATTTAAATTTTGACGCCCAAGGCCGCGAATGCCAAAATCCCACTGTGTGCGTCATTTTCTGGAGGCGGGAAACCACCTGGCGTTAATGACATGCAAGGTAGGCGTTCCCGTCCAAAAAATGACTTAAACACCTGTGCGCCTTATTTATGCTACCGCGCAAAAATAAGGCACATGGCCAGGAGGCGGAGGCGGAAAATGATGCACAACCCGATTTGCGTAAAAAAATAACTCCTGGGTCAGGGCAGGCATTAAAATGGGGGCAAACACACCTGTATTTAATGAAACCACACAGAAGCAACAGCAAAACTCCAAAAGGAAGAAATGGAGGTGCTTTTCATCCAGCATGCACACAGACGCAGAGCACAGGAAGAACAACAGCAGCTTCCACAACACCAGCAGGGACCCCAAAGGCAACGCAGAAGGCAGGAGAGAATATTCTGCACCAGGACAACCCTTATGGGACTTCGCCAACAAGACATCATTCAGAGGTACAGGCTGAACTGGCAAGCCATTCAGCAGCTGCTGCGCAACATTGAGCCACAGTTGGCACCCAGCTTACAGACACCCCGCACCATTCCACCCGAAACCAAGCTGCTAGCTGTACTACACATGTTGGCAAGTGGCTCCTTTCAAACCACTGGCGCCCTGGTTGCTGGGATCTCACAGCCATTATTCTCCACCTTCCTCCCCAAGGTACTGGATGCCATCATCTCACTCACACCCCGACACACAGCAGAAGCAGCAGGAGACAAAACAGGGGTTTTACCTAATTAATGGCTTCCCACACATCCTTGGTGCCATTGACTGCATACATGTGCGCATTGTGCCACCTGCTGCAACCGAACATCTATCCCGCAACAGGAAGCACACACACTCCATCAATGTGCAGGCCATTGTCGATCACCAGGGATTGATCACCAACATCGTGGCAAAGTATCCTGGGAGTGTACATGATTCATTCATCTTCTGTCACTGCACCATTAATCAACATTTCCAGGATGGACGATATGGAAATGGACTACTTGTTGGTAAGTACAGAAACTTACTTATATACACACTGCACAGCAACCCTCTAGGACACACAACACATAAACCACGACATTGACATGTGGACAGGAACACACTGAGGTTGTGACACCGCTAGGCATGTTTCATATCTTCACCCAATGGGAGACACACCTAGGGACAAATGACTGTTCCAAATAACAACTGATGCCACTCCACAGACACAAGGGAACAATTAAAAAACAACACAAGGACAAACACATGGCCCCAACTGGCAGTACATCTGGGAAGATTAAACTTTCAATATCACATCAATAACACTCAATCCAACACCATTCAAATCAATACATACTGTGTAAGAGGTGTGTAATATTTTTAGCAGCAGGTCAAACACCATGATACACGTTGCATGATGAGGAGTACAATGAAGGTCACGTGCAATCATTGAGGCCGTTCCAATATCTCACATCACTCCTGCTCTCACATTGCCCACTACCAAGAAGCAAGTGGACTGTGCGAAGAACACATCTTGATGGGACAATATTGAAAGTGCACATTCCTACACATACGCATTGCGACAAATTAACACACACACAACAGATGTACTGCCATACGGACCTTCTGAAACTCTGAATGACAACCTCACAACCAAGTTAGCCATCGGAACCTGCACATTGTCAGTAGTATAGGAACACGTAACAACCTGAGTCGACTTGGCAAGGGCAGAGAAATAGGTCTGCAGTGAACTTGTCACACACGTGAAACTAGTGTATAGTCAATTGTTAACACGTCAGTGCTCACAACGTACGGAGATGTTTTGCACAATGTCATCTTGCCAAATCAAAGGGTCTCACTGATGCTTAAATTAATCTATTGCATATGTCAAATTGTATGGGATGTCCAGGGTACATAGATGCAACCGTGTAACCACCACTGTCGAATTGATTCTGTGTATGCAACTATCATCTCACTCCCAGTTAAGACACCTGTATCACAAGTCACAATGCAAGGGAGTACACACTGTACTGCAACTCTCCAAAAATACTGCTGACATCCGGTCAACAGCCAAACACCCGTTCAGATAAGGAAACAACCCAATGCTGATGGTACATCCTAGAAGCCTAGCAATCGACACAATAACACAAACACCAATGAATCACAGACAACACAAGAGACCTACTGCCATCCAAGGTGATATTTATTGGGCAAGCTACATCAGCATGTTCTCACTCATTTTCTCTTTCAGCTGATCAGGGGTATGGGATTCAGCCATGGATTATGACACCATTTGCCAACCCAAGCACTGCATCAGAGCGTGCCTATAAGGAGGCACATAGGAGATCACGCACCATAGTCGAGAGGACCTTTGGCATCCTGAAGTCAAGATTCAGGTGCCTCGACATCATCGGAGGCAGCCTCCTATACTCACCAGAAATGGTGTGCAAAATAATTTTGACCTGTGCCATCCTGCACAACATATGTGTAAGAAGGAACATTCCTCTATATGAACCCGACCCACAAATGCCTGAAGAGGAGGATGCTGGCCATCAACATGAGGGGGACCATCCAAACACAGCAGCAGGATTGCGTTGGAGACAACAGATTGCACACATTTTCTTTTGACCCTACTCACCCATCACCGCTGTCTAACCATATGTAAATAAACACCTATACTAATCACCATATCATGGTCTAGAACATCATTTTTGCATAACATTTTCTCTAACTATCAGCTTCAGAGTGTAGCCTCATGGAGCATTGCTAAAATACTGATTAGGACACAGAACTTTGCTAAACTAGTTAGATGCGTATGAATATACAGCCACATTCACTCACACTGTAAATGACATATGTCCTGTACATGTCACATTTGAAGGGCGATAGCAGAGGACCACACCTATTTCACACATACATGTTGGCAACAAGGTTCATTTCAGCATATGACACACACCTAAGACACCATCAGTCAATAATGGGAAAAAAAATCAGCATACATGAGACAGTGGATGTGCTATTGCATTAGTAACAGGGACGTATGACCAGACCCTTGACAGCAGTAACTGTTACATCACCTATCTTTGCAAGGACAATGTGTGACTAGATTTCCATATAAGCAGCAAAGTCATAGCACAAGTGCCCCAGGTATGACAAGCATTGCTCACATGACATCCCCTGCACATGTCAGCCCATGTCCTGACACACCCATGTTCCCGGTCTCACCCCATCCATCTTCAGAGGTCCCTGGAATGGTAATATGTGTACCCAGATAATACCTCCTCTACACACTCCCGGACTCACAATCTAAATCCAGTGTGCTTCACCCTTTAGTATGGTATGCCATAGTCATTGTACTTCTGTCTGCATGTACGCCACGTTAAATAATGCACTGGCTTGTAGTTTCTAAGACCTGTTATCACTTGTACAGTGATCCCCTTGTGAAAGGTACTGTTGGCCCTTTGAACTTGAATCTCACATACAGGACTTGTGAGAGACTGATGCTGCACACACCTGTGAGCACCTCCATGGAGACCAGCCATTTGAACATGCACTGCCTTTGCTGATGCTTGGAACAGCATAGAAGCTGCCACTTTATCTATAACACTGTTATGCCTTGACGTATAAATCAGCTGTGTAACACAGCCCTTGGGTTAATGTCTTACCTTCCAAAACACAGGACAAAAACAGTTTTCCATTTCAACTGTCTTGTTCCTCCTTTGACCTGTCTCAGTCTGACCACTGTGTATTTACCTTGTGAACTGCCTGGATCCTGATAGACCCTTCATCCTGTTAGCCTGACTTGCTCCAGTTTCATTACCCTAAAGGTTCCTTGTGGCTACATTTGTATCATAGTTGCTTTCCCAAACCTCATATTGCTCCTGGGGTATTGTGTCAGGTGGGTCTACAATGCATACTCAAACAAATGTATAGGATAATCAGTTTATTTATCGTACCACGGGTGGGAACTTGTCTCCAAATACCCGAATCATGGACTATCCCTTGTCTGGGTCTCATGTATGCATGATTGACAAATTGTGACTGTATGCAGGGATTGGGTAGGGTGCCTCCAGCATAACAAACAATGTCAGATAATGTGCATGAAAAGTCTACACTTGTTAGGACCCTGACAGTCCACACGCTGATTCACATTGCTCCCAACATATTTATGGGGCATGCATGGTGAATGGCTGTGAGATTAATCAGCACGGAGGCAATGATGTTCCCAGATGCACTGGGAATTTTAGAGGCCAACCTGTGTACAAATGTTGTGATGACACCTGCTGGTACAATAATCCTGAGATATTAACTGTCTCAGCAGGTTGCCCTGTTGACAGTCTCATAACATGTCTGCAGTGACAGGGTTGGACCATCCCCATGTGTGTTCTCAAATTCTCATTGGCTTTACTTCTATATATCTGTGAAAGATACTTCGTAGATACAGGAAATGGCACCACAGACTCATGACTAGACCTGCACATAAGTGTGACAACATAGATCCCAAGAATTATACAGGTGAAACATTGGCCCACACACATGAACCAGACACCTCTGTGCATTTGACCACTGGAAATATGTGAACACCTGCTGCTTGGTCTGCTGGTCCTCCACTGCCATAGGAGAGGCATGGCTCAGTTATATGACCTCAACTGTGGCGTAACAATACAAATGTGGTTTATCTTTGGATCTCCGTGTCACAAACACGGTACCCACATAGTATGTACCCGTTCCTTACTCATGGTGGCGCAACAAACAAGTGCCTAGGAAGTAGTATCCAACATTCCAGGATATTGGATGGCCAAGTTTTAGACCATTGACATGAACAACTGTCTGCTATCTATCCAGTGCATGCTTTGTCATTTGTGGTGTTTATGTTACAAAACAACTAGAAAGTGCACACAGGAGTTGTTGCTTGTTGCTACATCTATGACTAACACATGTCCTCTCTCATTTCCACACTAGCTTGCATCTGAGGGTTGGACACAATGACTCCGAATGCATACAAGCATATTTGCTACAATGCATCTTGTGATGGTCACACAGTGGGTCAACAATAGTAATAGTAGCCAAATCACACACATTGACCCATAGGCATTGACTTATTGTACTTATGTGCGTCGCCTTGCTATCCTCTCTTGACGCCAAACATGCCCAAATTGGGTAATACATATTTGTAGGCCACACGTTTGGCCATCTAATGCGTCAGTGAAGAGTGAAAATCCTGTACACCAAGTAGCGGATCATGGTCCGCAGTAGAATGATCTGTCACATGTGCCCATACACCGTAATGCCCAAAGTGGGTGCAATCAGCTTATCTCTGTATGGTCACAACTGTCATGTACCATTTAAATGGGAAAATGACCCAAACCCAGTTTATGTTAGAAATTTTGACGCATAAGCGTCAAAAAATGACGCTTATGCTTAGAAATCTGACGCACAATGCCCTGAAACATCCATTGGCCCTGAGCTGTATTTTCCACACTGTACCCCTGGAAATTGGTTAAGGTGGAAACATTTTTTAACCATATGGATGCGGGGTTAAATCTACTCCTGTGCGTCAGAAAAAAATGACAAGCAGACTGTAAGCATCATAATATTTTGATGCATAACAATAAAAACGCACCACATTTGAGGCAGGAAGTAATGTAATAGCATATCCTGTTTACAGAATTGGTACAGTGGGTGTACTTTCACTTTCACTTTACAGTCTGTGATATTTCCTGACTGTGTGGCTGTGTCTAGAATTGTCTCTCTGTGCATTTTGTGATTTTGTCTCCAGTGTGGTCTTTAAATTGTCTTTTTGTGTTTCATAACTGTCTGTGGTATCCTGTCTGAGTGTTTTTGTGGTCATTTGTGTTGTCAACATTTGTCTTTGTTGTGTTGGGAGTCTGTTATGGGTAGTGGTAGTTTGGGTATAGTTGGGCTGTGTTTGTTGTATTTTTGCATTTTTCCTGTCCTACTTTCTCTCTACTCTCCTTTTTTCCCATTTATCCCCTCTTTATTTTTCTCACATAATGTTGGGTAGGCCTCGTCTTGGCAGGATGGGAGAGGAGGAGCTGGGTGGGTTCATTTGGCTGGTGTGCCATTTCCTACCCCTGATGATTGAGGTAGGTGGTTGTGTGATCCAAGGTTATCACACAGAGGCACTGAGGCTCCGGTGGGCAAAGGTATTGCACCACCTGCAGAGGATATACAACACACCACGAAATGACCACCAGCTGAAGCACTGCTAGGCTGACCTTGTATCCAGGGAGCAAGATCTGCTGGACCACCTGGGCATTGTGATTGGTAGCCCTGTTGGTGAGTACAAATCAGGGTAATGTGCACGTTTAAATGCTCTGTAGTGACAGTAGCTGATTTTTTCATAATCTGCCAGCAATGTTTTTGAACATGTGGAATGCTAGTGAAACATACAGGGCCATATTTCTACTTTGTTAGCACCGCAATTGCGAGCTGTTTTGAAGCAAGAGCGGCGCACACTTACAAAATACAATTGTATGTAGTAAGTTTGTGCCACATTTGTGTCAAACAGTGACACAAATGTGGTGCAAAATATGTTTAGATATGGGCCACAGTTGCCTGTGAGGTGTAGAAATTTCCAACACATTACCGTCATTTGTTGACGCAACAGCTACACTAACTTTATAAACACAACAGTAGCCAGACAATTAGTGCAGCCTTCACATCAATTGATGATGGCAATGTGGCGCAAACATATGTTTCATGTGTGGTCGGTGAGTGTGTCAGGAAACAGATCATGGAAATCCCGAAATGTTTCAAAATTATTGTGTACCTCCATTTTATTCGGATACATGTCTGAACTGGATTTGGACACATACGTAACAAATTATAGCTGCACTCAGCTAACATCTTAGACTGATGTTTGGAGTTTGTAGTGCCACATTTCAATTAGGGATGGCTGGCAAAAGGCATGCACATGGGTTCATTTCTCTATGGTTGGTGCAACTCTCCATAGCTGTGGCACATCAATTGCAGAACATGATACAAATTGAGGGGTAACAACTGTCCCTGGCCCTCTGTACATTGTACCTGTGTGTCTAAAATTGGTCTTAGTCACAATGTCTGGGTGACTGGTATTGCAGTCCTCATGGAAAGTGGCTTTGGATGTCTCTCATGTATGCACATGATGAGAGGAATACACTCCATGATATTGTCTGCTCACTAATGAAGGAACATGTTTGCCACAACATGATAGTTAGGGCCACTGCATGTGTGCAGATATGTGTGTATCACTCACTGGAGTCCCCGGGATCTGTACATGTTTGCAGTGTATGTAGGATGCAGTATCATCATGTCTGAGAGGCTTTACTTTTATGAGTTCAAATTACACATAGTATTTGTATTTTAAATTGTTGTACAGTGAACAGACATTGAGCACATTTCTCCCTTCCATGCCTTACAGGTGGACCGGCACCCTACACAATTGGAGAGGTGGCTCGATTTGCAGACCCAGACATATCCAGTAAGTGTTAATATTTATGTTCTGTGTTGTGTTAGCTGATGATGTGTGATTGACTCCTGTGTGTTGGACCCATAGCAAGGTGTGATGCGCTGGCCAATCATTTGTTTTGTTCCATGAGTGGAATATCATTTTATCACCATGTTACAGTTGGCCGATCCTTATAGTATTGTCATAATTTGGGATTCTAGGTCAGTCCTGTAAGCACGGCAATGTGAATAGGGATGAGTCATGTGGATAAAACTTGAATCTGAAAAAGTGGCAGTGGACTATATTAGTGAATTAGTCAGCCAGTCAGACCCTGATTTTCCCAGAATAGGGATGCCAAAGTGTTAGCCGCAGACTTCAGCTTCCCTATTCACTAATTGACATGTTTGACTGTATGTTAAACTTCCTAGCTGCATGTAGCTCCACATGTAGTGCTATGAGTATGAGGCACTTGAGTACAATGGCCTAGGTGTGCATGCAGCTCATGGCCAGAGGTGTGCTTGCATCTGTCTGTTTGTTGTAAGTCATGACTTACTGGTAGTAACTGATGTGGACAAAGGTATGCATTTCCAAAGATGAGTGTTGATGGGATTGTCCAAGGTTTGGGTGTATCCTATTTGGAGTTCCTCCTTACCTGTGGTGTGCTGGCCAAACCCATGTACATCTTTCCAAAGCTTCCCTGGGTGTCCTTGTTGTTAGAAATTAGTAGTTGATTGTCCACCCCCCCGACACAGGTGTAGAGTTGGGAATAGTGTACCTATGACTGATGATCCAAGTTTGGTACACAGACATGTAAATCAGTAAATCACTTGTCAAAGCCTAGGGTATCTACTCATGATTAGCACATGCTTTCTATACTGGCAAGTCCATTTACAACTCACAGATCTTATGGCCCTAGATTGCCATCCAGTACATAGAAATTTGTTGGCCTGGCAGTGGTGGAGGATATGCAGCATGATTTTTACCTGACAACTGGCAAAACTATGATGCCAAAATCATTCCAGTTGTTACCCATCTTGTAGGGTTTGGATGTGCTACTTGATGATAGGACATTTGTAGGCTGGCTTGCATGTAATTCCTCAGGGACTGTCAGTCATCTGTATGATGATATGGGCTGTTACAGATACATTAGATGTAATGTCTGATTTAGTTCTTGAGCCATTTCACACAATGCAGTACCTAATGTTTGGTTTTCTATTTGTCCTAACAGCTGCAAATATGACTCCCATCCAGATTTGGGAGTTTCAACGCCAGGCAATGCGATACCCCCACATTCTTGATGTTGAGTCTGGGTACTGCAACATGGCAAGAAGATATCGCCATGAAAGAGCATCCGGAGCGTGGAGGGCATTTGCACAAGGGGGACCCTCCATGTCTAACACAGCCACCACCACCAGCACCACCACTACCAGCCAGGTGGCACCAACAGCAGCTGGGACCTTTGCGGGACCATCAACTGCAACAGCTCCAGTAGCAGTCACAGCACCACCTGCCCCGCAGCCTACAGACATTGTACCGACTAGGGCCCATACTTCCTCGGCTGGCACCCAGACCACTCCTGCTGCATCCATAGACCCTGCAGCTTTTGCAGAGATGCAAAGGAAATTGGACCGTGTCCTACGAAAGATGACCAGACTGCAGCAGGAGGTGGCACATGTCAACCGGCGGGTGCGTGCCATTAAAAAGACCCTGAGGAGGGCCAACCTGTAGGCTGAACGCAAACATGATTCCCTCCCCTCCCTCTTCTTTCCTGGTTCTTAAACTTAGTGGGTTTAGGGGGCTTAGTGTTAGGTTAGTATAGACTGTTAGTTTAGTTAGTAGTAGTGAGTGGGGGGTGGGGGTTTCGGATTATTTCTACAGTTTTTTATTATGTGTGTGAGTGGGTGGGTGGGGGGTCAATGTTGGTGTTTTGGTGTTTAAAAAAAATATATATATAAATAAATAAATTACAAAACAAATTTTACAACAATAAATGTATTTGTTTAGTATAGGAAAGTATGTGTTTAGGTTAGTATCTGTTGTCCTCCATGTGTCTCGTCTTATAAGGGGGGTGAGGGGCTGATGTTTAGATCGTTTCGTTAAATGTGATAAGCTTAGGATAGTTAGGGACAGTTGTGGGTAATGTGTAGTTAGAGTAGATTAGGTTAGGTAAGGTGTTTCCACTAGTTTTAACTTCTGTTTTTACTCTTTAATAAATATGTAGGTAACCCTTTACAGTATGTGCTTGAAGATCAGGGCCTTGCCATGAGTGAACAGTGTCTCTTTTGTATTAGCTTTTGTGTCCCATGCTGCAACCATATCCCAACTGAACTGATACATTGGCAGCTACCCCAAAGCTACTTAGCTAAGATTCAGCCATTCATTGCATCCACCACTCACGGTTACTATGGATCCCAAAGTGTGGTTATTTTGTGATGTATGTTTTCAATGTCACATACTGTGCTACCAAAATTGTTATTGGGGACACTGTGTTAAGTCTGCCTGCAGGCTGATGTCCAAGCAATTCCTTATAAGGTGAGTGGTAGTATGCTCTCTTGTAGTGTTGCGTACATAACTCACACATATCAATTGTTGCAATGTGCAGCATGGTTACTTATATGTATGGGAACTCATACACATCCCTTCATGCAGTTTGGTGTGTTAGGTTTAAATTGGGGCAAATGTCAAATACAAATATTTTCACTTTCTGCAACAATTGAAGGCAGTATTTTCTGGCTTAGACATCCCTTGAGGAAGCGTTATTCTGTCCAACACAGCATTATATTGTATAGTTTCTATTTCCCTCACAATTAACCCTCAGGAAGGGCAGATGATGGTACAATCCAGGCCACTATGTATAGTTATCAGCCCACATTATTTCATGGCAGTTGTATTGACAATCTATAATCATTGACAGGAGGCAAACATCACTGATCTACCACACGGTTGATGTGTCACATTACACAGAGACAAAGTGGTTGTGTAAGAGCTATATTTTTTAAAGTGCTGTAGTGCTATATGTACATTGTCCATGCTTGTGAGTCCATTATTGTGACATCTTCCATTGTGATCAGACACATGTGCAAAAGGACATGTCATTGGACATGCTCGGTTGAAGTGTCAGACAGTGCAGAGGGACAGGATTTACCAATGAGTTAGTGAGAGACAATCACCAGGCAGGGTGACAAGATAAACAGTGGGTTGCAGAACAGTGCTTGAGTACAGTTGTTGCAAGACTGGAGTGTTACAAAGCACAGGACCTTGGCAATATGTGGCCATGTGGCAGGGACTAGTGCTACCGGGTACTCTTACGTGTAAAGGTGATCTGTTCCATGTCTTCATCTTCTGATGTGTGTGTAGTCTCCTCTGCCGTTGGTGGTGGTGGTTGTGAAGGGGCAACACACACCTCAGTGTTTGAAGACGTGGACTTAGACATCCCGGTAGCTGTTACCTGTGGGGGTCTTAAGGGCAGTGCTGCAGCAAGGAGGATCTGCTGGTTCTTAAGAATAACAGCCACATCACGGTGGTAGGCAGCCAGGTCGGCCCTGAGGGGTTCAATGTTGCATTCGTGCACGCATTGACAGGATTGCTGTTGTAGGTGTTGGGTCAACTGTATTACGGCTGTGCTGATTTCCTTCAACCTTTTTTCTACTTCCTGCAAGATAGTTGTTCGCCCTTGCATAGCTGCTGCCTGTTCTTCAGTTGACATCATGCACGAACGCACCCCCTCTAGGCTGGCTGCCATATTTTGCATCCCCACCCGCACCTCCTTGGCCAGCTCCCGCTGTACTCCAACTACAATTCTCTCAAAGCTGGTGCCAGTGTCGTCAGAGTCCTCAGCTGTGTTGGAGCTGGCAGGTCATACAATTGGTGTTGTGGGTGGGTCCTCTGTGATGGCTGTTAGTTCTGTGCTCCTCCTTGTGACCGAAGGTGGGGTCTGGAGGGTTCCAAGTACCTCTTGGAGGGTCTGCTGGCTGATGTCATCCATGTCATCAGGGTAGTCCTGGACAGGCATATCCGCAGGAGATCCATCGTCCTCTGGAATGAAATATGGTACAATTAGTTTGTCAGTGTTGTGGGCTTTGTAATGTGACATGCCTGCCTTCCGATTATTTTCACATTGTGATCTTGGTTCCTGTTCATTGTTCCTGTCTTTCAGGTTGGCATTCTCCCAGGCCTATGCCCCACCTGCATGTCACATGTATTGTGGCCAGTTAGTGGACTTGTCAGCATCATTTCCTCTAGGTGTTGGTTCAGGCCAAATTGTGAATTGCCACCTTCTGTCCTACTCAGCTCTCCGTCTACTTCCATTCTCATGGTGAGGCCTTTCACTGGCTGTGGGTACTCTGATGGCACTGGCACCACACGTAACAATCTGGACCTGCCCCAGTCTCTGATCTTTCACATCCACCTATATGTATTTGAGATGTAGCATATACTATGTACAGCATTGTTATGGCACAATATGGATGTCAGCATTGGTAATGTGTACTGCTGATGTTGGGAATTGTGTGGTACATTGGATTGCACTGATAGTCGTAGCAGTGTCCTATTTCTTCCTCTGACTGTGCTGGTGTATTTCTGTGAACAGTTACATGTGTCCTCCCCCTCAATGCTGTTGACTGAGCAGTATGACATTTGGGATGTTGTATGGTGTCATTGGAGCTATAGTAACCCAGGCACAGGGTGGACCCTGACATATGCAGCATGGGTATGACATTAGTGCTGTGTACCTCCTAATGTTCATGACAATGGGTGAAGTTCGTGGCAACTTTTGGCAATCACATTTGACAGGATTGGAACATTTGTCTTGATTTCAGGGGATTGATAACGTTGCCATCCTGAACCCTCTAATTTGGGTGTGTTTGATCCATGGTGACGTTACTGCCATTAGCTACTTGACCTGCACACACAGCAGAGGTGGTAGTGGCAACTGTTGTCAATGTTACATTCCACTTGCAGGTATGGCCAGAGGTTGTTAATTGGGCCCTAGTTAATGTAGGGAGTATACTGGCTGACGTGTGACGGGCTGACAGTTTTATGTTGTACCCTGCCCTCCTGGCCTGGCTTAACTTTTGCAACATCCTTGGCATGGCAGCATACCCCCATGCAAAGGTTGTTTGTGTTGTGTAGTGGTGTGCCCCAGGTTTCCTCAGTACGGGCCATGCCCCCGTGCCGTGCCAACTTTACCCATTCCACTCCCTGAATATCATGGCTGACATGCATTGTGTAGTAGGTGTGTCCAACCCCCCGGTAGCAGTTAACATTAGTGCATTTTAATTCCCCACGCGACTTACCCTGCATGTGCGTTGTCTCCTGGTAGTCTGCGCTGTCCTGTCCTTGAATCTCTGTGACGATCTCCTCAGGGATGACGGCTGCGACCATCTCCTCTATGTGGTCCAGGGCCTCCTTTAGTGCTGGACTCCCACCTCCAGTCTGCAGTGCTGCCTTCCTGTTCCTGGCCATCTTTTCCTTGGTCCTGCGCTTGCAGTCATGCCAGCGTTTCTTGCACTCGATGACTGTTCTGCGTACTTCTGCCACACTATTGATCTTGTCAACAATTTGTTGCCATATTGCCTCTCTCCTACTGGTTGGCAACTTTGAGGTGACAAACAGTTGGTGCTGGTGTTCCGTCACCTCTTTCACCAGAACTTCCTGTTCCTCTGCACTGAAGCAACACTTTCTTTTTTTCTTCTCCCTGTCCTGGGTCTTGTGTGGGTCCTCCTGGCTGGTTCCTGGTCTGTGGTCATCTTCCTGGGGTCTGTGCAAACATCTGGGATCCATTTTGGCTCTCCTCTGCACAAATTGCTGTGTTTGTGGCAAATTTTGACGCTATTGCGTCCAAAAATGCTGCATATCCGGTTTGCGGTGTCGTAAACCGGCTCACAGTAATTTCTGCCGCATTAACGTAGTTTTCCTTTACAACGTGACGCAGTGGTTTGAGTAAAAAAAAATGACTCACACCTGTGGTTTGCGCCGCCTTGCGTCAAAGTATAAATTTGACACCCACACAGCGCAAAGAAATGGCGTGAAGCCGGCAGTAATATTTTTGACGCAAAACTGTGTCGGTGCAGTTTTGTGTCAAAAAGTATAAATATGGGCCTAAGTGAACTTCTATTTTAACCTGGCCACTGATGACGACCCACAATGACCGCAAATCTTCGGCAAGAAATATAATATGGTGTCTTCTGCACTTATTATACTGTCCCAGGATCTTAGGCCACGTCGGGCCCAATAACCATTCCAATTTCTCTATAAATAAATCATCACACTCACATAACATTCAAAACTTTGCCACAAAACACCATCCAACTTTACAATCACCGCAGAGTGTAACAGTTCACAATTAGATTGTGGTGATTGTAACAATCTCTTCAAGGCAGCGTCTGATGAACCCTTACCATGAAATCCTAGTAGCCCCAGGGAGTTTTAAGATCTCCTCCAGGCCCAACTGAAAGGGCAATAAGTCTGCTGAGGAACAAATCCTCCTCCAGTACAATATAAGTCTGAGTCTGACTCTGGGGACAAGAGGACGAATTCCAAGGTCTAATCTAAGTGCCACTATGGGGTGCCGACAGGAACATTGGTGAGGAGTCAAAGAAAATGGTTTTCTGTCACTTCCATATCGTTCATATTATCGTGCCCCCAAAATTCCCCACCATACATAGACCCCCCAGAGCTTGCAGGTTGTACATTTGCAATGTGGGATTTATAGGATGGAAACTAGATCACTTCAGAGCTCTCAGGATACCACCAGTACAATGTTCCAATCTGAGTTTGCACTTCTGGATCTGGGGTGACCATCCAAGGTGCTTGTTGAGGGTGCGCTCCAGGTACTCAAAGGTACAAACCCTTTCTAGTGGGGAGCCATTAAGGACTGGGTGAGATCTTGCCACCTGACAAGGATTCAAAACCATGTTTTTGGTTTTGTTGAGGTTAATCTCCAACCCTTTCTGCCTGCGGAAGACACCAAACTGGTCCAGCAGATTTTGGATACCCATTGGGGATTTCAAGACCAGTAAGGTGTCGTCCACAAACAGGAGAACCAGAACTTCATGTTGGCCAGACGCAGGGCATCCTGGTTACACAGCTCTAAGGTAGCTACCAGGTCATTGATATGTATCAGAAATAGGGTAGGTATTAGGACACACCCCTGCCTCACGCCTTTGGACACTGGGATGGGCTCTGTCAGCACTCCAGCATGGTCATATCTGACCTGTATGTAGGTGCCTAGATGAAGCCTCCTGACCATGTAAACCAAATATTTCAGAACCCTAATGTTTGTAAGGACTGCCCACAGACCCTCCCTGGGAGCTAAATCAAAAGGTGACAGAAGGTCAACAAAAATAACGTAGAGGCGCCCACCCTCCAGCATGAAATACTTTCAGTAAATGAGTTGCAATTGGAGCACGTGGTCAATAGTACTTGTCCCAGCCCTAAATCCCTCAAGGAGAGGGGTCAGCACTCCTACACCCTCAATCCAAACTTGGAGTCTGCTCAACAGGATGCGACTAAAAAGCTTCTGTGAGCTGTCAATGACACTTATTGGGCGATAGTTCAACGGGATAGACCTAAGGCCATTTTTTTAGATTGGGACGATTTCAAGCCCTGCTCAAGCCTGCAGAATGGTCAACCCATTCATGATATTAATGAATATGAGGGCAAAATAAGGACACTTAATCTCATTTCTATCTTTAATCAAGTTCCCAGGCACCTTATCAAGCCCCATTACTTTCCCTGGGGTGATCCAGTCATTTTCAGCAGCAAATTCAGTTGCAGTAATGGGGCTGGGAGCACAGTCAAGCTGATGAGAAGGGGCAACTACAGGCAGGACACTAGAGGAAAGACACTCCTTTTTCCACTTCCCTAGGGAACCCGAACCTCCAACAGGCATGGCCAAGGTCGCACCCTCGGGCACCATGCTAGCTAGACTCAATATAGAGCCAGCGGTGGCAATAAGGCTGGTTCATTCATCCCCATGTCTTGTGCATGCAGACCTGAAAAATGTTCGAACCGAGCGGAAGCTGTTATATTACTACACAGTAAGATTGCAGGGGCTGAACCCTTGTTGGCCACGATTTGCCAAAAGGAGCAGTGATCTCTCCCCTTAGATGCGACCAATAATAATTCCCATCTAGCGATCTCATAATCTTGTTTGGCCCTGCCCAGTATAGCTTTGTGGGAAGCTGTAGCTTCCTGCATTGCAGCTCTCGCCGCCCCCCCCTTAATAGTAGCCATCAAGGTCCACCTAGCTTACTGACATGCCTTTGTATACCATTTGGCCACAGGAGCCCATTTTGGAAGAGTTCTAGCTTCTATCAAAAAAAGCTCCTTTATGGAGCAGAACATGGAATTGTGAATATCAGGGAAGTCCTCCCATGAGGAGGCTACAAGCAAACTCTTTACTAGGGCCAAAACTGCTTCCAGAACTGTAACAATGGCCTCGTACAGCTGCCCGTGAATAGTTGGAGCAGTGACAATGATAGTCCATCTCACCATACGCCAATGAATCATCATGGCCAGGGACTTCCAGTGCAGGTCTAACAAGCTCCACAGGGGAAGGTTAGGAAGAGGTCATAGGACTAATTAGAGGCTCACTATCGGTCAAGGTTCCAAACTCCCTCAATGAGTCCAAGGGTGGTGCAAGACAGTCATTGGCATCTAGACCAGAAAGAGTCATGTATCTATTGGTAATAGTGATTCTTGGGGCACCCAGTAGCTCTATGGGGCAATTTCTATCTTCCTTCCTTATAGGTTGACTGAGACGGTTGTTTGTGCTAGTTGACCTTGGTTTATAAAAGTAGCCCAATGGCACAATTATGATGGCTGGACATGCACTTGCACAGCCATGCCTGATTCAAAACCCAGACCCAGGAAAAATCAAACGGTGGGCCAGATCTGGATTTCTGCAGTTAATGATAGCACAGTCCCCCTCAGATGATTTAGGCGAGTGGCAAATCCACCTACTTCTTCTAACTAACAGTATGTCTTGATACTCAGGCATGATCAACGCAGTGTTCCGTAGAAGCCAATGAAAGACTTTATTTAACAGTTCTGGATATGATACTTCTTTGTCAGCTAGCAGGGGCGACACTCCTAGTAAAATAAAACGCAACATAGGGGCAACATTGGGTTGACAGGTCCAGGGACTGCTGGAATCTTGCAGACTTAGGCCTAGATGGAGATCAGCTACCTGAGAAGGCCCCAGCAACCTTATTATCCCTGGTTTTGACTACTGCTGTCCAGCTTGGAGAAGCAGCCACTGGTCCTGTTGTTGTATACAGTGTTATACACGGTGTGAAAGTCAAGGGAGCAGATGAGTCTACAGGAGGTGGACGCATCTGCCTGGTAGAATGGTTACCAATATTGGTGCTAGGATTATCACAAGTAGAAGCATGATTAGTTAAGTAAGGGAATGGGTTAGCTTGCAGGATAAGTCCGGTATGGTCCCTTCCAGTAAGCTTATCCTGTCTACAAGAGGGGAAACTGCAGATGCTATTAAGGATTTGACTTGGTCCAGGACAGTTTCCCATGTTGGTCTAGTTTTTGGGTGGAGCCAACTCTGCGCGAGAAGGGCATGGTTAGCAGGATTGCAGGCACTATTAGAAAGATGAGTAAATGGACCCAGCTTTCTCCCAGAAACTCCAGAGGTGACTCCAATTGTGTTTCCCTTTTCTTCCTTGCAGAAGGTCTGCAGGGACTAGTGCATATAGGCAAGCCAAAGTCACTCATATCTGACTCTCCATCCGTCCTCACGGGCGAGACATGACTCGTAGTCTCGTCGGGCATAATACTATTTGCATGGCTTGTAGAAGCGTCCTCAAGGGTGACCTCAAGGGCATCAGGCAATGGTAATTGCTCCCCCAATTGCTCCTGGGTCTTTCTCCCATTTCAAGCGATAGGCGCATTGCAGCCAGCTCAATCTCCTTGTTGACTATGCTGACTGCCCGGACCAGAAAGGAATTGAAGGTTGTACCCACTGGGAGATTTTTTGCAACACTGTTCTTCATTGGGGCCAGTATGCACTTGCCCATGATTGCAATTGGCCTCAATGACAAACCCACAGAACCGTCAGCAAGGCCAACCAAAAGAACCGACCGGCAGCACAACAGCCCAGCAACGACAATAACAGTTGTCCCCTTACTTCCTCCCTCTGGTCTTGCAGCCACCACCTCCTCCCACACAAGCCACGACCATAGATGATGGCAGATGGTGTACGGCAGGGGACAGCAGGAGATGGCAACAAACGGCAGGTAGTATAAGTAGTATCTAGCTGCAATGCTGATGATGCACAGGAGGCCCCATTTGTAGCCTGCATGCTTACTTTCTTGCTAAATAATCCCCCACCCCACCCACCAGGCTGCAAGCTGAATGATCAATTATTACACCCTGGGCTCAAAATTCAACAGCTGCCAATGAGGATCCTCCAGAATTCACCAGAATCACCATACCTCCCCTCCTTCAGCTGTATAGGTTATCACAGCTGACAGGAGCTGTTGCAGCAGCTCAGAGGTACATCCACAACCAGAGCCACAGCCAGATGTTAAAACAGCAAACTCCAGTTCCTGTGGCTCCCCTTCAAGGCTGTTCCCGTCTTAACCACCCTGCCGTACACCTGCACCCACCCATCTCCATAAATGGGGCAGATACGGTGGTTGTGGCCAGGGGCAGAAACAGCGGTGCAGAGGCTTTGGGGGGCACAAACTCTATCGGCTCTGTACAGACTCAGTCTAATCCCTACCAGACACAGTAAGCTGTGATGCAAGTCAACAGCATTCCCCCCATTCCCCTCATGACTCCTCTGGAGTGAATGACACAACATGGTGAGCAACGTGTGGGCCGGCACGAGCACGACTTCAAGGAGAGGGGACCCACTCTTCCATGAAGCTGGCGTTTACTGCACCTTTGAGGCTCTTTTTCCACAATTTTCTTCAGAATCTGTTTTTCCTGCTTTTCCATGGAGGTGCAGCCTACATGCTTAAGGAACTGCTCTTGAATGCTACACTGCATCAGCACACTGATATCGGGGCTTTCCTGTATGAGCCCCTTAACAAATATTTTCTTCTCCTGTGCTCTGCTGTCCATCTGTTACTTTACATGATTGGGCACTTTGGATGTTGGCCTAAAGAATGTGTAATGCACATTAGGACATTGCATAAAGTGACCGAAATGTAATGCATTATGAGCCAGATTTAGAGTTGGGGGATGGGTTACTGAGTCACAAACGTGATTGCTAGCCCACCTGCTGTATTACAAGTGAATTATATTCAATGCTACTTGTAATACGGTGGATGGGATATCTGTCACATTCATGATGGAGTATTTCATCCGCCAAACTCTAAATCAAGCTCTATATTCTAGGACAATTAAGTTACTGATCTGGAATAGGTGCTGTACAAACAGGCATTGAGGACACTGGGAAGATGGTTTACGACAGTTGTCTTCAATCTTTTCTTTAATATGAACTATGTATGTTCAACGAAAAGCATCCTGAGCTACTAATATTATTAGTGTTGTCACATTGACCAAATCAGACAAGATAATATTAGTGGCCACCCCATGCAAGATAGTCAGCAGTGATCATCTTTATGCATAACGTATGGTTCCCAGAAATTATGAAAAAAGGCTTTGTCTCTCTGGAATGTATTTACATGTTTAATACACAATGGGGGTAATTTTTACCTCTGCGGTCTTTTTTGAAGACCGCCGAGGGACCGCCGTGCGGAAGACCGCCATTGGTGGCGGTTTGCCGCTCGGCCTATTATGACCGTTGACAGCCATACTGGCGGGAGGCGGGGAAGTGGAGGTTGCTCCACCTCCACCGCCACGCCAACAGAACACCGCCCAGCAAATCACATCCTGTGATTCGCCGTGGCGGTGTTCTGTTGGCAGTGTGGTGTCGGCGGAGCTGCCCCCATGGCTCCCGTCCCCTCTCGGAGGATCATCGGACCAGGTAAGTCGATCGTCTGTTCTGTGTTGTGTGGGTGCATGTGGTTGTGCGTCTGTATATGTAGAGGGGGTGTGTGAGTGCGTGTATGCCTGCGGGGTGTTGTGTGTATGGGAATGAGTGCGTGTATGTTTTTATGGATGTGTGCGTGTATGTTGTAATGTGGGTGTGCGTGTATGACTGTGTGTGTGGATGTAGGCATGTATGCCGGTGTGTGTGCATGTAAGTATGTAGGTGGTGCCTGCGTGCGTGTCGTGTGGGTATGGGTGAAGTGAAGTTGGGGGTCGGGTGGGGAGGGGGGCCCTGCCACCTTTGGGGGGTGGCAGGGGTGGTGGGGGGGGTAGGGGAGGGAGTCGGGGTGGGGGAGACCCCTATCAGTGCCAGGGAAGGAATTCCCTGGCACTGATAGTGCTTACCGCCATGGATTTCATGGCGGTTCAAACCACTGGAAATCCACGGCGGTAAGCCGGGTCCAAATACCGCCGGCGGTATAGTGACGGCCGCCGGGCTGGAGACCCAGGTCTCCAGCCCGGCGGTCGTCTCCACCCTGGCGGGCAGAACGGGGAACCGGCAGATGACCATGGCGGAAACCGCCATGGTCATAATTCCACAGAGTAAGACCGCCAGCCTGTTGGCGGTCTTACCGCCGGTTCTCCGCCTTCCGCCAGGGTTGTAATGACCCCCAATAACCATAATTGCAGTGGTCAAGGCACAAAGGAAAACATTTAGGGGCTCATTATGAACACGGCGGGAAACCCCGCCGTATTTATGCTGGTGGTCTTTTCATAGACCGCCAGACCCCTTGAGACCCCGCCAGGCGAATTACAAACATTCTGCTGGGCCGGCAGGTGGAAACAGTGTTTCTGCCCACCGGCCCTGCAGAATGCAGGGCCGGGACATTGCCGACGGCTCCACATGGAGCCATCGTCAATGCCTCAGTGCGGTGGGTGCAGCAGCACCCTTAGCGCAGATAACTGCCCGTAAATCGGGCAATGACCTGCGCGACTGGGCACTGCCCAGGGTCCCTGCACTGCCCATGCCAAGTGCATGGGCAGTGCAGAGGCCTCCAGGGGGGTTCAGGGGGGCCCCGGAGCACCCCTTCCGCCAGCCTTTCCCTGGCGGGGGAGCCCGCCAGGGAAAGGCTAGAGGAAACAGGGTTCATTATCCGGAGGGCGGCGCTGCTTGCAGCGCTGGCCTGTCGGATAATGATTTACTCCATCATTAGGCTGCCTGTCAGCGATAGCCTGGTGGTGGCAGAGGGCTGCCACAGGCGGCCCTCCCTGTGTTCTTAATATGTCGGTTCAGACCGCCATGGCAATGGCGGTATTTACCGCCGCCGCCGTCATGGCGGTCTGACTCACCGGGTTCACAATGAGCCGCTTAGTAATAATAAGACTTCCCAGTGCTATCTCTTTTATCACTCAAATATCAGCTTTAAAAAGTGTTTTAAAAATGTGAGTATTTTTCTCTAAACATTAGGGGCCATATGTACGAACACATTTTCCCATAGACATAGAATGGGTAAAACCCTTTGATACATCTGGCCCTAGCTTATGAGTTTTGAAAATATACATATTTCCATCTCAAAAACACACTTTTCAATTTTGGAATAAATATATGTATCCAACCAAGCAAAACTGTCTAATTTAGTATGCTGGGCTGCCCACAGGAGAGCTTCTTAGAGGTAGGTGGAGGGTTACCAGTAGCTCCTGAGCAACTCGTTGGAGAAGCCTGCTTTAGGAACTGTGGCTACTTGACTGGTGACAGTAGCTTACAAACTAATGTAGTATGAATACTGGCCTGAAACAGTGCTTTACATAGTGGGGCATTACTCACACTACTACACACAAGTGTTCAGGTCTTAAAAATGGAGGACCCACCTGTAGTATCTTCTTCCACCCTGCAGGTATCCAAAAATATTTGGAGAAATCACCTCACCCACTGTATATCAAAGAGGGGAAGTTTGTGTTGGCCCTGAGACTTCGGAAACAGGAGGCGAGCTCAATCTAAGCCCTTGGAAAATGCTTTAGGAGGAAAGCAGGGGGTCCTTCCAGCAGAGCCAGGAGTACCAGGCAGCAGGGCAACAAGCAGTATCCTTTGGGCAGCCAGGCAGTCTCTCTGACAGAGTTCAGGTATAGGTCCAGAAGTGTCTGATTTGGTAGGTTCGGAGACCTGGATGATATACGCCAAAAGGCCTTTGAAGTGGGGAAACTTCAGAGTGGTTCTGAAGTGCACAAGTTCCCCTTTCAGCCTAAATCTGTTTGCCAGGATCCCTGTAGGGTGTTATTAGTCCTTTGTGAGAGGGCAGGCCACTGGCCTTTGAAGTGTAAGAGAGAGCCCCTCCACCATTCCTGCCCAGGGAGACCCATTCAGTATGTAGATGAATGGAGATGTGACTGAGTGGCCAGTGTTTATAGTTGTCTGGGTGGAATGCACCAGGGGAGCTGTCAACCAGCACAGACCAGACGAGGATTGGAAACAGGGCTGGAAGGCACAGATGGCAGTAAGTGCAGATAAATGCCCACTTTCTAAAAGTGGCATTTAAAAAATAGTAATATTAAATCCAACTTGACCAGTAAGTAGGATTTTCTATTACCATTCTGGCAATACCAAACATGACAGGGCTATTCCTTCCAGATCATAATCTACCAATTAAATGTATATGAGGGCAGTTCTAACGCTAGTCTACGAGAGGAGCAGACCTCACAGTAGTGGAAAACAAATTTATGAGATTTTCACTACCAGGACATGTAAAACACATAGGTACATGCCTTTTACTTACATAGCACCCTGCCCTATGGCCTACCTTAGGGTAACATATGTAGAAAAAGGGGCATTAAAGGCTTGGCAAATAGTTTTGAACACCAAGACGAAGTGCCAGTGAATCTGCAAACACAGGCCTTGCAATGGTATGCCTGAGGCATGGTTAAAGGGCTACCTATGTGGGTGGCACAATCAGTGCTGCCGCTTCACTAGTCACATTTAATTTACAGGCCCTGGGCACATGTAGTGCACTTTGCCAGGGACTTACAGGTAAATTAAATGTGCCAATTGGGTAGGAACCAATGTTACCATGTTCAGGGTAGAGAACATATGCACTTACCACTGGACAGTTTTGGCCCTAAAACCAGCAAAAACAGGGTCAGAAAAATGGAGGGAGGCTGGAAAAAAGTTTGGGGGTGACCACCCTAAGGCTGTCAGGTCTAACACTGGGGCACTGTGGATACTGCCCTGGGAAATGTGTCTTATTTACAAGGGCACTGTGGATACAGGATTAGCTATATTGCTTTCATATTGAGGTATTGCAGGTACTGGCTTAGGCATACAGCACTGCGTACTGGCACATTGTGTTTACTGGCCTAGGAAAGGGGTTTTACATACTAGTGTGGTATAGACACTGGCCTTGGAATAGTGTTTTACATACTGGTGCACTACAAACACTGGTCTTGGAATAGTGTTTTACATACTGGTGCACTACAAACACTGGTCTTGGAATAGTGTTTTACCTGCTGGTGCATTTTAGTTACTGGACCCAGAATAGTGTTTTACGTAATGGTGCTCGATAGAGACTAGAAACAGAATAGTGATTTACATACTAGTGTATTATAGTTTCTGGACATGGAAGCGTGTTTTACCTTCTGGTGCCCTATAGGCACTGGTCTTGGAATACTGTTTTACATACTGGTGCATTATAGTTACTGGACATGGAATAGTGTTTTACATACTGGTGCATTATAGTTACTTGACATGGAATAGTGTTTTACATAATGATGCATGACAGACACTGGCCTTGGACTAGTGTTTTACATACTGGTGCATTACAAACACTGGTCTTGGAATAGTGTTTTACCTACTGGTGTATTTTAGTTACTGGACATGGAATAGTGTTTTCTATAATGGTGCATGGCAGAAACTGGCCTTGGACTAGTGTTTTACATACTGGTGCATTATAGTTACTGACATGAAAGGGGGGTTTACATACTGGTGCACCATAGACACTATAGGCACTGGACTTCGAATAGTACATTGTAGGCATTGTTCTCAGCATGGTGGTTAACATACTGGGACTGTTTGAAGACTGACCTGAAAATGGTGATTTATAAACTGTAGCAATAAGAATGTTAGCCTACGGGAGACGGTTTAGCAATTCCGGCTGACAGTTCTTGGAAACAGTACTTTACATACTAGTGTGTTGTAGAAACTGGCTTGACTATGAAGCTAGACATGCTGAGACAATCCTAGCCTGGCAATGGGTCTTACGTAGTGTGGTACGGGAATTAGTTCTCCGTCAGAAAAGCGGGTGAAATATATTGCTTTATAACTAAACTGTAAAGTAAAATACACTGCATGTCACACTTATGCCCAAATACTTTTTGGGGGGTTGAACCTCAAAAACCTTCTTTCAAAGCGTATGCTTTGCATGCGATGCTCGCTTGCTCTGTGCATTCTATAGCTCATATTTTAAAAAAACACACCCAGGTCTGTTTTGCATTCAGAATCCACCACTGGCGGCCCAAGGAGGATTTAGATATATGATGCATATTTTTTAAGCAAATATGTATTTTAAGGCTACAGAATGCCCATTAGACACTTCCTTCTTCACGTTCTTGGTGCACCTTCTTTTTAATTTGTGCAGAGCTGATTCTTACCTGTAAGTGGTCATTGGTGGCAGCTTAACTACTATGTGTAGAGAGCAGGAGTAGCTCCTTCGCTGTGGCGAAGGAGCGTCGCCCGACTTGCTGTGCCAGAAGCAGAAAAATAAAACACTAGTTTACTATTGTTTTATTTTTCTGCTTCTGCCACAGCCAGCAGTGCAGGGAGGGGTAGGGCTGGGCCACAAGAGATGGGAGATGTGAGAGGGGAGACGGGGAGAGTGCACCTAAGTGCGCATGTGGGTTTGGCCAGCTGTTTCAGGCCGGAAAAACACACATGCGCACTTCCGGTTGCAGAAACTGCACAGACCCCATAGCTGTGTCTGAGCAGCAGTCACTGCCGCTCAGACCAATCCTGGCGCTACGTTCATGCCAACCTTGCATGAAAGCAGTGCCAGGATTGCTGGAGAACCTGTGCTGGTTTCCCAGCAGTAAGTGCTGGGACACCAGAAGAGGAGATCGAGGTGGCAGGAGTCGGCATGGATAGAGGCAAGGTAAGTGCTTTTTTATTTTTACCTTGTCTCCGTCCCAATCCCATCACCTCCCCTGCTCCTTGAGTTATGCTGCAGACGCTGCTGGTAGAGAGGTGGAAACAAGTGCGAGCTAGAATCCAGGATTAGGCCCTAGTGCAATAAACTTCCACCTACAAGAGTTTCACATATTGTCCTTTGCTTTCCAAATAGCTGACAGTCTCGTAGTGACACAGAAATAATTATGGAGGCAGCATAAAAAGTTCTGAGTGCATATTGGTTCCTTTGATGATTTAATAATGTTTACAGACATTTTCACAGTTGTGGCAATGCACAAAGCAGGCATTGTAATAGCAGGAAAAAAAATGAATAGCAAACAACAGGTAAAACATGCCCAAACCCTAACAATTGAGTCTTGAAAAATATTCGATCTAGTATAATATTGGTATTGTGCAATGGCGGTGAAAATAGATCTGGGTTAGTAAAGATTTTATTGCAAGTGTACATATAAATAAATTACATTCACATATTATAGCACTACAGTGCATAGAGAACCACCAAACTCTTTCCAGAAGAAAACAAACAGTCACACATTCACAGGACCTTGTCTCTGGTGAAATGCCTTTGTTTACCATTTCTACACATGAATATATGTCACTGTATAAACAATGGGACATATTTACAATAAAGTGGTGCAGCGTGGTGCTATTCCAAAATTGGCAGCGCAGCAGTGTGTCACTTTAGAAACTGAGGGATGCGCAGTATTAACAAGAATACGGTGCACTCCTATGTTCCCCCCTGCACCAGTGCTAACTTTGCTGCAGAGCGCCATTGCAGCCACCCTTGGGCCATGGTGCAAGGATAGCTGCGTTGTGGGGGAGATTGTTTCTGTGCATGAAAGGACACCTTTCTGTACAAAAACAATATTCAATGGTGATTTGCTCTTTCTATGTGTGTTGCAAAATGCAGTACACATAGAAAGAGCAAAAAACGGGGAGAAATTAACGCTTTTCTCCTTGTTGTGCCATGTTACCGCCCCCCCCACTATCCCCCCCTTGGGGTGGTGTTAGTTTTTGGTATTGCCTCAGATTTGCAGAATCTCATAAATCTGGGGTGGAAACAAAATGCAATGGGTGTTGCTGTGGAATGCCCACAGCAACACCCACTGCACGCCTCTTCCACGCAAAGTGCTCAGTGCTAAGGAGCCTTATTTTCTAGCTGGTGTTAAGCCACAAAAAGTGGCTTAATGCCACCTTGTAAATAGAGAGTATTGATGGAGCAGTGCACAGTGTCACCAGAGCGTCACAAAAAGTGAAGCTCGGGTGGCGCTAGGCGTGTGTAAATATGCCCCTATGAATACAGATCCATTGAAAGTACTGTGTATGTATAGACCAATGTTTTGAATAATATATGTGTGGCCGCAGTTCTGACAAAGCAGTGTTTCGCCTAAAAGAGTGGAATGGCCCCTCCATATTCTAGATTAGCTCTCGGTTAGTTCTTGAGTTCTGACCCTTTGAGAGGCATTCGTTTTTAGCACTAAGGGCGATACTGCAAACAGAGCCACGAAAGAAACGTAGACTCAACGCGCTTGCCTCCAATTTAGCCTGCATAATTTTTGCATCACTAAACTGAAGTTATATTGTTTTTGTTGTGTTTACATAACAAGGCGCATGGAAGTCATTTAGAGGTCGCAGTTGCAATCCCTGGCTTGCCCTTTGTGACCCCCAGGCACTACCTTTGCTACCCCTGGCTTCGCACGTGGCAAAATCAGTGCCTGGAACACAGGGGCAGCTCCTCCTAATGGACGTAGGTTGGGGTTCCACTTCCCTGGTTTTCTGTCAGTGTTTTATTATACAAATAGTGGATAATATTATTCACTATTAATATATTAAAAAGTGAGTAACAGTTTCTGGAATATGACAATATATGGCAACTAAGTTAAGTAAGAATGCTTTTAAATGTATGTTGTACGCATGCTTGCGGGTAAGAGTGTGTTTTTATGTGAGAGTGTGTGAATATGTTCGTGTGTGTAAGCATGTGCGTGTGTGAATCAAAGTAAAGGACAAATGGCGTGTGATGTCATTTCCCCTACCCCTGACAGTTTGGTGTATTGACACCCATGACAAGGCGTGGAGCAAATACATGCCTATCTGTTTTTTGTCAATGTGTCATTTCAAGCAACCCACAGGCTGATTTAAGAAAAGTGACACTGAAGCCAGTGCAGCACCACTTTCCATGCGTCCCTTAGCGCCTCCCTATCGCCACCATGTGTGCGCCATATTTAAAATATGGTACACCATGGTGCAGGGTAGGGGACAATAGCATCAGAATTCCTGACACTATTGATGTACTCAGCAGGAGTAGCGCCCAAATTTTGGTGCTACTCCTGCAGAGTACATAGGAGCCCACTGTATTCAATGGCATGCCCCCTTTTAACGCCTGCTGTGAGCAGGCATTAAAAGTGCCGAAATAAATGGCGCAAGGAAATCTAACAGATTGTTTTGGGCCCCCTTGCATACATTATGCCTGGTGCAGGCATAATGTGGTGCAAGGGTTTACAAAGTGGCACAATGCAGTGCTTAATTTGTGCTTGTTGTTTCCCGTGCGGAGCACCGCCACTTATTTTGGAAGGCACATATGGGAAAGACGGAGGAAGAGAAAAACGAAAATGCATCACTATGGGAGAAAACAAAAAACTGCAAGAGTGAAATGAAGGGGCAGGGAATGGTTGTAAATGGATTGAAGAGGCCCTAAATGGCTTCAGGATTACGCTGCCTCTGTATTCCGTGTTCACACATTTAATTGCAGCAGCCGCTTGCTTAAGAGGGGGGCTTTGGGCACCTGCACGTTTTTACTTACAAATTAAGCACTGGCACAATGCATGCATTGCGCCTCTTTGTAAATATGGCGCGTGTAAAAAGTTCCTTTAGCGCTGCCGTAGTATCAAAAAAATGATGCTATGGTGGCACTAAGGTGGCACTAGGGCCTTTTAAATCAGGCCGCATATTTGCTGCATTTTATTGTTCAGTAATCCGCTGAAATCGCCCGCCACCAGTTTGCTTCATATATTATGCATGGACCAAGGTTACTTTGCTAAAACTTCTATAATGCAAAAAATGGTTTGAAGGCAACAGATGCCATGGGCTAATTACAATGTTTTCATAATCAGTTAACAAGAACTTCATTTTTTCCCATTATGCAAGCAAAATTGTTTTCCTCCCTTCCCCCCAATTGTACCAGTTAGAAGGAGGTGCAAAATAGGTTTGCTCCAGTATTTTTCAATAGTGCAAATGTAAGTTACATTTCCATATGTATACTAATTGGTGTAAAGTGCTAAGGATGGAATACAGTTTGTATTACCCTCATTTTTTGTCCACCTGGTCACTTTCAGCAATGTTGCATATAGATGTATTGTATGCATACTATTATTGTTCCTCTGTGCTTATGGAGACAATGCTTAGGAGAACTCAAGAGGTCGAGTCGCCTTCCTCTGGAATAATGAGCCACGCCACACTAGATGTTTCTAAAGGAGCATCCTCTGAAAGCCGCGCTCCGCTCGCTTCCACCGGCCTCTCATTCTTGTGTTTCTTCTCTGCCGTCAGCACAGCAGCCTGGATGTGTCTTTGTTGTACTGCTGTGCTGTTTAGAACACTACCACTGTCTTCTATTAATTTCCTGAGCACAATAAGTTTTGGATTTTTCAGAAGGGTGTAGAGGAGGAACCATCTTGTCCTGGCCCTACTTGACGATTTAGGATCTGTAACAAAACAACATTTCCAGTTATCTTTACATACATATGACAAGCTTGATAGAAAGTAAGCAACTCCGGATGGATATCATCTGGGCAAATCTCTACATAGTCTAAGTGACAGACGTATTATTACTTAGTATTTACAAAGAAGCAGGTGCACCCCTAGAACGGCATTATGTAAAGTGCCCCAGAGGTGCAACAGGCATCTGTGCCTGCTTTCTGTATCTCTGGGGCACTTTGGTATTACAGAAGCGGATGGAGACATTTGCACAGGCCCTCTGTGGTACAGATAGCACTGGCAAGTCATCACTATCATATTAGCGTGTTCCTTTATATGCAGGGCCCAATGCAAATAAGGAAAATGGTTTTCCATTATGCCCAAGCGGTATTATCAGGGACGTAACAGAAGCCCCTGCAGTCCCTGCGGTGTGAGGGGCCCCCAATGCTTACCCATACTGGAGGGGACCCTCAACCCCTACTGATCTCAGTGTGGGGGCCCTTTCAGCAAATCTTGCAGGGAGGCCCCCTCATGTTTTGCTGTGCCACTGGGTATTATGGATGTAGGCACAGAGGGAAAGAGGCCATGAGGAGACACACTGACTGTGCAACACAAAGATGTGGTGCACAGTCAACGTGCCCGAGGGTGTCCCACTGAATTTGGTAAAAAGCTCCGATGGATGCCCCAGACATACTCCTGCAGGACAGTGCAGTTACTTACTGCACTCTCCTACAGGGGGATCTCTGTCCCTCTTCAAAGAGCAGGCTGTCTGCCATCTGCACTGTGAAAAGTGGACCATTTGTATCAGTGAGCTTGTAAGCATTCTCAACCACCCACAATTCTGCTCCATATAGTGCTGCTGCCGGGGCCTTATACTTATATACTTCAGTGGCCAGGGAGATTGCTTTACATGACATTTCATGCTGTTTTTTGAGCTTTGGGTGAGCACAGGTTTTCTTTTTTGGATGTGTGCGGACCAAGAAAGCTTTGAATCAAGCGTGATTTCCAAGTATTCAAACATAGATACTCGCTCTGTCTGCTTGCACAGCCCTATGCTCCCTATGAATGTCATGTGGGGTCTAATTATCATATATTTAGTTTCACTGGCATTGATTTCTAGATGCTTGGTATCGCAGTAAGCATTACATTTATCAAGCGATCTCTGTAAGCCCTTTGGGGTCTGTGACACCCAGTGTCATCAGCAAATAGTAATGCGGGTACTGGAACCCCATTGAGCTTCAGAGAGTCATGATTACACTCCCAAAGAGCTTTTATGACATCATTTACAGAAAGCGAGAAGAGAGTAGGCACTAGCACACAGACCTGTCTCACTCCCCTACTTATAGGGATGGGATCAGTAAGCTTGCCTCAGGAACCACAGCAAACTTTGGCAAAGTTGTCCTAGGGCAATCTAATTATCTGTCTTTTAAGATCTTCCTCAACTTCTTGCTCCTAAGAGACACCGACTTGGGACAAGATCAAAGGCTGCCCTTAAGTTAATGAATGTTTTGTATAGATGACCTCCCTTTACCTTGATGGACTTCCATACAATGCATACATGAGTATTATTGTATCACCCCAAGTGCAGACCTAAAGATAGTTCTCGTAAATACCCTTTGTGAATTCCCAAAGTTGTAAACGTAGACGTTTGGTCTATGTTTAGACCAAACGTCTAAGTTTACCTTTTGTGAATCGGGCCCCTAGTCTGTTGTGATAACCTGAGGCCTAAATCCTGCTTGATAAGGTGATATGATCTTATTTTCCTTGATCCAGTCATTCAGTTTGTTCAGACTGTGTCTTGTATAAACTTGTTGTAAATTATCTTAGAGACTCATGGGTCTGCAGTTGGCCGGATCGCACCAATTTCTTTTTTTGAAAATCAGTACTATTTCTGCTCCTTTCTATGTATCAGGAGCCGGGGCACCTAAAGCAACTAAGTTACATAATATGTTAACATAAGGTGCCCAAACAGATGTATCATGCCTCGAAAAGTCACCTCGGATCTTATCTGGGCCAGAGCCTTTCCTACGCTTAAGGTATCAATAGCCAACGTTGTCTCTTCTAGGGCAAAATAAGGTTTGTAGGTCCTACCACTATTTAAGTTTGGAAGATTTTGTGAGGCCAAAGAAAACTAATCTTCAGCCTCTTTGCCTCTGTAGGAAAGTACCATCTTGCCTGGCATGTTACCCCCATATTTCACTGTATATATGTTGTTTTAGTTGTATGTGTCACTGGGACCCTGCCAGCCAGGGCCCCAGTGCTCATAAGTGTGCCCTGTATGTGTTCCCTGTGTGATGACTAACTGTCTCACTGAGGCTCTGCTAACCAGAACCTAAGTGGTTATGCTCTCTCTTTGCTTTCCAAATTGTCACTAACAGGCTAGTGACCAATTTCACCAATTCACATTGGCATACTGGAACACCCTTATAATTCCCTAGTATATGGTACTGAGGTACCCAGGGTATTGGGGTTCCAGGAGATCCCTATGGGCTGCAGCATTTCTTTTGCCACCCATAGGGAGCTCTGACAATTCTTACACAGGCCTGCCACTGCAGCCTGAGTGAAATAACGTCCACGTTATTTCACAGCCATTTACCACTGCACTTAAGTAACTTATAAGTCACCTATATGTCTAACCTTTACCTGGTAAAGGTTGGGTGCTAAGTTACTTAGTGTGTGGGCACCCTGGCACTAGCCAAGGTGCCCCCACATTGTTCAGGGCAAATTCCCCGGACTTTGTGAGTGCGGGGACACCATTACACGCGTGCACTGTACATAGGTCACTACCTATGTACAGCGTCACAATGGTAACTCCGAACATGGCCATGTAACATGTCTAAGATCATGGAATTGTCACCCCAATGCCATTCTGGCATTGGGGAGACAATTCCATGATCCCCCGAGTCTCTAACACAGACCCGGGTACTGCCAAACTACCTTTCCCGGGGTTTCACTGCAGCTGCTGCTGCTGCCAACCCCTCAGACAGGTTTCTGCCCTCCTGGGGTCCAGCCAGGCCTGGCCCAGGAAGGCAGAACAAAGGACTTCCTCAGAGAGAGGGTGTTACACCCTCTCCCTTTGGAAAACGGTGTCAGGGCTGGGGAGGAGTAGCCTCCCCCAGCCTCTGGAAATGCTTTGATGGGCACAGATGGTGCCCATCTCTGCATAAGCCAGTCTACACCGGTTCAGGGATCCCCCAGCCCTGCTCTGGTGTGAAACTGGACAAAGGAAAGGGGAGTGACTACTCCCCTGACCTGCACCTCCCCTGGGAGGTGCCCAGAGCTCCTCCAGTGTGCTCCAGACCTCTGCCATCTTGGAAACAGAGGTGCTGCTGGCACTCTGGACTGCTCTGAGTGGCCAGTGCCAGCAGGTGGCGTCAGAGACTCCTTCTGATAGGCTCTTACCTGTGTTGCTAGCCTATCCTCCTTCCTAAGTAGCCAAACCTCCTTTTCTGGCTATTTAGGGTCTCTGCTTTGGGGAATTCTTTAGATAACGAATGCAAGAGCTCATCAGAGTTCCTCTGCATCTCTCTCTTCACCTTCTGCCAAGGAATCGACCGCTGACTGCTCTGGACGCCTGCAAAACCGCAACAAAGTAGCAAAGACGACTACTGCAACCTTGTATCGCTGATCAGGCCGCCTTTTTGACTGTTTTCCTGGTGGTGCATGCTGTGGGGGTAGTCTGCCTCCTCTCTGCACTAGAAGCTCTGAAGAAATCTCCCGTGGGTCGACGGAATCTTCCCCCTGCAACCGCAGGCCCCAAATACTGCATCACCAGTCCTCTGGGTCCCCTCTCAGCACGACGAGCGTGGTCCCTGGAACTCAGCAACTCTGTCCAAGTGACTCCCACAGTCCAGTGACTCTTCAGTCCAAGTTTGGTGGAGGTAAGTCCTTGCCTCACCACGCTAGACTGCATTGCTGGGTACCGCATGATTTGCAGCTGCTCCGGCTCCTGTGCACTCTTCCAGGATTTCCTTTGTGCACAGCCCAGCCTTGGTCCCCGACACTCTAACCTGCAGTGCACAACCTTCTGAGTTGTCCTCCGGCATCGTGGGATCTTCTTTTGTGACTTCGGGTGAGCTCCGGTTCACTCCTCTTTGTAGTGCCTGTTCTGGCACTTCTGCGGGTGCTGCTTGCTTCTGAGAGGGCTCCTTGTCTTGCTGGGCGCCCCCTCTGTCTCCTCACTCAATTGGTGACATCCTGGTCCCTCCTGGGCCACAGCAGCATCCAAAAACCCTAACCGCGACCCTTGCAGCTAGCAAGGCTTGTTTGCTGTCTTTCTGCGTGGGAAAACCTCTGCAAGCTTCTTCACGACGTGGGACATCCATCCTCCAAAGGGAAAGTTCCTAGTCCTCTTCGTTCTTGCAGAATCCACAGCTTCTACCATCCAGTGGCAGCTTCTTTGCACCCTCAGCTGGCATTTCCTGGGCATCTGCCCAATCTCGACTTTGTCGCGACTCTTGGACTTGGTCCCCTTGTTCCACAGGTACTCTCGTCTGGAAATCCATTGTTGTTGCATTGCTGGTGTCGGTCTTCCTTGCAGAATTCCCCTATCACAAATTCTGTGCTCTCTGGGGAACTTAGGTGCACTTTACACCTACTTTTCAGGGTCTTGGGGTGGGCTATTTTTCTAACCCTCACTGTTTTCTTACAGTCCCAGCGACCCTCTACATGCTCACATAGGTTTGGGGTCCATTCGTGGTTCGCATTCCACTTCTAGAGTATATGGTTTGTGTTGCCCCTATACCTAAGTGCTCTCATTGCAATCTATTGTGACTGTACATTGCTTGCATTGCTTTCTATTGCTATTACTGCATATTTTTGGTATTGTGTACATATATCTTGTGTATATTTGCTATCCTCATACTGAGGGTACTCACTGAGATACTTTTGGCATATTGTCATAAAAATAAAGTACCTTTATTTTTAGTATATCTGTGTATTGTGTTTTCTTATGATATTGTGCATATGACACCAGTGGTATAGTGGGAGCTTTGCATGTCTCCTAGTTCAGCCTAAGCTGCTCTGCTAAGCTACCCTTTTCTATCAGCCTAAGCTGCTAGAACACCTCTTATACACTAATAAGGGATACCGGGACCTGGTGCAGAGTGTAAGTACCCCTTGGTACCCACTACAAACCAGGCCAGCCTCCTACATTGGTCGTGCAGCGGTGGGATAAGTACTTGCAACTACTTACCACTTTGTCATTTTGTACTTTTCATAAGAGAAAAATATACAAAACAAGTTCAGTGTATGTACACCTAACCAAAAAGTTTTGCTTTTCTTCTCTTACTTTCTTGCTAAGTGGCTACAGCCTCTGAATAAAGTTGTAGTGACTGTTTTTAGATGCATCGATCAAATAGCTTCAGTTGGCATTGTCCCATCTCCTTTTTGCTAAAGATATTGTTTTCTTGTAATTGACCTTTGCCTCTTGGACAAAGAGAATGCTTTTATATTTTATGGCCGCAACTAATATCTTTTTTGCCCCTCAGCAAACCTTTGTATACCAAGGATTGCACAAAGGTCCCTTGTTGATTCCTTGTTCTACAACTTGGTAGGTTTTTTTTGGTTAAATAAAGCCTCAAGTTCTCGAGGAGAGGATGGTCTACGTCAACCATAGGCATATCTAAAGGCAGATAGTCAAAAAATGGATATTTAAAAAGACTTAAAGATCTTAGTCATAGTGTCTAATTTAGCCTATATTAATGGCGACCTGATTGATCTGATTATTACCAATTTGTGGTGATAACGATAATGGACTATAGATCACCATCTCAGCGATACGTCCTGACATCACTAAATGCAAGGGGAAATTATTGCTATCTTCTCTTACATCTTGCTTTACATCCAGCATTCTGGCCCAAATGGTGACACTTATGAGTACATAATTAATCTTTGACTGAGTTCTACCTCTTTTAAATGTAAATGAACTAGGATTACCAGATTTGGGCTTGCCATTGCAGGCGTGCAACCAAAGTTCTATTGTTAAGTGAACCATTTGCATAGCGGTTACAGGGCATGGAACTGAGGTACAGCTATCAAGACAAGGTATACTTTGTATCATATTTTTCTCCTTTGCGACCAAGCTCATGCTGATTATAGGCTCAATGTGCTGTTAAAGAACCCCCTACGATAACCGTGCCTTTTGGGTTTAAGGTGTAACGAAAGGTGTCTATTAGCTCTATTAATGGGGACTCCATATTGTTCTACCTTGGTCTAACATAGATGTTGAGGAGGTATAACTTAAGGCCATTTGCATCCTTATTCTTAATCCTAAAATGTCAGGAGAATCAATTCTCAAAAAGTCAGTGAAGACACTGAGTGAAGTTTTTGCCGGTGGACAAGTCCCCCTGATGTTCTACTACGAGCGGAGAGTGTAGCATTAACATAGAATGTTTTATAGCCTGGCTTCTATGATGGTTCTAATAGCCAGGTTTCCTGGAACAAACAAAAATTGAACTGATCAACATACCCTTGCTAGTCTGGGTCAATCATTTTATCTCTTAAACCAACTATTTTCCATGATACCAAATGTATAGACTTGCTACGCTTATTTTCACTGCACCTACAAATGGAAGTGTCTACTTCTGTCTTCATATTAGAGGCTAAGGAGGGGACCGTATCCTCATTTTGCTGCAGTGCCTAATTTTGGTCTGCTGTTTGTGAGGTGTTAAGGTTCTTATCAAGTGGTTTGAAAGTTCCATGATTGGAAAGTCATCATATTGGGGAGACATCTCATTCCCAATGAATCAGCCAACTTCCTTCAGACTTACCGAAGTGAGTCTTATAGTAGATGTGCTGGAAGGGAGTGTCAGATTACCCAAGTGATGTTGTGAACTAGTGGTAGGTATGTTTAACTTGAACCTTATCAATGGCTTGTCAATCAAGGGGATCTCAGTTCCATTGAAACCAGGACACCCACAACACCTTTAGTTTTGAAAGAAAGGCAAACATTATCAAGATTTCCTCTATTTCTGGTAATACTTTCTGCCTTGACTATGTCCGATTGCACAACTGATAGACATAATTGCTCATGCCTAATCCAGTAAATAACTTTGTTTTTTTAAGGAGTCCCCATCCTCTCTAGTATTGTACCTTAGTTTGGGAATATTTGTCATGTACATTCTGTTGCCCATGTAGGCCTATATTGTATTGTTCATTAAGGTGATACAAAAATCTAGGGTGGGAAATCCTTTCGCTAAGATATGTTAGGTGGGAGATTCTCTCTTCAGGTTCAACATAAGGGGGGGTGTTGGGGTGGGTGATATTGCAGGGGCACCATAAGACCTCTAAGATCAGATGAAACCTTAGATCTCATTTGGGACATTTGCTCTTTAGACATCCTATCAATGTTCACTGAACCACTCCGTTTCAACCAATGGGCCTGTATAATATAGCACTTCGGCAAGGTATAGGGGGTGGAGCGGATGCCTGTATTTCCTGGCTCTGTGGCTTGTTCATGTTCTGTGTTTCAGCAGACACACTACGTTTTCCCTGAAGACAGCTGCTCAAACCGGCCCTTTGACCTACGAAATATTTCAACAAGGTTTTAACTAGCCATTTTAGATCTACAACCTCTTTCCTAAGGGAGTCTATTTTCACACTGAGGTCCTTCATTACTATTTTACTGTGGGTGTTAAATAGCTCTTTAGAGGGTACAACAGACTCATTTGTGAGCTTCTCTAGTAGCGGAGGGACACACCTGGCGGTTGTGTAGGTGGTGTTATAAACCTGGGGACAACATTTGGTTGCCTCAGATAACTCGAGGGAGGCCAAAGGCGAAAATCTGTTACAACACATAATGGCTGTGGTTGCTTCCGCTACTCCAATAGTGACTGAGTCAGATAAGGATATATTTTCCTTATGTACTGAGCAGTGTCAGGAGGGATTATGTTGGAAGCATCAATTAAATGATGTTCATCTCCGTGTCCCTTATTAGGGATACTGGGAGCAGCTTTAGTATTAGAAATAGGTCGTTGGACATCGTCATGTTTTTATAAAAGAGTGCTATTCTACAATTACGCAGGTTGCCCACTCTTCTTTTACCACCCAACATTGTCTCTACTTCTATAATAAAGTCATCAATTTCTAACATACTGCAATTGTCCCCTGCATTTTTCCTAATTTTAGGGGGTTCCCCCTTTCCGGGTGGTAACTGTGAAGCCTTTTGTTTCACCATTTTAATAGTTATCGGTCAGGCACCCCAAACCACCCCAAATATTGCCCGAGATAGCCAACATTATAATACCAATTTAAAAATCTGTCTGAACTAACGTTTATACTGCTCAAGTGAGAACAATCTGAACAGTACACACTGGATGAAATCAGCAATTAGAAACAAGTATAAACTGTGGACTTCCAAAGTAGCCCGACTTGACTCTGCATATTTCTAAATGTCAAATTTGAAATATCATAGTGAGCAAAGTAGACGCAGTAGCAATCCAAAGAATATTAGGTCTGATAGCCACCAGTTAACCACTTATGCAAACGAAAAGCAATCATTAGTAAATACCAGCCAGGCCTGAGATTTAAACCAGGGGTGGGGGTGCACAGTCCAGCCTCTTCCGGGCTATGACGGGCAAGGAAGGGCCTGTGCTTGGCCTGGGCGCGTCCTGGGCATGTCCTGCACAGCAGGTCGTATGTCGGCACTTTATTGTGCAGGTGGGATTCACTCTCCTCCTCCCTCTTCAAGCAGGTGCAGCGCCACCTCCTTGCACTTAGAACTATGGGCCTTGGAGTCCTTTGATGCCTGGAAATGCATCTGGTGCAGTGGGTGATATGTTGGCACTTTATATCGCAGGGGGATTCACTCTCATCCTCCCCTTTCGAGCAGGTGTTGCAGCGCCTCCTTGGCACTTAAAACTATGGGGCTTAGAATCCCCCGATGCCTGGAAATGCGTCCCGAGCAGCAGATGAAATGTCGGCACTTTACAGCGCAGGGGCAATTCACTTTCCTAATCTCTCTTAGAGCAGGTACAGCGGTACCTCCCTGGCACTTAGAATGATGGGGCTTGGAGCGCCCGAATGCCTGGAAATACGTTCCGCGCAACAGGTGATATGTCAGCACTTTATAGCGCAGAGAGATTCACTCTCCTTTTCCCCCTTCAGGCAGGAGCATCAGCGCTTCCCTGGCGCTTGGAACTATGGGGCTTGGAGTATCCTGATGCCTAGAAATGCGTCCCGAGCACCGGGTGATATGTTGGTGCTTTATAGAGCAGAAGCAATTCACTCTCCCCGTCTCTCTTTGAGCAGGTGCGACGGTACCTCCCAGGGAACTAGAACTATGGGGCTTGGACTCCCCAGGTGCCTGGAAATGCATCCGTGCAGTAGATGATATATCAACACGTTATAGCGCAGGGGGATTTACTCTCCTCTCCCTTTCAGCAGGTTCAACAATGCGTCCCTGCTGCTTAGAACTGTAGGCCTTGGAGTCCTCTGATGCTTAGAAATGTGTCCTGCACAGCAGGTAATATGTCCACGCTTTTTAGCACAGGGGAGATTTATTTTTCTCCTGCCTCTTTTAGCAGATGCCTGGCGCATAGAACTATAGGGCTTGGAGTTCTCTGATGCCTGATCTCAAGTTTAAAAGTAGATTTTTGGACACAAACTCAGCACAAGGGGATTGGAGCTCTTTACATGAGCAGCAGTTACATTACACATTTATTTCTCTTTTTTTTGGTTAGGCATAGGGAGATTAAGTGATTTTTAATCACAGGATGTTGAGCTGATGCTGAAACTCAAACCTGATTCACCAGCTCCACAGTTGGCATCTCTGGTCAATCAATCAATCAAGGATTTATAGAGCGCACTAATCACCCGTTAGGGTCTCAAGGCGCTGGGGGGGGGGAGCTACTGGTCATAGAGTCATGTCTTGAGGCGTTTCCTGAATGTCAAGAGGTCTTGGGTCTGGCGAAGGTGGAGCGGTAGGGAGTTCCAGGTCTTGGCGGCTAGATGAGAGACGGATCTTCCTCCAGCGGTGGTGCGGCGGATGCAGGGGATGGAGGCGAGGGCGAGGCTGGCGGAGCGAAGATTGCGGGTGGGGGTGTGGAAGGTGAGTCTGTTGTTGAGGTAGGCTGGGCCTTTGTTGTGGAGGGCCTTGTGTGAGTGGATGAGGAGTTTGAAGGTGATCCTCTTTGATACTGGTAGCCAGTGAAGGTCTCTGAGGTGGGGGGAAATGTGGTCACGGCGTGGGATGTCCAGAATGAGGCGGGCGGATGCGTTCTGGATTCTTTGCAGTTTTGTTAGGAGTTTGGTTGTTATTCCTGCATATAGGGTGTTTCTGTAGTCCAATCAGCTGCTGACCAGGGCGTGGGTGACAGTTTTCCTGGTTTTGACGGGAATCCACTTGAAGATTTTGCGGAGCATGCGGAGAGTGTTGTAGCAGGAAGAGGAGATGGCATTGACCTGCTGAGTCATGCTGAGTGTGGAGTCCAAGATGAAGCCTAGGTTGCGTGCGTGGGTGGTGGGTGAGGGCACGGTTCCTAGGGAGGTGGGCCACCAGAAGTCATTCCAAGTTGAGGGGTTGGTGCCAAAGATGAGGATTTCTGTCTTGTCTGTGTTTAACTTGAGGTGGCTTGATTCCATCCAGCTGGCGATGGCGTGAAGTCCGTTGTGGAGGTTGTTCTGTGCAGTTATAGGGTCTTTCGTGAGGGAGAGGATGAGCTGAGTGCCGTCTGCGTAGGAAACTATGTTGATGTGGTGGGTTCGTGCGATGTTGGCAAGGGGGGCCATGTAAACATTGAAGAGCGTGGGGCTGAGCGAAAATCCTTGGGGAACGCCACAGATGATTCTGGAAGCTTCTGACAGGAACGGTGGGAGGCGGACTCTCTGTGTTCTGCCTGAGAGAAATGACGAGATACAGTCGAATGCCTTGTCACGGATTCCAGCGTTGTGTAGGCGTGTGCGGAGGGTGTGATGACATACCGTTTGAAAGCTGCGGAGAGGTCCAGGAGGATGAGTGCTGCTGTTTCTCCTTCGTTGAGCATGGTCCTAATGTCGTCTGTGGCAGCAATGAGTGCAGTCTCAGTGCTGTGGTTTCTGCGGATTCCGGATTGGGAGGTGTCAAGTACCTTGCTGTCTTCCAGGAACCGGGATAGTTGGCTGCTTACAATTTTTTCAATGACCTTGGCTGGGAAGGGGAGGAGGGAGATCGACCGGTAGTTCTTGGGGTCGTCTGGGTCTGCCTTTGGTTTCTTTAGCAGGGTGTTGATTTCTGCGTGTTTCCATCTTTCTGGGAAGGTGGCTGACTCGAAGGAGCTGTTGATGGTTTTGCAGAGGTGGGGGGTGATGATGATGTTTGCGTTATTGAAGATATGGTGTGGGCAGGGGTCCGATGGTGATCCGGAGTGGATGGAGGCCATGGTGCTGGCGGTGTCCTCTATGTTGACGGGGGTCCAGGTGTGGATGAGGTGGGTGTTGCTTGGAGCGTTGGGTTCTTGGGTGTTTGTAGTCAGCTGGTGGGTCTGGGGTTTGAAGCTATTGTGGATTTCTTCTATCTTTTGACGGAAGTGGGTTGCCAGTGAGTTGCAGAACTCATGTGATGGCAGGGGTTCGTTGGAGCAGGTCCTGGGGTGGAGAGCTTATTGACGATGCCGAAGAGCTCTTTACTGTTGTGAGCGTTGGCGTTGATGTGGTTGATGCGGTTGATGCGGTTTTTGAAGTGGACATATGGTCCTTATATCCCATCCTCTCCCACTTGTGGAAAGTATAGATTGGAAAATGAAAGTTAAAAAAACACAAATGAAGCACAATGCACATGCAGAGACAAAAACAGAAATAAAGCTGAACACAAAATTGGAGCAGGCTACAGGGCTACAGTGCTCGGCAAAGGTAGAAAGGCTGAATAAAACAAGCAAGTGTCTATTTACTGGCCGCCAGGTAAATAGTACAAAATGTCTGCTACTTATCCAGTGCCCGGCAAAGTAAGGTAGCACATAATCTCTGCTATTTAACCGGTGGTAGACTAAATAGTAGAGATGATGTACAATTTGACCAGCGGCTGTATAATTATTGTGAAGGAGGTCTTTATTTAGCCGGCTATAAGGGAAATGGGACTACGGGCAATGGTAGTGTGATGGCCATCTTGTAATTGGGATACACCATATGTGAAGCATTTGAAATGAAGTGCATATACAAATGTACAATATTTTGTAAAACGGTAAGTGCACGAATTAAGCTAAGCTGTTTACAGATTAAAAAAAATGTAAAATCAATTTTGAATAAAAACATTTATGTTATTTTAATATTAAAAAAAAGACGTGTAGAAACCAAAGAGAAGCATTGGGATATGGCCCACAGATATTTTGAGCTTCAGTCAGGGAGTTTTGGGCTGTCAGCGAGTAATACTGATTATGGGTTTAAAGCATTTTACATAAATGTTTTATTCACTCAACGGAATAATTGTTTTTTTAATGTTCATGATTTTTGAGGGGTGGGCTCATTTTGGGCTTCTTATCGAGGACGTTGTGCTAGATTTAGACTTTTGTTTAAGAAGGGTTGTGCCTGATTAGTATTTCAAATCTGACCACACAGCAGCAGGCTATAAGCAACAGCAAACAGGGAATGCAGACAGATAAGTTGTATCTGGGCTCCAGAGGGATGAACATGTACAGTAGGTAACTGGTATTTGGGGGCACAGTGCTTTGGGGCACTTGAAGGAGATAAATTTAGTGAGACACTGTAATGGGGCTTTGGTGGAATGGGGAAGTGAAAAGCAGGAGAAATGTAAGTAATGCATCTGTGTAATTCATAGGAGTTGCCTCTACAGCCTGTGAATAAATACATTTTTTAATACTATTCACTGAGCAGAATAGATTTAGGGCATTGATGCTTATTGGTCCCATGTCATGAGTGCCCCCTTCAGCCACACTGACATTTTAGTCACCTGCACAATGCATCTCGGGAACGGTAGGTTTGATTTTTAACATGTTAAGCGGTGTTTAAAGTAGGCAAGTTCTTGTCTAATGGGCCCTCATTTCTGTACTTGACAGTACTGTCTCAGCAAAATAAACCAGGAAGTAAAAAAAAGGAAAATACAAATCTGTCCGATAGGCTTAAAGGCTGTACCTGACTAAAGAGATTGTGGAGGAGAACTGGGGAAGAAGCAGTGGGAGAAGGAGGATGAAAAGTAGGAGAATACGGGCCAAAAGGTGGACCATTAGGAAGGGTAGGATGATTAGAGCCATGATGACCAGGACAAGAAGAACCAGGCACAAAGAGACCTAATCTATGAGGACCAGGGTTGCCAATGTCAGAGGGGACCAGGAACAACTAGACAATAAGGAAGAGGACAATAGAAAACAGCACTAGGGGAACCAGGGCCAGGGTGAGAAGGATCAGGAGAGCCAGGAGGACTGAGGGGTGTCTGAGCCAAGTGGACAAGAGCCCAACGTAACAGAAGGTAGAAGGAAGGAAAGACCCTGGACCATAACAAAGAACTATATAAGGGACTGTGCGCACTGGCCAGGACTAGAGGAACAATAACAACCAATGGCAGGAGTAGCTGACTCAAGTAGGCAGACCAAAAGGACCAATACCAGCAAACAAATTAAGAGAAGGATGAGATACTGCAGGGCCAAGACCACAGAGATCAGCTCAAGGAGGCCCAAAAGGCCAGAAGCAAAAGGACCAGGGCCAGGAAGACCAGAACCAGAAAGGACGAGGGCTAGCAGGAGCTGTAAACCCTAGGTTAGAGTGACCAGAGGGGGTTGTAAAGGAAGAGAAAGACTAGGTCCAGTGGGACTTGGATCTGAAGGTTTGGGAGTGTCAGACTCAGGGGGTTCCTAAGACAGGGTGACAAGATTTACATGAACTAGGGTGACCCACACCATAGGAACTAAAAGGGCCAGTGTCAGAGGGATGAGGAAGACCAGACCCAAAAGCAGACCCCTATTGACCATTACTAGGAGGACAATTATAGATGGGCCCATGGTCAGATGGAAAAGAACAAGGTAGAATAGGCAAAGTAGGAGACCAAGAGGACTAGCATGAGTAGGATGGGGCAGGAGGACCTGGGACTAGGGGGCTAGGGAAACCAAGGCCCTCAGAACTAGCATCAGAAGACCCCATACATGAGGGCCAGAGAAAGGAGTACCAAAACTAAGACCAGGACTACATGGACCAAGGTAACGAGGATCAGGAAAATTAGAAATAGGCAAACAAGGGGACTAAATAATCCAGGAAAGCCGTACCAGGAAATGATGGACAAGAGTTAGTATGAGGTGGAGGAAAAGGTCCAGCACCGGGATTCTGTAAAACAGGAGTCCCAGGATCCAAATGACTAGGGGCAGGAGTACATAGGAATGATGACCAGTCAAACTAGGACGAGGAAGTTCTTAGACTAGCAAGAACTGGAAGTCAAGGAACATCAGAACTAGCAAAGGCTAGGATGATCTGTGACAAGACATGCGTGCAAGGGACAGGTGGATGAGGGCCAGAAGGATTAGGACCAGATTGAAGAGGACTAAGAAGATAAGGATCTGAAGGGCAATTGCCAGTAGTCCAGGATACTAGGATAAGCAGAGCAAGAGCACTAGGTCAGTTAAAGAGGAGGACCAGAGACAGGGCTAATAGGGTCATGAAGATCAGGATGTAAGGGATTAGGGCTCAGAATACCAAGTGGGGCAGAGCAATCATCATAAGTAGCAGGGACAGGGTGAGGAGGATCTGAAGTAAGAAAGCCAACCAGCAACTGGAAGCCCAAGTGGAATGGACAGTGGTGGGCAGGAAGACCAGGACCAAAGTGACCAGGCTAAGGAGGATCCAAACAAGGAGAACCCGAATCAAGAGGATGTAGATCAATGACTGTAGTACCAGTCGGACTAAATGGACAAGGGACAGATTCAGGAGAACAAGGACAGGAGAACCAGGGTAATTCAAACCAGGAGGATAAAGACTAAGAGTGCCAAGACACGAGAAGCAAGATATATGAGGACCTGCAGTACTAGGGCTAGAAGGTTGGCCAAGAGTTCCAACAGAAACAGGGCCATATAGGCCAAGAATGGGAGAGCCAGGAAGGGCCACAATGGCCAAAAGGCAAAGCTTATGATAACTAGCACAATAGGACAAGAAGTGCCAGGATGACCAGGACCAATGCGGCCTAGAATAGGATAGCAGATAGGTGAGGTCCAGGAAAACTAGGTCCAAGAGAACCAATAATATAAGGAACAGGACCATGAGGATCAAGGACAATAGGCACAGAATGTCAAGAAAGACAAGGGCTATGAAAAACAAGAATAGCATGATCTTGGCCATGAGTGCCAGGTAGCTGAGACCAGGGACACAGGCAGTCAGAGCCAGAAGGATAAGTTCTAAGAGAACCAGAAAACAAAGGACTAAGGAAACGAGGAAGATCAGGGCAAAGAGGATCAGACGTTTGAGTACCAGACCAGCAAGACCAGGGTGAGGAGGAAAAAGAGGATCAGGACTGGGCTAATTACAGCATTAAGGTCCAGGCCAAATGGCTAGGAACAGGATGGCCAGGAAGATGAGCTCCAGGATGGCCAGGGCCAGGAAGACCAGATGAAGAAGAAGCATGATGAGTTTGTGTAATAACATGAGGATACAAAGCAGGAAGGCCAGGGCAGAAAGGTTCAGCACCAGATCCAGGAAGACAAGATTCAGACCAGGAGGCACGGGGGCAGAATAAGCAGGTAAGATGAGAGGGACAGAACCAAAATACCAGGACGACCAGAGCCAGGATCAGAGCAAGGACTATTAGAAGAATCAGCACCAAAGGACCAGGAACAAGCCTAGGAGCGCCAGGGGGACCATAGCCATAGGACCAGGGCCCAGAGTTCCAAGTGGAGCAGAAAGACCAGGACGTGGGGTAGCAAGACCAGTGTGAGGAAGATTAGAAGGACCAGAAGAGCTGGAGCCAGGAGGACTAAGGTGCCTGTACCTGGATGTCTAGTAGGACCAGGACCAAAATGACAATGCTCAGAAGGACCCAAACAAAGAGAACCAGGACCATTGGGTTCTGTGGCAGAAGAATCATTAGGACAAGGTACAGGGCCAGGAGAACAATGATGATCCAAAGCAGGAAGAAAAGAGCTACAAAGGCAGGGCCTAAGAGGACCAAGGCAGAAGCAGCTGGATAGAACCAGCAGAACCAGGAACTGATCTACTGGAAATCAGATGAGCAGGGTGGGAAGGATCAGAAGGATCAAGTTAAATGGACGAGGGTCAAGAGGATGAGGAAAGAAAAGAAAGCGCTATGAGAGGGAGCTGACAGGACCAGGTTGGTCAAAAGGACCAGAACCAAGAGAATTAGCCATATACAGACCCACACAAGGCAGACTAAAAACATAAGGATCAAGTCTAATGGGCAACAAATCAGGAACAGATAACACGACCTATGAGGACAAGGAATAGAAAGACCATTGCTAGGCAAACCAGACTGAGAGTGAGGAAGACAAGGAGAACGGGACCTGAAGAATAAAGAGGAGATGGCCAGGCAGCTAGAGCCAACAGGACATAAGCTAAGTGGACCAGGGCAGTGAGGAGCAGTGGGATCACAACCAAGAAGAAAATGAAGCTCAATTCACAATGGTTCAGATTATCAGGACCTGGCATACCAGGACAAGTGTGACCAGGATGAGGGGGAAAAGGAGGACCAAGGCAAGGAAGGTCAGGATGACAGGAGCCATGATGACCAAGGTAGGTGACTAAGAACAACTAAGCACAGGATCACCTAACCAAGGAGGATCAGGATAAATAGGACAAGTTTCTACAAGATGACAATGAGCTAGAGGTCCAGGGCCGAGAGTATAATGACACATTGGAGGAGGACCCGGAAAACTAGTCAGGTCAGAAGTAGGTGGACTAGGTCCATTAAGACCAGATGGGGGGATTAGGTGGATTAGAAGAATCAGAATAAGTAGGACCAGAAACAGGACTAGGAGGACCAAAGAGGTCAGGTCCAAGGAATCAGGACCTGAAGTTCAAATTGGAGCAGAAGGACAAGGAACTGGGGTATTAAGACTAGACTGGCAAGGATCAGGAGAACAGGACAACCAGAGACATGAGGCTCAATGGGCCCAGCCCAAGAAGACCTAATGAGGAGGACAAGAACCAGCGGTGGCAATATCAGGTGGACAAGGACTAGGGCATGGAGAATCAGGATGACCCAAACCAGAAAGACTAGGAGTGGCAGCCCTAGGAAAACCTGCACAACAGGGACAAGTGAATAAGGACCTAGCAGACCCAGCGGGATTGGAATGACAATCAATAGTACAGAGAGCAGGAGGACCAGTAAGTGTTAAAACAAGGATGAGCCAGGAGCAGGAACAAGAAGAATAGAGGCAAGAAGGACTACAACCAGGACCACCAGATTCATATATCCACTACCAGGGTGACTAGAACTAGTTAGACCAGGGCCAAGATAGGATCAAAAGAACCAAAACAAGACAAAAAAGCACAATAGGACTTGAACAAGACTAGGAAGAGGACCAAAGCCTAAAGGTGCAGAAGAACCTAAAAGTGAAGGAAGTTGACCAGGAGCAAGAGGATACCTAAGTGAGTCTAGGCCACATGTATTAGGACCTTCCTTTTGTAAATGGTTCTTATTCATGCTTCTTATGCTGCCAACCCCTGGAAACCCCCCCATTCTCAGCCCACGTATAGAATTCTTGAGTATATGACAAAAACTCAGAGCATGCAAAGTGAATAAAAAAGCTGTGAGTGTTGTACACTGACCTCAGATTGTAGAGGGCGTGGTCTGATGCTGGTACAGAAGTTTGAGGGTAGATCTAAGGGCAGTTTAAAGGTGGATGGGAGAAAATAAGTGTGGTCTGTGAAGGATGGCAGAAGGGATTTGAGAAACTCAGATGGCTGAAGTCAATAACAAAAGGTTAATGGCTAACAAAAGGATATGGAAATTAGCAAAGGCAAGCTCAAGATCAGAAGAAGGCTCTGACGAGAAGCAGAGGGGGTGATGGAGCATCCAGGAAGATCATTTCAATTGGCCCAAAGAGGAATCCTGTGTGACCCCCCCCAGATCTCTGTGATGAAATTCCACATGTGTGCATGTGAAGTGGGTATGTAGCAAGGGTGAGATTTACTAAGAAGTCATGCAAAGCAAGTGTGCTGGGTCAGAGAGAGAGAGAGTTGAAATGTGCCATATCTACTACAATATGACATGTTTCTACTCTCTCCCTGCATGGTGCCCTATGCGCTGCCTGGAGCCAACACAGCCACCCTTGTGGCACAATAACATGGGTGAAAAGAAAAAGAGATTGGCACTCACTGTTAAATCCACATAAGTATATGACATATAACTACAAGACATACATAGTGCTCAGAGGTAGGGTGTTCACCAACACCCCAAATTTACCAAAATGTATACATACAACAATAAAAGCAATCCTCGAGCACACATTAAATAAAGATCCAAAATTAAATCAGTAGTCCTTGATATCAGAATTATCACAAATCCGATATTTATTGGTTTGCTGCTCACTGATGACACATGTTTCGTCACTCGGGCACCTTGCCCCATGACTTCCCCAGGGCTAAACCAGGAATAAAACCTCCATTTAACAAACATATACTCTACAAAAAACTTCCACCTCATATTAAAAGGATACCACCCATACTCAGTTAAAATAGTGTTCAGTGGAAACCCAATCAAAGTCAAGTCAATTAAAACAAAGCCAAAAGTAACACACACATGCGTTTTTATAATGTACACATGTCACGAGTAGAGAATTGTACAGAAAGTACAAACATAACCCAATAATGTTGCATGCTCATTGCCTCTCCATCTTAATACAGTATAAAGTCACATTACAATACCCCAATATAATGTGTAAAAACTATACGTGCACACATACCTCAAAGATTTCACAAAAGTTACTGTAACCAATATAAAATAAGGTTATTAGTGCATAGGTGGTCCTATTGACAGAATCACTCTACCACACCTAGGCCAAGATTTAAAAGGCCCTATTGCCACCAAAGCATCACTTTTAGTGATGCCCCGGTGGCGCTTTGCACTGTGCCGTGTTTACAAGGTGGCGTTTTGTGGCTTCACCCCACCTTGTAAATACAGCCCCTTCACATTCAGCACTGTGCGTGGAACGGACGTGCAATGGTTGATGCTGTGGGCGTGCATTTTTACTCTGCCCCAGATTTATGAGTTTTCGTGAACCATAGGCAGCGGCAAAATCTAACGCCACCCAAAGGGTGGCGTTAGCAAGGCACAACAGGAGAAATGCTTTCATTTCTCCTTGTTTGTTGCACTTTCCATATGTGCTGCATTTTGCAGCACACATAGAAAGAGAAAATCGCCATTGAAGATTATTTTTGTGCATGAAGATGTTCCTTCCGGCACAAAAACAATCTCCCCCGCAGTGCTGCAATCCTTGCACTATGGCACACGGGTGGCTGTGTTGGCGCTCAGTAGCAAATTTAGCACTGGCGCAGGGGGCAACACAAGGGTATGCCATATTCTATTAAATACGGCGCATCCCTGCGTTTTGAAAATGACAGAGCGCGGCGCTGCCAAATGTGGCGCAGCGGTGTACTCTGTCATTTTCTTTTAAATCTGGGCCCTAGGGTAGTAACTATACCTGTATATACAGTCCTTGACTTAGTGTAGGCCAAAAAATCCAAACTAACACTGTCTGAAGGCTGCTGTAAATCAGTGTAAGATAAACTATGCTTGTGGGAATAGACCCCACAAATGGACACCACTCAAAACCTCGAGGGTAATGATCATGCCTTAATGTCCTCCCACTGTCTCACTTAAGTCCACTTTTAATAAAGAAAAAACATCCAAATGGTTGTTGCCTCCCAGCTGTTAACAAATATATTGTTATTAATGTGCTACAAAGACAAACTCTCTCGCTAACATAAAAATCATGTTATAATGTAGCGACCACTTGTCATTACTTGCTACCAAATCCAGTATATTTCACGTACTAATGTCCCACACCAACCGCAATTTTAGCTACACACAACGAGTACACCACTAAAGAAACAGCCTCCTGGACGGGCGCCATCTCAACTCAACAGAAAAGCATAAGCATAGAAAACGGGCACAAACCTCTACCGAAAGCGCCTCTCCACTGTGTAATCCCACATCTCGTACTTTTTTGGTAATATTCTCTCATTTCAAAGTGATATTTAAACATTTCTAAATAAGTATATCCACAAAATAACATGTTTTTTGCATGGGTGCTCCAAAGACTCTGCAGTAAAACAGGATTCATTAACCTCACAAACCCCTTTTGAAACGACATCTAATACAAATTAAATGAGTAATGTTCTATGATCATTGCCCTCAAACATACCGGCACCAAAGTCCCATTAATATAAAAAATGGGCACTTATGAAAGGGCGTCCCATAAAGGAGGGATGCGAGCATTCTGAATAACCTATCGCCACATCTGTTATCAATCAGTTCCATAGGCTTCATAATAATATATATTCGCATAGTATCAGTATGAATATAATCAATAATCAATGTATTAACATCTGGGCTTTTTTTACAAAAGTTAAACAAACCTTATCAAAAGGATATTTTTTATGTCTAAATGGATTATTATCCAATCCTAGGGCTTCTACTAAAGCATCAATATTTATTCTCATTAACGTTGTTATAATTAATAAGCTAAAGGATTTATATATAGCAGACATATTAATGCAACCATTTCTGAATTCTTATCATCTATGCTAACTCAGTAACACAATCCTAAAGTGCCAAAATCATATTTTAAAATGATGTGTGTATAAAATTAGCACTTAGCTCATAGGGACATGAACAGTTCACCATATAAGTAGAATCAGTTTACTTCTTAATGCAGTCCGTATCTCTGCACATGCATAAAAAGTTATTCCCAATCTAAATAAAAAAATTAAATTCAAAAGAAAATAAATGTTACCCAACAACATGTTTGGGGTGTTATGCTAGCACCTTCTGTAAATGTTCTACTGATGGTACATGTATACATTATAAACACATGGGTGTGTATTACGTTCGGCTTTTTTTTAATGAACTTGACTTTGATTAGGTTCTAATTGGACATTTGTTTGACTGAGTATGGGTGGCATGCACTTAATGAAAGTTGGGATTTTTACTCGAATATTTAACATGTTTGTTAAATAAAGGTGTTATTTCTGTTTTAGCTGTGATGAAGTCGTGTGGTAAGTCAACCGAGCGATGAAACATGTGTCAGCAGTGGGCAACAAACCATTAAACATCAGAACTGTGATAATACTGATATCAAGGACTATTGATTTAATTTAGGGACTTTATTAATTAACGTGTGCTCGAGGATTGTGTTTACAGACACCTTGTGCCATGGTCCAAAGATGGTGCAAAGGTGTCTGCATTATGAGTAGCATTGTTTTTGGGCAGGAAGGGACACAAAAACAATCCTTTGAGGCATTTCCCTCTTCCTGTGTGTGCTGCAGAGTGTCTCAAACGATTGCCAGCATGCAGCATGCATAGAAAGAGGATGTAACAAGGAGAAATACAGATGTTTCTCCTCATTATGTCTCACTTGGGAAGGCATACCATTTTGACAGAATCTCAGGTTTACTCACCTTAGTAAATCTGGCATTGTGTCATAATCCATGTATGGGTGCCTGTAAATGCCCATGCCCCACCCATGGAACGCCTTCTCAACACAATGTTATGCAAGCCTTGATTTGCCCTGTCTTGCATTACTCTGGATTTATTAAACCAAGCACAGTCATGCAAGGTAGATTTGTGTGGCTTAGTAAATCCCATTCAAGAGCTTGTGTTGAATTGAGTTGCCTTGCTTGATGCAAGGGCAATGCAAGCCTTTAGTAAATCTACCCCTAGGTGTGTAGTTGTAAAATTCCTTGTGGGATGAAAGTCTTAGTGCTTTGACCAGTGGGATGCATTTTTCATGATGTGATGGAGAGTAGATACATCTTCCCTACTTAGTGGGAGTGTATTGACTGCATCCCTGTGGCTAGACGGTGGTTACCCAGAGCTGAAGTGAGGGAGAAAAGGCAACTAGAAAAATTCTGTGAAGTTCTCTTTAGCAAAGGGCTGCTTCTTGGGGGCGTGGCCAAGATGGCGGCGAGTGCGGTCGCTTGAATCAGAGCTCCGTGCCCGGCCCACAATTATCCTGTAACCCTCCTGTCTCCAGGCGTTGAAAACCTCCGAACCCACATGCTTCATGCTCAGTAACATCCCGAGACCCTGAAGACCTGAACAAACCGACGCAGCGGTTCGCCCAGGGCCCCGATGGTAAAGAGATGCGCGCAGGTACGGAGCGATCCTAGCGCTGCGGGTGGGGATGGCGAGGAGCCACGGACGCACCCTTGCATGCCATAGACGTCCGATCTAACGGGCTGCTTAAGACTCCGGACGAAGATTAGGGCCTAGTCGCGAAGCACACGCATAGCGACGCGGCCCGATGGAGATCTAACTGCGGACGAGAAAAAAGGCAGCAGACCGAAGTTTCTGGAAACTGCTGTTTAATCACACCGAACGATTGCGTGCTAAGGAGAGGCCAGGTCGACGGGGAGGTACGGAGCTTAGAAACAAACGCGGTGCGCTAGCCATTCCTAACATGAAACGTACAACGGAGCTCAAAGGTGAAATCAAACTACGCTGTGCTATATTGAAGGAGTTTTTTGGGTGGGCCCAGAAGTCAAGTACTATGTAAGAGCATCCACCACACCCACCAACGAAAACTGGACTCAGTGACATTCCCTAGCCTTGCACACAGCCTGGGAGCAAAGCCGTTTCTCCCTCTCTTTTTTTCCCAACATAAAACGCGCAGCTACGGGCCCTGCAGCACGCAACAACGGATACACCCTTGCATGCCATAGGCGCCCAATCTAACGGGCAGCTTAAGACTCCGAACGAACATTAGGGCCCAATCGCGGAACACGAGCATGACGACGAGGCCCGATTGAGATCTAACTGCAGACGAGGAAAAGGCCGCAGACCGAAGTTCTTGGGAACGGCTGTTTAATTACACCGAATGATTGCGTGCTAAAAAGAGGTCAGGTCGATGGAGAAGTACGGAGCCCAGCAATAACTGCGGAGCGCTAGCCATTCCCAACACGTAACGCACATCGGAGTTCAACGGGGTTATCAAACTACGCTGTGCCCTATTAAAGGAGTGTCTTGAGTGGGCTCGGAAATCAAATACTAGGTAAAGGCATCTACCACACCCACCAACGAAAATTGGAATCAGTGACATTTCCTAGTCTTGCATACAGCCAGGGAGCAATGCTGTTTCTTCCTTTTCTCTTTTTCTAACATAAGACGCACAGATACGGGAATCACAGCGCGCAATCGCCAACTGCAAGTACCAGGCACACCTCTCTTGTAAGGAGCAAAGCTGATTCTCCCCCAACATAAAACGCACAGACACGTGCGCTGCAACACGCAATCGTCAATTGCACACATCCGGTGCATACCTCTTGCGGAACGCACCAAGCTCCCACTGATGGGGACACAACAAATTTCGCCTAATCATATACAAGAAACGTATAAACTAACCACCTCAATCACAACGCAATACGAAGAGAGCTTAGAACAGGCGAAACCATGGTGAAACCAAAGCCACCGAGGGGCCAATCAGAGACCAGACTCGGAGACTCGCCAACGACGGAGAGCCCAGATCCACTGCATAAAGTGACTGAAACGCTAGCTGCTCACTCGTTACAAATTGACAAGGTACTGCAGGCAATATTAGAAACTAAAACATCCCTGGAAGGAAAGATAGATGCAATGGCAGTGGAAGTCACTATCCTACGCACTGAACACCGGAAGCTAGCGGATAGAGTAACCACCGTCGAATCTACCCTAGAAACATCTCAACCAAATATAGAGGACATGAAAAACCGAATACAACAGCAGGAATCTGAGATAATACAACTCCAAAGACGCGCGGAGGAGGCGGAAGGCCGTTCACGCCGTAATAACATTAGATTTATGGGATTCCCGGAGCGAATCGAGCTCCCTAACGCAGAGTTATTTCTAGAGAGCTGGCTAAAAGATCACATATTACAGCAGGAGGCCTCCCCTTTTCTGACAGTGGAGCGGGCACACCGGATCCCGGGCGGTCCCGCACGCCCGGGAGCCCCTCCTCGCCCATTAATAGCCAGGCTGTTGAATTACCGTGATAGAGATCAAATCCTAAAGAGCTTCCGTGCGCTGGGACCCGTCGAAATTGAAAACTTAAAAGTCACAGCCTATCCGGACTATACAGCAGAGGTCCAGCGCAGACGTGCCACCTTTACCAAGGCAAAACAGGTACTACGCGATAAGAACTTTCCATACTCCCTCATGTATCCTGCCAGACTACGAGTAGTGGATGGCGATAAAACTCAGGTCTTCCCGTCCCCAGAGGATGTATGGACTTGGATCCACGCCAAGGGCTTGATAGACCCCACAGATGAACACCCAGAGCATAAGGAATGGCTAACACAAAAAAAGCGTAAGAAAAGGAAATTGAAACCCAGAACCGGATCACGCCCTACTGAAAAGCAAGCATCAGACTGGCAAGCTCAAGCATTAAAGGATGTTAATAGGTACTCGAGTATTCGAACACAGCACAACCGCGAATATGGTACCACGGACTCGGACTCGGTGGGGTCCCCGCAAAGCCTACCCACATCCCCACTAATCTCGGGACCGGTGGTCACACCACGCACCGCAGACGACCTCTGAAAAGGTAACACACAGATGCAGCGATTAACCTACTCCGAAAGCCATAAACACTATGCGCCTGAAGCCGGCGTGCCTTCCCGCCTGAACGCGCCTAAATGGGAGAAGACGACACCCGAATGGGCCGGACCCCGCGGCCACCTTGGACCACATACCATAGCAGCCCCCTAACCCAGATGGGTTCCCGTATGAACATGAATCGGCTCGAAGCCACTCTTGCACCTGTTGTGCTTGGTTATTCACACTTTTTCCCCTTTCCCCCTTTCTTCTATATTCCTCTTACTCTTAACTCCTTAAGGTATGTATTACCCACACCACACTCGAGGGTTGATTGGATTTGGGGAGGTCGGGGGGGCGATGGGCGAGGGGACGCAGCAAATCCTACTTAAAAACATGCACCGCTAGTGATTCGTACACAAAACGTTTCAATGACATACAACATTGTAACCTGGAACATAAGAGGCCTGGCTAACCCAACTAAAAGACGCAGAGTACATACATATCTCAGACGCCACAAAGTGCATATAGCTATACTACAGGAGACCCATGCCACCACACAAGAACTAAAGGAAATTAATAAGACCTAGTTGGGCACTGTTTATGGAACTAAAATATCCAAATATGCAAAGGGAGTACTGATGTGGATCGCACCAGGGATCCCATACACGGTCCAAGACACGTATATAGACACAGATGGCAGATATGTCTGCCTCACTGGAGAGTTAGATGGTAGACAGCTAGCCATAGCTGGTATATATGCCCCAAACTCGGGACAAGGGGAATTCCTGAGGGCCACATCCGCACAGATCTCACGGGACCCGCCCATACCAATTATCTGGGGAGGAGATTTTAACAGTGTACCGGACATCTCTATGGACAGATCACACCCGCCATTAATAAGCGCCCCTAGTAGACGGGTATCTGAGATGTTAAGGTCCTGGATAACAGAACGGAGGCTACATGATGCATGGAGAAGTCTCCATCCCGTTGATAGAGAATATTCCTTTTATTCACCCGTACACAACCTCCACACACGGATTGATTTACTATTATGCTTGCCCACATTAACACACTTAATACATAGCGCCAACTATCTGGCCAAACCCTATCGGACCACTGCCCCCTAATCGTCACACTGAGATGGGGTATTCAACCATCACGAATACCCACTTGGCGCTTACATCCCATCTTGTTGCGCGACCAGCCATTCCGGGAAGAACTAGCTGACACCATAAAGTCATATTTCACAATTAATAGTCAAACAGCCACAACACGCGCAATCGAGTGGGATGGACACAAGGTGGTAGTCAGGGGCATGTGCATCGGGGCTGCAGGAGGTATCAGGCGCACACTGCTCTCTGAGCTACACGATACCGAGGAGAAATTACGGAAGGCAGAATGCGAGGCGGCCTTAAATAGTACTGCTAAGAATAACACGATCACACTCAAAAAACAATGGGGCGATGCCAAAACCCGCCTACGAAAATTCGACTATCGATACCATACGGCACGATTACACGCCGAGGGCGATAGATCAAGTCGTATGCTGGCCTGGTTAGCGAAAGGGACCCAGCAGCATACTCCTATAAACGCTATCCGCCTAGATACTGGTGTGATAGTGAACACACAATCAGAAATAAACAACGCATTTAGGCAGTATTATGCAAGGTTATATCAGGCAGAATCTACCCCACTCGCACCACAACTAGAAGATTTCTTCAGGACCTCCCACGTAAATCAATTAACGGCTGCATAAGCACTAGAGTTAGACAAACCCATTGAAAGTGACGAAATAAAACAAGCACTGCAACAGCTAGCCCACAATAAAGCACCAGGGGGAGACGGATTACCGATCGAGTACTATCAGACTTTCTCATCACAAACGCTCACTCCATATCTGACTATGCTACAGGAGGCATACGAAACAGGTCGTCTCCCAGACTCACAGCGCGAAGCTAAGATTGTAGTCCTCCATAAAAAGGGCCGCGACCCACTGGATGTACGCTCTTACCGACCCCTATCACTTTTAAACACGGACTGTAAAATATTAGGCAAGGTACTATCCAACCGACTTCTCTCAATAATTTCTTCCCTGGTACACCCAGACCAATCAGGATTTATGCCAGGACGCAACACCTCTATCAACATCAGGAACCTATTGCGCCTGATCGCTGAAACTCCTGATACAGACTACTCCAGAGTTGCGGTTTCACTAGACGTTGAAAAAGCTTTCGACACACTGGGATGGCCATATCTGATGGCAACCCTGCAGTTACTGGGATTTGGTAAAGTGTTCACACGCTGGATATCTATCTTATATTCAGACCCGATAGCTAGAGTAAAAACGGGCACCATCACTTCCGAAAAATTCAAGATCGGTAGAGGCACGCGACAGGAATGCCCCCTGTCACCACTTCTGTTCGCACTAGCCATAGAACCCCTCGCGGCTAAACTGCACAATGAAGCCACAAGATGGGGCATACCGGACGGCGTGGAACACCGCATAGTGTCCTTATACGCAGACGATGCACTAATATACTTACGTAACCATACCGAATCCCTACCAATCCTGCTACAATTATTGAACTCATTCGGAGACATATCCGGCCTACGCGTTAACTGGGCCAAATCATGTCTATTCCCCATGCGCCGACTACCCGACACACAGACCCACATACTCACTGAGCATAATTTACAATGGACTTACAGCACTTTCAAATATCTAGGAGTGCACATATATCATGACGAATCTGACCTCAAGGAGGGCAATTTAGACCGGATGATTAGATCAATAAAAGGACTGCTGCCCTTTTGGTGTGCACTACCACTATCACCTATGGGTAGAGTGGCATTAATCTAAATGATTATACTCCCTCGACTATTATATCTTTTCGCTGCCCTACCACTATGGCTTCCTAGCACTTTTTTCGCACAGCTGAACAAGCTGTTGATAGACTTGATATGGAGCACCGGACGTAAACGTGCAGCTTTGGCTAAGATCTGCCTACCACTGGACAGAGGCGGGATGGGTGTACCACAATTTGAGCTCTACTACGCAGCTGCTCAGCTGCAATGGATCCTAATTTGGCTACAAGACCCCACTCACTCGGAAACCCACACTGTGAGCACACAACTGGGTGGTTTAAACATATTGGAATGGCTCGTGGGACGTGTAGCCCTATCGCGACACAACAATATCCTGTTAAAAGTGGCCAAAAGGGTGTGGCGGCGCTATGTGAACAGGGGACCCGGAAAACCACCATACTCGCCTAAGACCCCACTACTCGCCATCCCAGGGGTACATAGATTACATGGCCATCTGTGTCTCTCTGATTGGGCCGCTAAAGGCCTCCGGTTAGTGGGAGAATTATTCGCAGAGGGCCAATTTCTCCCCTACGAGGCACTCGCGTCGACGTACACTCTGGGACAGGGCAGTTTTATTATGTATGGCGCACTACAATCTCTAATACGCAACGCATTGGGACACGGTAGCAGGGAACCACTACCATCACCTATTCTGCATGAGTTGCTATCAGACACCGGTACATCAACACGAATCTCAGGGATCCATAACGTGCTACGAGCTAACCCAGAAGAAGCACAGCCACAAGCTAAGAACAAATGGGAAAAAGCACTTCACACACAATTCACAGCTCCAACATGGTCCATGGCCCTTACATCCACACGCGAGGTATCGCGCAACGCACGTTTCAGATACACCCAGCTCAACTACCTGCACCAGACGTACCTGACTCCACACCGAATCCATCACATGTACCCCCAAGCTAGTTCTGATTGTCCAAGGTGTGATAACACGGAAGCTGATTTCTTGCACATGACCTGGAACTGCCCACCACTACTCCGAGTATGGCAAGACATCACACAACAAACTGCTACATGGCTTGGTATTCCCCTAGCACTTACCCCTGAGTCCTGCCTATTGGGTATCAGACACAAACGTAGCAAAGATAAACAAAAACACAGATGCGCAGATCTAGCATTTGTAATCCTCAAACGACTCATCGCCACACAGTGGAAATCACCTAGCGCCCCAGATTCCTGCCACTGGAAAACTGACGTACAGCGTTCGGTCAATGCAGAAATACAGGTGTTGCACACATTACGTGATAGTGGAGTGGTAGTCAAGCATGCTGGTATATGGGACTCCGTAGCGGATCAACTACAGGAAAAAGATGATACACGACCTCCCTAGTCTTCTGGAAAAATACTGATCCGAGACATCACAACCAACATATTTCCCATACACAACTACCTAGACCTGAAACCTCATTCGAACACACATGATAAGAATATAAACACACACCCTAGATATACAGCCGCAAAACTATATCCACAAAGGTACACTCCACCCACGACAAATGCATCCTGCTCGAAATTATTACCCTACGCCCTGATCGCCCCATAGACCTCCCCCCCCCACGGCGGACTTACCCCCTACATCAGACCACCAAACAACAGTCTCGCGACCACTTATCAAACAGAGTATAATCTTCATACCTTTCTATTATCTATTTTATTTTATTTTTTTCTTTTTCTTTTTTCCCACTCTATTCTTATCTTTTATAAGTATTTTAGTAGTATCCGTTTTGTTTATGTTATAAATGCAATAAAAAGATTTAACAAAAAAAGGGCTGCTTCTTGAGTGACAACATAGGGTAGATGGTAAAAGTAAGGGCTAGGTCATAGGTTTCTCTTGTTAAAGGTGTCAGAGTTTCCAAGCAGGGCTGCCCTTTTTTCAGCGTCTGATGACTACTCAGAAAGGCTGATGACAGGTACAGAGATCTCATGCTTCATTGTGTTCCTTTTTTGGATACTTCTACTTGGAGCCAGATCTATAGCTACTGCAGTAAGAGCTTCACCTGACACGAAGGCTTTGTCTGAGTGACATCCAGAAAATTATATTGAAAGAGAAATACCCCAAATCAGTTCTGAAACCCCAATAGTGGATCCATCCCCTGTCTGGAAAGTGTGTATTAAAGTGGAACTGAGGAACGATCGGTCAGAAGTTCACAATAACAGAGGTAGCAAAATGTCTGTTTATTCAATGTCCTATTTCTTACAATATTTGTAATAAATTCAGTTAATAATATTTTTCTGTGAGATTATTTTCTTATGTGTCTTTGATGCCTATATGTTTTTCTCTGATTTATTGGGAACAATCATTTGTATTCTAATGATATTCAGTTCAGTTAATGATAGCCCCATTCTTTTGCTTGTGGCTTCTCAACAAAATACCTCCTCTTATTTGCTAACTGGCCCTCATGTCTGACTGTACTGCCCTTCAAATGTTTCACGCATAGACAAGAACCTCCTGTCAATGAGTCAATGTTGAGAGTTGTTCACAGGGCCAAAGGACAACTCGAAATTTGGAAAACGGTGGGCCCTCAGGATGTCGGAGGTATTGTTCTCCACCTTCCTGGTGGAGTTAACTCAGTCCTTGAAACTGTAAATTAGGCCCATGAGATTGGAATGAAGTCTCTCAAGTATACTGTGTTGACCATTTCATAAGGGGCCCTATGCAATTGTTTCTATTTTGACAAAATCACCCTAAACATTAGGTGGCTCTACCAAGATATGGAGCAAGTGGTGCAACTACTTTTGGATGGGCCCCCCACTGTAATGTTGATTACATTTCTCAACGTGAGGGCTCTGACATTGCTACTGCGTGGTGGAGGGATTCATCTGAGATGGTATAATTCCCCTTTTAAGGCGGCTATGTGTGGATACTTGTTGTTTTGTTTACTTATGAAAAAATCAATACATTTGATTATCAAAAAAATACGAATTGGCTCTATGTTACTGGGATACAACATCTCCATTTCTGGTTTTTGCTTTTACAAACCATTATTTTTAGCTGGTTTGTCTGATTTTCTAAATTGAACTGAGTCAGAATTAATAATTCCAGAGTGCACTGTTTTTCTGCAGAAGAATAGGTGTTCTGATGCATGGAGCCTTTTGGAAATCCTATATATGGCCCTTGTACGTTCTCATGCCTTTGTGAGTAAGTGAGTACATAGCTTTAGAAGAATAAGTAGCTTTAACTAGTCTTACACAGCCTCTAATCATCTTTGTCATTAGTCATATCTGCAGGTAAATGTAAGGGACTTAATTTGTGGAGAACACAGCTACATGAGGGGACTCCCAATTTGCTATGTCGTGGTCTGTGGTGTAATGGAAAGGCATTCTGTGCCATGTCTGTCAAAATAATATGGAAACATTCAAACATTTGGGACCTTTAGACCTATAGGTTAGTGCCTGTAAAGCCTAACCTATAGGTAAAGCCAGTTTTAGCACTTAGGGCCTCATGTCGCAAAATCACAAGACCTGTACAAAAGTACTTGTCATGTTTAAAACCCTTTTTATGAGCTGGAAATTGCTTTAGACTAGTAAAATAACTTTTGCGATTGTTTCTTAGTTGCAGATAGGAGGGTTTATGAAAGGGGATTCTTCCCTCCCCTTTGCACTTCGGAAACACATTTATTGATAGTTTGTGAATTGCTGACACAAACCATTGATTAGCTTACGACCCCTGAGTTGAGGTTGTAACTAATTTGCAAAGGGGAAAGAGTCCCCTTAGGACAGGATGCTGACAACCTCAGGTGGAGGGTGGGTGAGATTATCCAAAACCTTCCAGCCAAACAGGGCAGAATCTCTACTATTTAGCCAGCATTTGGGTAAATAGTGACATTTTTCTGCTATTTGCATACCTACCAGCCAAACAGTGTAAAATCTCTACTATTTTGCCAGTGGCTGGATAAACCAAGTTTTTCTGCTATGTGCAGGTCCCCCAGCCGATCAGTGCAGAATCTCTACTACTTAGCCTGTGTCCAGGTAAAAAGTGAAGTTTTTCTGCAATTTGCATCGCCATCAGCCAAACAATGCAGAATATCTACTATTTAGCCAGCTGCTGGGTAAACAGTGAAGTTGCTCTGCTATTTTTAGGGCTGCTGGCCAAATAGAAAGTAATTTCTACTAGTTAGCCTGTGGTCAAGCAGAAAAAAAATCACTATTTACCTGGTGGCTGGGTAAATAGCCATTACCACAAAAAAAGCTAGCATGTCGGCTGAAGCAGGATACAATGCTGGAGTACAAAGACCAGGCAAATAGAACAGAACACGGTTTGAACAAGGAGCGTGAAAAGGCTAGATGAATCAGTGTAGGGAGTAGACCCAGAGGCAGTGGGAAAGATTCTGATGTGAAATATAGTTATAGTTACCTTAGAACTCGAGTTATAGTTACTTGAAATAACTAACTATAACTGCTGAATTTCTATGGTTTTGTACGAGTAAATTCAGAACCTAACTATAACGTCTCTGTAACCTTTGTTACAGCCCTGTGGCCTTTGGCCATGCGCAGCAGGGATTGGTCGCAGGACCTGGCCTATGGCCAGGACTGGCGGCCAACCCTCCTGCATGCACCCAAACCCAAGCCGTGCAGCACATTCGGCTGTGTGCAGAATGAGCTTGGACTTAAAAAAAAAAACAATTCTGGATCTGCGGCTCCACCTGTTGATCCTCAGATCCAGTCATGCGGATATGTGTCCCATGGGGTCAGGATACCTTTATCCTGACCCCTAATGTGTTTTTTCACTGCTAGTTTCCCACACCCCGAACTGATGTGACAAAAGAAAATGGTGGCTGCAACTTTTCTGTCAGGTTGCGGTGAGCCAATCAGGGCCTTGCTTTTCCACCGGACTTAGGGATCCAGACCTAGATCCGCGAGTCCAGATGCGTGGAGGATCCACGTCCCTATATATATATTTTTTTTTAGCCCTAAACGACTCCAAAACTACTGAATGGATTTTCACCAAACCACAAAAAGCGTGCTCTGCACTACCAGATCTAGCTTCCTGCCAAATTTGGTGTAATTCAGTTCAGCGGATTGGGCTCTAGGCGTGTCTAAAGGTCCTACAGAAAAATGAATGGGGAAAATGTGTTTTGTACCCTCCTTTTTCTCTGCCTCCGCTTGACTGATCACCCCAAAGCCTTAAAGACAGCAGCTGAACTGACCAAAGTCTAAGTTTTAAAAATTTCATACAGATTTGTCAAGCGGTGCCAAAGTTAGAGGCAAAACAAAAAAAATGCTCGCTCTATGAAAGCTAGGTTCTAATATAACTACATAGTGGCGACCATGGGATCCATGGGTCCGCATACACTTAAAAAAAAACGGACAATTTCTTGCCCATGAGGGGTCCCTCACAGACTCCTCTATCCGTCCCATGTGGTCAGGGCACCTCTACCCTGACCACTTCTGCCACTTTTAAATTTTGTTTTTCCCACTGGGAACCGAGTCCCAATGAACAAATGGCAGACGGAACCTCCCAGGTTGCAGCCAGCCAATCATGGCATCGCTGTTGGCATGTGGATCTGCGAATCCACCCGGATCCACAAAGGATCCCCGTCTCTGGATATACTTTAATCTTTTTTCTTTAATAATTCTTAAACTACCGAACAGATTTACACCAAATTACAAAAAGAGATCTTTCTGGGCTAAGGTTTTGCCTCTGCCAAATTTGGTGTAATTCTGTTCTACGGTTCGGTCTGTGGTCATGTGTAAAACGCTTATGAAAAAACTGCATGGAGAAAATGTGTTTTGGGATACCCCTCATTTTTCTAAACCACCGTTTGATGAATCACCCCAAAACTCTCCAGATAACAGCTGAAGTTTTAATTTTGAAAATTGTGTGAAGATTCATGAAACAGCACTAAAGTTATTTGCAAAACATAAAACGCTTTTCTGATGGAAACTAGGTCCTAACTTTAACTACCTATTGGTGACCACCAGTAGGTAATATATATATCGAGACTGAATTGACATAATTGAAAGAGAATCAAATTTCATGCGATGTTCAAATAAGAAGAATGCCTTCGCTTTCAGTCATTCCAGCTCCTCCTTGCCCCTCCTGCACATTTTCTCCCCATAGGCTCCACAGTGCACTGTCAAGCTGATTTGCAGTCGTGCATTTCAAATTTTATGATTACATTGCTTTTGATGAACTTTTCCCTATTTTCTATGACTTATAAATTTATCAAAGACCCTTCCCCTACCTTCCGCTGTCATCACAAGTCTATTCATTCACTGAAATGTTCTTGTTCTTCTTTCATATTAGCTAGAGCATCTCCAAATGACTTTAGCCTAGAGGGTGTTGAATAGGCCTGGGCAGAATTTCAACTATGCGATAGTAATCGGACTAATATCGGCAATTCCATGTTACTCTTTGATATGTAATTACCATAATTAAGCAATTACTCCTGCTCGTGTAATATGGGGGTAAAATCCTACAGTGAGAGCACATTAGGCAGCGGGTGTTTGCACTTGCTAATCGTTTTATGCTGCATTTAACGCTATTTCCTAGCCCAAAAATGCATCCTTGCATCCATTTTGGATGAGACTGTGCATTTTGCGGTAAGAAAATTGAGCTAAATGCCGGGAGTAAATTATGGAAAAATCCTAGCCTGAGAGTGCGAGCACCCGTTTGCACTCGCTATTTGTATTCTGTTGCATTTAGCACTATTTCTTAGTGCAGACATGCATCCTTGCATTCATTTTGGATGTGAGGGGGTGTTTTTGAGTTAATAAATAGCATTAAATGCAGATTTACTCTTCTTGCGTAATTTGGCATAATCTTGCAGAAGCCTTGGGTAATTCCACATGATTACGCTGCATGGAATTATGTAAATTATGCCAACCGGGAGTTTTGAATACTTTTCTTAAAACTGGGATAGAACATATATGGTAAGGCAATGACATGTTCTATTCTTGTAATGTGGTTTGCTGAAGAAATTATACTTTTGCTCACACCACCATGATTTCACAGTTTCTTAAATGTGTTGTGCAAGAATTGTGTTTAAGAAACTCTTGATTTTGGGGGTGAGCTAAATTTTGAGAAGACTTCCTTCCCTATGCTACTATGGGATGCAGCCCGATTTCCTTTTAGCTTTACCGTTTATTTTGGGAGAATAATTCATACGGTGGAAGAACGGAATGAGGTAACATTTCATGGGGGTGTTGAATTTTTGGAGTCTCTAAGTTTTGGGGTACGATTTTGCTTCTACACTATTATTGCCATGGCAAACAGGCATAGAGCACTGGTGACTAAGCTGAGCCATTTTGAGACCATGTGTTGCTCGGCCCTGCACCTTGTTATCATTAGGGGACTTCTACCTCAAGCCTTCATGACGCTGTCTTTTTACAAGCCCTCACTCTAATTGAATTTAGGCTGTGTCCATTCGCCAGTTCAAGCTGTTCCACCATCCCTCCCTCTTACAGCTCTTTGACTCCAACGATGGGCTTTGCGGGTAAATGTAATATTAGGAAAATGGACCAGGAAAGTCCATGTTCTCCCTGTATTCTACCATGGCAACGATCAAGAAACACATCAACAATAAGGACATGAAATATCCTGATATTTGAACAGGGAATACTTTGAAACTAGGACTCTAGCATGCCCATGCCACGACCTGCATGTATTGGTAAAAAGTCAAAAGATCAGAACACCTTCTGAGACAGCCATAGAGATAACTCACAACCTACAGATATTGTTTAGGGGCATGAGAGCATAGAAAACGTGAAATACAGTTTCACCCCAAGAGGCACAGGCATGAGAAGCGGGGTTTACAAGGATTACATTCTAACTGGGTCTACAGCTCAACAGGACTAAAGCTAACAACACACATACAAATGTTGCAAAGTTTACGAAACCAGATGACCCGAAAAGATCACCTTACAGTGGGTCATCCCATTACCTCTACGTTCCTTATCCTTGACTCAGTCATCACTAATGAGGATTGAAACCAATCACAGGAAACAAAAACAGGAAACACTAACTATCCCCACCCGTATAGACTTAACTTAGCACTTTCTGTTTTTTTTTCTGTTGACTGGATCAAGGACAAGGGGACACCTGAGGCATCTGCTAGGCTTTTGCCTCCAACTTTTGTTTTTTTTGTGGGAAGAATATCTTCCCCTCCTCGGCTTGAAGAGAGTTCCTATTCCAGCGCGGGAGATACCGGGTTATGGACGTGTGTCTGTCCTCCCAGTGAACCCTACTTGCAGGTAAGGGATTGGGTCGTTATAACTTATGACCACGCAGGTCCTTTCTTGCCATTTGTGTCAATAAATTTTGGCTGCCACCTTCCATTGATGTGGGCAGCATGGTGCTTATCTGTAATGACAGACAACTTGTCGGTGGATCACGCTGCAGGACCAACTTTTGTTTTGTTGCCAGGCTTTGAGTTACAGAGCGCTTCCGCTCAGCTTCTTTTCCAGGCATTTCCCATGCATGCGCTGTGGGGAGGTCTCTGAGGCATGCATGGAATTTCGGCAGTGCAATATGATGGGAGATATCTGCTTTAAGCAAGTTTGAAGTGGTTTGTTCCGGAATGGCCGCTTTTTGGTATTTAAAGAAGTTGACTGCTTTTAGTGTTTTGAATAGTGTGGAGTACAGTGTTGTGTATACTACGGGGAAACATTCCACTAAGAGGAGGAATTGCTCACCTTGTTCTTCAAGCTAGTCTTTGTCTCCCTCACCCCCACCTAAGTAGGCACACTTGGAGGTGAAGGGGTAAGATTACGACAATTGATTGTGGGGACTTTGAGTTCTTTGAAGAAGAAGAGCTTCTGACTAGGAGAGCCGTTACTCTGATATTTCAGGTTCAGAGGCTTTGGATAATCCAGCGCAAGGGGTGCTGGAAAATAGAGGAGAATATATTGTTAAAGATATGCTGCCTGAACCCTGTCCCATGTGAGGGAAAATATGGGGTTTCCTCAGGAGGAAGTTCCTTCATCTTCACAGGACACAGTATTGCCTCAGTTTGTGTCCTTCTTGTGCTTCTCTGCTCATTCATCCGTTTGTTCAGGAGGTGATTCTGAATAAATGGAAAGACCCGGAGAGGATTTCTATTCCATGATTTATAGCCAAGTTATACTCACTGGAAAAGATGGAGGAATTGATGCCTGACTCTGTTCACATTGATTCAGTGGTTGCAAGTCTGGTGGGCTGTTGATCTATGTAAGAGGAAAATATCCTGAAGGATACGGCTGACAAAAGATTGATACCTCTTTCAAAAAGCTATATTCTGAGTCACATCTGACTTTGAGATCTGGTATCTACTGAACATATGTGGATCAATTCCTGCTCACTGATTTAAAGGAGATTTTGTGCACTTTGCAAGAGGGTGGCCTGTACCCTGACTTGCTGCAAGATATAGATAAACCAGCCAAGTTGTTATCAGATATTTCATTTGACTCTGTGGGAGCTTCAGATTTATCATGTGGCGCTTCTGTTGCAGCTCACCGTAATTTATATTTGAAAGGGTGGAATACTGGTTTGGCCCCCTCAGGGTTGCTTTTCCAGTTAAGAGAATTACAGATCTGTGCAGCTAGGATATAGGTTGCGATGTCACGAAAGCCCAGGCCACGTTCTGGGACCGGTCTGCTCAGAGTCACTCTCACAGTTTTGGCAACGCACAATGACGGACCGATGGGTCCTTGAGATCATTGGCAAAAGGTACCAGATCGAGTCCTCTATGATCTCATTTGATTCGGGGACCATCTCTACTCATCATTCAAATATCCGGTCAGGAGAATGGCATTGAAGGAGGGTATTCAATCTCTCTTGTTAAAGGCGGTTATCCTGATACCTCTCAACTAATAGGGGAACGGAGTGTACTCTATCATCTTCCTGGTTCCAAACCTGACTGGAGGATTTCGGATTGTTATAAATGTGAAAGTCTTCAACAAGCATATGTGCAAGATCCCATTCAAGACAAAGACAATGCATTGATACAGCTCAGTTTGTGATGACGACATCTCAGGGATGCCTATCTCCACATCCCCATGCCATCCAGGTCACACCAGTATCTCCGAGTTGTGTGGAGGGTCTTCACTGGCAGTACTGTGTTCTCCCCTTTGGCCTCTGCACCTCACCATGAGTTTTTGCCAAAGTGCTGCCACCTTTGGTGGCTTATCTCCATCTTCAAGGTGTGCCATTGATTCCACACCCGACGATTGCTTGATTCAGGCCCCATCGATCCAGGTCATGGAGCAGCATCTGCAGTGATGGCAGGTGACCTTCGAAAGTGGTGGGGCGTAAATATTGGTGATGAGTCTGACGTATGAAGCATGTGAAACAAGTGAGCTACATTATCATAAGGGATGTTCATAGGTGTTCTCATAGTAGAAATTTTGAAAAATAGATGGCCAAATGGAATATTTAAAGAAAAAGTTGTTAAATCACTTGATTTACACACTGTAAGGTGTATAAGGCAATTCTAAAGGTGTCACATTCAAATATTTTAAAAAATTTAAAGAATGTGCCCATATCTTGTGGCACTAAATATTTTCAGTGTGCCTACTGTCTCAACAGGAAGGGATTCTCTTAACCAAATGATAATGCTCAGCATATGTAATGCACATCTTTCACACACTCCTAAAACTGCACCTTGTTGCCATAGGAGATTTATGATTGCATGGAAGTCAGTTTGATGCATATAAAAATGAAAAGATTTTTTCTGGTTTGCATTTTTGCTAGAGTGATAAAACATTAACACCTGTTCAAAGGGACGTAATGAGCTGCAATGCGCGTGTCTGTGTAACAACAAAACTATAAAGCAGAACGAAAAATGCGCAGAAAGGTGGATCCACAAATAGCCATCTGTACATTAGAGTCGGCCTATGCCCCTTTTATTGTTGGCACGGGTGCACTGGGGGGACATTAGAATGTTTCGGGAGTACGAGGGTTAGTGAAAACAATGTATACATTTTTTATTACAAGTACACTAGGCATGTTTAGAAGTACGAGAGGGTGGATACCATGAACACTGACCCTAAGCTAGACAAAATGAAATTTAACAGGACAGGGGCAGGCTGACCTGCCTATATGTGTTAGAACATTTCACACACACACATATATATATATATATATATATATATATATATATATATATATATATATATATATATATATATATATATATATATATATATTACATTTTAGTAAAGTTCTCTGTAGTTTGGAGTGAAGTTCAAAAGCTCTGTATGATTTTTTTGTTAGACTGACTGCTAAAAGTTTGTCGAAATCACGAGTCGCAGACTTGCCAACAGTTTGTGTGTCAGTCTCCACCCACCAAGTGCATATAACAAGTGTTTGGAGCAAAGCCCGCTGGGGGGGACTGGGGGCTTTCATTCGGCCACGTTTGTTATCTAGAAATGTACAGCTTCAGTATCAATCACACACCTACATAGACATATCACAAATTGTATTGAATGATTCCACAAACGGTGCCATGTTGTGCATCTTCTTTTGTGTGCATCGACAGAAACTGTTTTTGTAAAGGTGCAATGTTGTGTTTTCTTTTTGTACACACGTCGGTCTCAATTGAAAAGTTACCACTTTATGGGAGGTCGGTGGAGAGAGGTGTTTGTGAAGCGAGTACTGTCGTCTGGAAACAAAAATTAATCTTACCTCCACGATCTTCTTCTTTGAAATGTTATAAATGGGAGGGTGTAGGCAATAAAAATAATCTTGTCGGTCGCTGCCCGGCTGTAACGGAGTGCATGCAGAGCTCATGGAATCTAAGTTCTACCACCACTCCTAGCCAATCTGAACACTGCTGTCATACTGTCTATAATAATAAACAGCAACAGGATTGGCTGGGACAGGCGAACACAGCGCCCCATCATAGACCGATGGTACTGTTTCCCCAGTTCCCTGATGCATTGACTATGGAAGCCTGAACTGCGCATGTCAGGCTGTCCACAGAAAAATATCAGTCAATCTGACATGCGCAATTCAACCTCAGCTGGTTTTTCCAGTCAATCATGTCTACTGCTGGAAGAGACAGCTCCATGGTAGCCCCGCCCCCATTCAAGAAGCAATGAATCTCATTGTACAAGTATTTTAATTTGGATTTTTGTTTTCAATAAAATGTCAGGAATATAGTGGCACGCAGGGGATCAACGCCCCTGTGGGGGAACCTCCCCCGAGTATCCGGGCCTGTCCATATTTTTGGTAAACGACCACAGCTTTCTTCTCAATTTTCCAAAGTGTCAGCTGTTACCTTCCACCCGAATTTGATTAATCTGAGCTCCGTTTGAGTCAATTCAGGGGAAAGTATTTCTTCCACCTAACAGAATCTTTCACCTTCAGAACCCCTTCTAAGTTTCTTGCTTGACCAATCTTCTGCCAGCCTGACTCAATGGATGGAGGTGCAGGGGCATTTGGTGGCCACAGTGTTTATGGTGCCTTGGGCAGAACTCCACTTACATCCCTTGCTCTGGCATCTGAACAAGTTTGCCTGCTTTCCAATTCACAACATGGATGTACATATACCAGTGTCACCAGCAACCATCCAGGAGATGCAGTGGTAGTTTTATACTCCCATTCTGCTGAAAGGAGTAGTTCTGCATTCTTCCCCGCCCAAGGTAGTAAGTACAGATGCCAACTCTCTGGGTTGAGGGTGCCACGCTGAACAATCTTTCAGTTTAGGTTTGTTGGATAACATGGGAAATAAAGCGATCATCCAACTGGAGGGAACTGTCACATGGAGGGAGCCCTTCACTTCTTCCATAATCAGGTAGAGGGATTCAATGTTTTAATTCGATCAGACAATACTGTGCCTGTGGCATACATCAACCACCAGGGCAACGCACATAATCAGTCTCTAAACTTGGTGGCATGCTTCCTAGGTCAGTGGGCAGAGACATCTCCTCCCAATGTCTGCGGTTCACATCATGTGGGTGGACAATATAACAGCAGATGTGCTCAGTCACAAGTTCCTCTCATCTCTCTTCGTCTGCTCACAAGACCTTTTCAGTTATTCTGCAGGAGGTTTGGTCTTTCAGCCAAGGACCTCTTTGCATCCAGGGAGGATGCTCTACTCCAGCTGTTCTGCTCGAGAGTGAGAAAAGTGGATGCCAGGAGAGTGGATGCATTGGCCCTGTCACAGCCTCCACTGCGTCTGTATGCCACTCCATTCTGACTAATTCAGAGTTTTCTCATGAAGGTTCAACAGGAGAAGGCACAGGTGGTGGTGGCTATTCCCCTCTGGCCACGGAAGTCATGGTTTCCTCGGTTGAAGAGTTTGGTGAGCTGTCCTCCATGGACATGCCCAAAGATTCCATCTCCTATGAAATCACAGGGGCTTCCTTTTCCAGTTCCGCTAACCCTAGTGTTCTGGAGGTTGAGCGGCAATCCTTCGAGAGGCAAGGCTTGCCCTCCCATGTCGTTGCTGTGGTCCAGGAAAGCATATTTGCGCAAGTGGTGTGTTTTCCGTAACTTATCTTCTGTCACATGTTCTACTTCTGTGATTCTTCAATTATTCTTGTATGGTTCTAAGGAGGGGTATTCTCTTTCTACCTTATAAGGACAATGGGCTGCAATTAGAGCTTTCCCTCTCTGTTCCTCCGGCACCTCCTTTGGTTCCTTCCTGATTCTCAGGGGTCTTCAAGCTCCACATTCTGAACCATTGGAAACTGCTGATTTGAAATGTCTTTCTTTTAAGGTTGCTTTCTTTATTGCCATTAGTTCAGCCAGACGTTTGAGAGAACTTTCTGCTTTACGCTACTTTCCTCCTGTTCTTAATTTTCTTGATGATGCTGTGGTGTTGGTGTTGGATCATGGTTTTCTTCCTACAATCTACATTTCATTCCTCTAAGGAGCTAATTTTATGGCAAGACCGGAGGCTCTATTATGCATACTTTTCTTACTTTATTTTCAATAGCAGCAGTCAAGAACTACAACTCCCAACAGGACTAGCAACAGGCTAGCCAATGGGAGTAAACAGAATCCAACGTTAGACCAATAAGGGAATCCCTCCAAACCATAGAGACTACCCTTGACTGCAAGCAGCCCTCTTTTCTTGCTGCTCGCAGTCAAGATAAGTACTCTTTTATGGTTTTTTCCCTTAAGTTTCATACAATTTACAGTGCTTAACTTTGTATATTAATTTGTCTCTAATTTCATATAGTGGTTATATTCCTAAAGCTGTCCTTCGCTTTGGTCCATTGCTCACCCCCCAACCCCCCCTTTTTTTACTGGTTTTCTCTGCCGCGCGCGTTTCAACTGCCACGCGTTCTAATTAACTGCCTTTCCCTGACAGCGCGCTGTGTATTTTGCGCGTCTGACCTCGGGAACGGCTCATTTCGGCGGTGCGTGGCTTTGGAGGTCCTTCGCTTCTCCTGAGGCCCGTTTTCGTAGTTCTGTGACTCCGTCTTCGTTCTTCTTGTCGCGCTGCTCCTCTCGGTTAGCAGCGAATTTCTGGGGGCGCGGCCTCCGTATTCCTTGACTTCCTGGCCCAGCCCTGCCCTCGGGGAGTGTTTGTTCCCTACGAGCAGCTTGCTCCGCATTCAGTTAACCCCTGCTTGCCCAGTTTACATACAACTTCAGTTCTTTCAATTTTTACTGTGTTTCTTCTCGTTTTCGATTATTTTTTGCCAGTGGATCCTGACAGTTCCCCTACCATGCCTGACATTAATGAGGATGAGGAGATTTTTAAACAAGATTTAAATATGTTTATTCAAACATCCGTGAAACATGCTTTACAAGCATCTATGGATAAAATGTCAAAAAACATTGAAAATACTGTGAAGTCCATGGTGTCCAATTCTCTGGCCCATTCTGCGGGGGACGGCAGAAAACGCAAATTAACTGCGACTAAACCTGGTAAAGGCACGCAATTGGAAAGTGAGCCTTCCTCACAACAGACTGAGGACTTGATTCCTCCCAGGCCTCCTACGAAGGAGGGGAATATTGCAAAAAAACCTGCGTCTTCTCATTCAAAGTGTAAATTTAAATCAAAACATTTGAATGCGCCAAAAAAGATTGTTGTATCAAAAATATTGGACGCAGATGATGAAGACATGGACAATTTGTCACAATCTGATAATCCTGATCTTTTTCCTCAATCCTCTCCTCCTCCTAAACGTTCCAAACTTTCTGTTAGTGATCCCTCTTCCAGTATTGTTGATTCAGAGGGTGTTCCAATGTTCGATCCGTCCCTGATTCAACACCCTAATTCCACTGAGTGGCTTCCTGTCGATCACGTGGGGGATTACATAGCTTCTTGCTTGCGTCTCCCCTTGGATAAACAAACACGAGCGAAACTTAAATCAGAATGCCCTAGACCTTCTTTGGATTCAAATATTACAGCCACTCCGACTATTGATCAGTCGCTTATAACTTTTTTCACAAAATTCGTCAAGGATCCCCGGAAAGGGGTGGACAAGGCCTGGTCGACGTGCCAGGACAAACTCCTGGATATAGTGGGACCCCTCGCTAGAATCTTCGACTTGGCCGAATCAGCCAGACTGGAAGATTCTCCGATAGACCCTGTGGACCTCTCTCTTTGGATTCAAAGAGCGTTCTGGTTCTTGGGAAATGCCAATTCGGCAATTATTCATGAGAGATGAAAGGGTCTCTTATTAAAAATGGACCCTAAATTAGCTAATCTTGCCACTTTGGATCCCGGTATCCAGGCCGATGGTAAACTTTTCGGCGATTCTTTCATTAAAGATCTCAGCCGTTTTGTCTCCACGTTTTCCTCTTTGGACAAAGCCCAACAATCGATAAAAAAGGTTTTTAACCAGCGGGTTTTTGCACGGGCCGGTAGAGGTAGGAGCCGCTTTACCGGCCGGGCATACCGAAACCAAGGATCAAGAGGTTCCTCCAGCTCCTTCAACTCCTACGGACAGGAGTTTAAACCCCAGTTCTACCCACAAAGATCAAGGGGCTTCCGTAACCATGGACACCGTTACAACAGGTCTTCCAATACTCAAGGTAAGCCAACCTTCTGGCCTTCCTGTGGGAGGCCGGTTACGTTTTTTCCTACCAAAGTGGAGGTCAATTTCTTTGGACCCCTGGGTTCTAAGCACCGTTCAGGGTTATTATATCGAGCTCCTTTCTCCTCCATTCCAGTCCCGTCTTCCCCCTCCCCCAAGGTTTTCCCTCTCAATGTCCTCTCTCATTTCTTCAGAAATTCAGTCTCTTTTAGACAAAAACACGATTCAACTTTGCACGCCAGACTCTTCCGGTTTTCTCAGTTCCCTTTTTCTTTTCAACAAAAAGAACAAAAAATTAAGACCGGTAATCAATTTGAAATCGTTCAACCAGTTTGTGGTTTACCGACATTTCAAGATAGAAACCATCATCCATCTCAAAGATATCCTTCTTCAATACGATTGGTTGGTCAGATTGGATATGCAGGATGCTTATCTTACCATTCCTATTCATCCTATTCACAGAATTTTTTTACAGTTCCAATGGAGGTCAAAAACATATCAGTTTTCCTCCCTTCCTTTTGGCCTGTCATCAGCACCCTGGTGTTTCACGAAATTGCTGAAACCCGTCGTGTCCTATCTTCGGTCTCTGGGCATCAGACTTATAATCTACCTCGACGATATCCTTATCATGCATCAGAACATATCTTCCCTGCTGTCTCATCTTCATACGACATCTACACTCCTTACAGAGCTCGTTTTTCTTATAAATCACGAGAAATCCATGATTGTCCCTTCTCAACAAATAGAATTCCTAGGCTTTCAAATAAACTCAGTTTTGGCCACTCTTCTCCTCCCTTCTTCCAAGGTTGCTTCAATCAAAAGAGAACTATCGCTTACACTCCAAAAAGATCTAATTTCCCTCAGGTCTCTCGCAAGGGTAGTAGGTTTTCTCTCCTCTTCAATTCAGGCCATCTTTCCGGGGCTGCTTCATTATCGCGCTTTACAACGTCTAAAAATCTTGCATCTCCGACGAGGTCTGGCCTTCTCCGACCTCGTGTCTCTAGACGAAGAATCTCGAATGGAAATTCAGTGGTGGATATCCCATTTAGAGGCCTGGAACGGCAAATCCATCTTCCCCTCTGTGACCAATCTAGTGTTATAATCAGATGCAAGTCTCACGGGCTGGGGCGCCCGATGTGGTTCGATATCGACTGGCGGTATATGGTCCACAGAGGAGTCAAAATTGCACATAAATTGTTTAGAGCTTCTTGCAGGCTCCTTTGCGATCAAAAGCTTTACAAAAAGCAGAGTGCGATGCTCCATCCTTCTTCGTATGGACAACATATCCGCGGTAAGATACATCAACCATCTGGGAGACACCAGGTCCAGACCCCTCGCTCTTCTAGGCAAGAGCCTTTGGGAGTTCTGTCTATCCCACAAATTTTCCCTGCTAGCCGAGTATCTCCCAGGGTCATTGAATTCCACTGCAGATTGGCATTCCCGCCATCTAACAGATTCCAGCGACTGGAAACTACACCAGTCAGTTTTCCAACAACTCGTAACGAAATGGGGTCCTTTTCACATAGATCTCTTCGCAACGAGACTCAATTCTCAGCTTCCACTCTTCAGCTGGCGCCCGATCCACTGGCCATTGCTACGGATGCTTTTCTCCAGGATTGGTCCCACACGCTCAATTATGCCTTCCCTCCTTTCATATTAATCAACAGAGTTCTGAACCAAGTCAGGCGTCAGAAGGCTTCCCTGGTACTGATCGTCCCTTTTTGGCAACCCCAGGTTTGGTTTCCTCCTTTACTCGAGTTGGCAGTAGATTTCCCCATTCTGCTTCCAGTGTTTCCGTCGCTTCTCCTAGACCCTTTTGGTTGTCCCCACACACTAATTCTCGACAATTCTTTAACCCTTTCAGCTTGGAAGATATCTGGCTTCCCCAACATGGCTTCCCTATTTCGACAGACGCTTCGGAGTTCATTAGTAATGCCTGGGCGCCCGGTACAAGACGGGCTTATAGATCAGCATGGTCTCTTTGGTCAAGCTGGTGTGTGGGAAAATGTGCCAATCCCTTTTCAACGGATCTGAACCTAATTATTAACTTCTTAGCTGCCCAAGCTGGTTCAGGTAAATCCTATCGAACTATCAACCTTTACAGATCTGCTATATCTATGCACCATTCCAATATTGATGGCAGGCCGATCGGGGAACATCCTTTGATTTGTCGACTTTTAAAGGGTGTGAAGCTGTTGAAACCTCAGACTGCCAAGTATACCCATATTTGGGATGTTTCTTTAGTCTTAAATTTCTTTCTTTCTTTCTTGCCCAGAAAATGTAAGCCTTTCTCTTAAGATGCTCTCTGCCAAACTATGTTGTTGTGTTTGATTTCTATAAAACGGGTTTCAGATGTTAAATCTCTAGACGTCTCTGCTCGACAGTTCTTACCTATGGTTGTTCTATTTCATATTTCCAAACGTACCAAAACCAATCTACATTCTGTCTTCTATCCTTTCTTTCCTGACAAACCTAAGCTGTGCATGGGTCTCTGTTTAAAGGAATATGAAAAAAGAACCTGTAACCTGAGAACGTCCTCTGCTAACCAACTTTTGATTTCTTTTCGTAAACCCCACAAACCGGTTTCTTCAGCCACCTTGGCCCTCTGGGTTAAATGGATAATGTCCCTTGCCGGTATAGATATTTCCGTTTTTGGAGCCCATTCTTCTAGGGGAGCAATGGCGTCCAAAGCATTCTCCCTGGGATCTAGCCTGGAGGACATTCTCAGGTCGGCAGATTGGTCTAACGACAATGTTTTTAGAACCTTTTATTGCAAACCTGTTAGAACTGCATCTTCGTTGGTTGTTGACAAGCTTTAAACTTGCACAATAGAGCTTCTGGTCTTTCCATAAAATGTAGATTTTCCTAGTAATTTATGACGGAAAGTCTTAATTTTATTAAAGACATGGAGGCGAATATTATCCCACCACATTTCTCTATTAATATGTATTTCTTCTTTTCCCTCCCAGCGACTCCAGCATTACCTCCGGCTTCGGGATAGTGCCAGTTGCTCCATCTCCTCCATCGTCAAAGGAAGGCCTCCGGATTCTTCTCGCCATTCGCTCCAGGATATCTACACTTCCTCAACAGTTACCTGGTTTACTGCCTGTGTTCAGGACTTCTGCTCCGTTTCCCTCGCTCTAGCAATTATCGGACTCATTTATCCCTTGTTTTATGACTCTGTTTGACATGCTCGCTCAAGAAAAGAGGGCTGCTTGCAGTCAAGGGTAGTCTCTATGGTTTGGAGGGATTCCCTTATTGGTCTAACGTTGGATTCTGTTTACTCCCATTGACTAGCCTGTTGCTAGTCCTGTTGGGAGTTGTAGTTCTTGACTGCTGCTATTGAAAATAAAGTAAGAAAAGTATGCATAATATTCGCCTCCGTGTCTTTAATAAAATTAAGTCTTTCTGTCATAAATTACTAGGAAAATCTACATTGTCACTTCATTCTATCATGCTCCTTCTACTGCGGAAAAATAGTTATTGCATTTGCTTAATGTTCAGGGTGCTATGTTGTTTACATTGACAGGTCTGCTGCCGTCAGGTTATATGATTCAATGTTTGTGACTTTTGGGATGCATGGCTGTGGGAAGAATGCTTCTAAAGTTACTGTGAACAGGTGGGTAAAAGAGGCCATTAAGTTGGCTTATCAGTCTTCTGATATTCCTGTACCTGCCTTTGGTCAAGCACGGTCTACGAGGGGCAAGTCTGCTTCTTGGGGTGAACTTAAAGGTGTCACCTTGGAGGAGATTTTCTCAGCCAGCACATGGGCTTCTGAACACACGTTCATCCACCATTACAGACTGAATTGTGCCCAGTCCGTTTCTAAGAATATTGGTGCTAGTGTTTTACAGGCTTGGGATCCAGTGCCATCTGTGTGATGATTTCTTTATATGTGTTTCTGATATGTCATGAAATCACTTGGATGTGCCTAACTGCTGTCAGTTGTACGTCTGTTGCTTATTGTTTTCAGGTGTGGGTAATGTCAAAGGCCTTCATCTGATTTCTGTCGGCTTTGGCTTTATTAGTGATGACTGGGTCGAGGACGAGGGACGTCGAGGTATTCCTTTGATTACTTCTGGTAATCTTCATTACTCCTAGTCCTACTCATCCCCAACCCAGTCAAACTTCCCACGTACCTCTTGGTATCAGGCCTTTGTGAAGCTTGGTATTTCAGGAAGTCCTAAGGTAAGGGTATGTGTTTATGGCCCTGATGTAGGATGGGTGGGGTTAGTTAGTGTTCCCTGTGATTGGTTGCAATCCTCGTTAGTGATGACTGGGTAAATGATGAGTAGGACTAGAAGTAATGAAGATTACCAGAAGTAATCAGGGCATCACTAGTTTCTCATGGACACCAAGCAGTGCCAAGAGGCCATGGAAGCTACTTAGGTTGTACTGTAAAACAACCGGGCTAATGATCAAAACACAACTCCTACGAAGAGATATCAGCATGATAAACATCAGTACATTTCTCCAACACTGATATACTTCTGAAAAACACCATCTGTCTTTTGTTTTAACTCTTGTAATTTTAGTAGTTAATTTGACTGTACATGCCTTGAAATTCATATTCTCTGATTACAGCCATCTATAGTATTTGAGTAAAACAAGGTTTTGACATTCAGTGGTTCTTTTATACGTGTATTTCTCGTTTAAATCATCATCAATATTTTGCAAGCAGTTCTACGCCATTTGTTGATGTCTGAATGGACACTGAACAAAAAGAATGACTGCAGAGTTGACACATTCTAGATCAAAATAATCATTGTTTGATAGGGAGCTAAGTCCCGTAGGCCTACTGTGTATTGTGAATAATAAAGCTGCTGAGGAAGCTGGTGACACGATAAAAAGCCATCGAGATATTTGAATCAGCGCAACCACTGTCGTACTGACGATCAGCAAAAAGTGTGCTAATGGAAACACTGCCTGTGAAACACGCTACATTTCTGCTCGACTGCAGGAAGAAAACTCTTATTTTCCCGAATATGGATTTTACGTTTGGCTTATTCTTTTATTTTCAGTGCAATTTGGTTTTATTAAATCAATTGCACCTAGATTTGAATTGCAACTTGAGGAAACTCAAAAATATTTAGTTACACCATGCTTTTGACTGTTCTAACAATTTACAGTTGTCCTCTAACCACTTTAACAAGCTTTGGCAAAGCTCATTGGTCTGGTGTTGGCTGCCAGTCTCTTCTTTCTCAAAGCTCATTTTGCCATGTTTTTTTTATAAAACGTTATGATGGAAGCTGCCTGAATCTCAACAATATTGAGGAAAAAATGGTTAAAAACTAAAATATTTTTCGTCTCAAAAAGCACTCATTGCCATAGTAGTCCCTGGCATTGAAAGGAACTACTTTGTGTGCTGATGTACTCTTTGTGAAATGGGAAAAGCTGTCATTCACAGTGAAGTTTGCCAATGGCTGAAGTGGGCTGAGCCACTGCTCCATGCCATAAGCTGTAGTGGGTGGCTGAAAAGGCTGAATGCCACAACCGACCAATGAATGACGAGAGCTATCCGAAAGCTCTTATAAGAATGTATATTAAATGTATAATCTTACTAATATCAAAGGTCTTGGCTAATGCCAGACATAACAATTATGTTCAGAAAGGAGGTAGTACTTTCTATTCATTTTCAGATTTAATTGCTAAAAAGAGGCTAGATGACAGGTTGCTGTTGGTGGTAGCACTTCCAGGTGAATCTTTAACACTTTTGGTTGTCCCTGTAGGTCTGAGCTAGAAGGGACAAGATGCCACACAGATCTGAGCCCCCAACATCCAAAATGGGTGGGGCAGCAATCATCAACCTATCATGGTACATGGAAATCGCTGGTTTCTTGCCAGTGAAGTAACCCATTGTAGGATAACCATCCCCATGGCATCTGAGTGTGCATGCAGGGAGCTGTATGTCTGCAGCAGGTGCAGTGTCCAGCAGACCAAAGGACAGGCCTCGTTTTTATGTGTTCTGATGTCTTGTAAGCATTTGACCTTGCATGTCCTTATGAGAAAAAGAATGATGAAAGTGGTAATGGTGTTGTAATCAAGACCAGGATGGTTTATGGGGATATCTGTAGTATGATTGCCTGGGTATGTATAAGAATGTACGTCGTGAGTGAAAATGCAAGAGGAGGTGAAGAAAGTGTTGGGCTGATGTTAGAACATACACAGAGAACCAGGATGGAGTTTTCAGGACATCTTGACCTAATGGGTCATTCCAGGGTACATTTTCCAGGTTACAGACTGGAGAGAGTTTTCAATCTGTTTGTGCCATATTCATAAATACCAGACCAAAATTCGTCACAGACACGGGATAATGGAGGTGCAATAGAGACTGTTAGCTCCCTGCAATCCAGTAAGACACCAATGGATCATGGTGGTGAGAAGAACACTCTGAGACAGATACAGAGGAAAATAACCGAAATGTAACCCTAAGCAAAGGTGACCCTGAAATAGCATTCCTTGCAGCTACAGGAGATTGTGAATAAACAATGAAGCCAGCTGGGGCCCCACTGAACGTGGGAGCAGAAGGGTAGTGTGCATGTAAGAACTCACAGGCGAATAAGAGACCCATTTTGGAGGCACCAGACGGGGAGGGCAGTGATGAGTCAAAGAGAACACCAAGGTGAGGTATACAATACTGAGGAGCCACATCCCAAACACGTGTACATGTGAGATCTCTCATTGAATCGGATGACAGGATTGTGATACCAGAATATGCACCATAATTGCGACAGTGGTAACACCATACAAGCCCAAGTAAGAGGAATATATATAAATATAAATGATATAGGTAAGTGTCTCCACTTTTGGGATGCCCTTGTAAACTTGCCAGTATCAGAAACCAAACTTCAGCCAAAAAGTTCAAAGCTGTGCGACGGTCAAATGGGGGTCATGAAGCAAATCCAGGTAATGCCGTCATGGCTATCATCAGCTTGCTTGAGACTGCCATCTTCAAAGTAGGGCAGGGTGATATTTACATACTGCCCAGATTTTAAAGGCCAAAGGAGAAATAATTTTAGAACCCTCGTGGATAGGCAGTGCAGTGTTTCCAATCATGGCAAAGGACATATGTGCAATTTAAGTCAGAGCTGTGCATGATTGTGAGACAAAGGAGATCATTGAAGCAGAGTAAAAGGGTGAGAGAGACTTTACATTACATGCTTGACTATGTGTCACAGCCCCCACAGCAAACAAGTAGAAGCAGAGTGGGGAGGGAGTGAAGACATACGGTACAAGAGATGTTTGTATTCTGCATGCTGTGAACTCCAAATCATTTTTGAGAAAGTGTGACAGAACTGTTGAACATGAGTGAAGAGCCACATTAAACAGCAGCAGCTGGTTTATTAAAGCATTGAGCTTTTAGAATAGACCACCCACATAAACTATGGAAGGCTGTCAGCTTCACCCACATCATGCCAGCTTCACCCAGATGAAACATGGCGGCAGTTGGCTTCACCCAGATGAACAATGGGACTCTGTCAGCATCAGTTAACAAATTTGACACAGGCTAGACTGTCAATAAAAGCCTTTACGAATGGATGACGCAAATGTCATGCAGATGCATTATAAAGTCAAGATCGAGACAGAAACCATGAGACATTCAGAATCATACCTGGGACAACATCATGATTTTGCAGAATCTGGTAAACTCAGCATAAGAGACCTGTAACTTATGTCAGACATGTAACACACAGTTGTGGCTGGCCACTGGGCAAAGTGGTGGGGTGGGGGGAATAACACAAAGATAAATAAATATAAAAAAATAAAAAAGACTTACCTGAAGCTCACTGGTGCTCTCTGCCGCACTTCACCGCACTGCAGGCTCCCAGCCTGCCCTGCAGCTAATCATGACACTGCTCAAAGCAGCATTATGATTGTCTGGAGAGCCCTACCCAGGCACTGCAACACAGACTGGGAGCCTGGGCTGGCTCTCTCCAACCCAGCAACACAGTGCCGGGTTGGAGAGAGCCCTTGTGCGCGTATGTGTTTCGCCGGCCCAAGATGGCCGGCCAAACATGCATGCGAACTGAGGGGAGTGCTCTGTGCATTCCGCTCACTGCTCGTCACCCCCATGGCACCGCCCCTTTAAAAATAAAACAATCATAAACATTGTTTATTATCAATTCAATTTCAAAGGTTTGAAGCTCCTGCTGGTGGTGAGGGGGGGGGATGCTCCTCTGTCATAACGGAGGAGCCACCCCTGATGATTCAAGACCCTCCCGGGATCTCTAATCTCACATTTCTGTTCTGCTCTACACGTCAAACAGTTCAATTTATTTTTGCACCTCTCTAATCACCCAGAGCACACAAATGAACCTTTTTCAACAGCTGTTGTTGTCCACATTGAACTGTGATAAAAGAAACCTGTTGTTGTGTAATCCATTTGTTGTTTGTGAAAACTGTAACCAGTTTCTTTTTTTCAGGCACAGTCTTGAATAAATGTGATTCTGAAAGACAGAGAGGGTAAAAAATTGTGCAAGTGAAAACATTTGTACGATAGATTGCAAATGCCTGCATGAGAAAGAGGTTCTCTTGCATGATTTTAGTGGAGCTGATCGGTGACCATATGTTAGATTTTGGAGTGCGTATGTGGGTGACTTAAAGGAGCTCAATGCCTATGACCGGAGGTGTGACTGACCTGGAAGATCTCATCAGACTCAGTCCAAAACAAATTTGTTTGTAAAAGCTTAGTGTTGTTGGAGGAAATGTCCTTTTCGATGTGACATGACAACTGAAATTGTGTTTGTCTTGAAAAAACGCAGTTTAAATTTGGACTATGGAAAGATAAGTACTTTATTTTTGGGACTGAGAACAGAAAACTTTACTGCAGCCAAAAATGTACAACCCTAGGTTGTGTACAACTGAGTACATGTACCTGAGTCAACAAAGTGCTAGGCCTGTTGTGGTATATAGTGTGAATGAGATACATTGAGAATGTACATATTCGAATGAATGTGTAAAAGACGCAGAGGTGGTTTTCTGCAACTTGTCAAAATACATATAGGCATCCGGAATGGTAATTGGTGCCCACGTTTGTGAATGTGAACTTTATGAGAAGTCCTCGTTCTCATCTCAAACACAATTGATGTGTTTCCCTCTCCTTGAATTTGCTTTGTGAATATATTACCTAGCAGTGAGGATTAAGGCCCTCATTACAAACATGGCGGTAATGACTGCCCCGCCAGCTGTGGAGGTCATTACCGCAAATGGCATGATGGTTCAGACCGCCATATGATGAACACAGTAGTGAATTGGCTGAAGAGCAGCCAGTTCACTACTACCCACCGCTAGGGCAGATTCAACCGCTGGGCCGGTGGTAGGCACTTTCAACCCAGCGATGGAGGCCAGATCGGCGGTGGGAAAATGATCCCATTTCCACCAGGGATTTCCACCAGGGATACCTCACCAGGTAATCCCTGACGGAAAGCATAAGGGTGACCGGAATTCTCATTCCTGTCACCTGTATGTGATATACCAGCCCGCCTTGCCACAACCAAAGCCCACTTCTCCAAGCCCCTAGAACCGCCCCCACACCCCAAACCATGAAAACCGACCCCCCATCCCTCCTCCCGCCAATCTCCCTGTAGGCCTCCCCAAACACCCCCCTCACCATCCCCCACCCCCACCTCCATACAGGTACCCCCCAAACCCCCACATGCACCCATATTCCTACATGCACACACACATTCATACAGGCAGACACACATCCCCCCTTCACAAACACACACGCACACCCCCATGCACTCACTCACTCAACACACCCTCCCTACCCCCTTTCCCTCTTGCACAGCACTTACCTGTTCCGTGGCGCTGCTCTGGGAGAGAACGGGCTCCTTGGATGCTGCTCCGCCGGCATCGCCGCGCCTCCATACACCGCCATGCCTATGACTGCATCATTATAAGAGTGGCGGTTCTGGACTGACATGGCGGTGAGGGTGGAGCAGCATCCACCCCTATCACCGACCGCCAGCATGGCGCAAGGCAGTCAGAATATGGCAGGCTGTATGCCACCGACACTGGCGGTCTTCTGTCGACCGTCAGCATGGTTGGCGGCGGGCTATCCCACCATGTTCAAAATGAGGGCCTAAGTCTTTTTTTATGTTCCCTGAAAAAAATAGAGTCAGCCGGCTTTTCAACCGAGTGTCAGTGCAAAGTACACATATGACTATGGTAAAGGGGCATTAATAGGTTTTGGCACCTGTGAAGGTTAGGTGCAGGGCTTGGCAACAAGCCAGGCCCAGCAATCAACATGAAGCCACTTGTGGCGATGGTAATTTTAATTTACATTTAAAAACATAGAAATTTACAGCTAACATTAGAGCTATGAATTGCAATAATTTGTTACTTCATATTGAAAATATACCTTAGAAATTCACTGAAAAAAACAAAGTTTAAAGGGAGGTTATAGTTAGGTGAAAATGTCAGTTAAAAACAATATTTTAAACAAACAAAATCACCAACATTCACCAGATATAGATATTTCTAGTAACTACAACTCATGCTCTAAAGAAACTATAGCTCACTCCTAATTGCCTTCCATATTACGTCACTCAAAACATGTTCTATGATGCCACTGATAACATCAGTTCAGCATCTGAAATTACACCCTTGATGACAATACTGGGCAACTATAACTGGTGGATTTCAGTTGTTTTGTTTGTTTAAAAGGGTGGGTCTACCTAAGTATAATGTCAATTTAAGTTTTGTTCTGACCACGATATTATGATCAGATGATATTTTTGAGTCGATATTTAGGGGGGACACTCTAACCACATGTAAACATTGGTACTGTAGGTCTAAACATTTTGTGACTTGCATACAAGGGGAAATTTCTTGGAATGGCATTGCTGCATATGCACTACCAGTACCTCCATTACAGAAAGTTTAAGCAAGTGCTGACAAAGCCAATAGATGTGGCACTGGTTGCCAGTGTTTTGGTTTAGTCAATACATGTTTTGCTTTGATATTTGTTTGGCAAAAAATCATCGCCTGCTGTTAGACCCTCACGAACATATAAAGATGCCTAAAACCAGCATCCCTTTCCATAGTAGCCTATAGTACTAACGGAACTACTTTGTGTGCAGATGGGTCCTCTGTGAAAGAACAGTTTTCATCACTCACAGTGAAGTTAGTCAGTGGCTGAAATCAGCTGACCAAGGGGCATATTTATACTCCGTTTGCGCCGGAATTGCGTCGTTTTTTTTTTTGCAATTTCGACGCAAAACTAACTCCATATTTATACTTTGGCGTTAGACGCGTCTAGCGCTAAAGTCCATGGAGTTAGCGTCATTTTTTAGCGTGGACACCTACTTTGCGTTAATTATATGCTAGGTAGGCGTTCCCGTCTAAAAAATCGACTCCGAGGCATGTGCGTCGGATTTATACTCCCGGGCAAAATTCACGCCCGGGAGTGGACGGGTCAAAAAAAAATGACGTACGGCCGCTTTTGCGCCATTTTTTAGCGCCTGCAAAAGCCAGGCGTTAAGGGACCTGTGGGCTCTGAAGGAGCCCAGAGGTGCCCTCCCATGCCCCCAGGGACACCCCCTGTCACCCTTGCCCACCCCAGGAGGACACCCAAGGCTGGAGGGACCCATCCCAGGGACATTAAGGTAAGTTCAGGTAAGTGTTTTTTTTTATTTTTTTTGGGGCATAGGGGGGCCTGATTTGTGCCCCCCTACATGCCACTATGCCCAATGACCATGCCCAGGGGACAGAAGTCCCCTGGGCATGGCCATTGGGCAAGGGGGCATGACTCCTGTCTTTGCTAAGACAGGAGTCATTTCTATGGGGGTTGGGAGTCGTAAAAAATGGCGCAAATCGGGTTGAGGCGTAAAAATTGCCTCAACCTGACTTGCCCCATTTCTTGACGCCCAAGCCCCATATCCCCCTAAGCCGACGCTGCCTGGTGTACGCCGTTTTTTTTAACGCACACCAGACGGCGCCGGCGGCTAACGCCGGCTAACGTCATTCAATAAATACGGCGCCCGCATGGCGCTTCAGAATGGCGTTAGCCGGCGCTAATTTTTTTGACGCAAAACTGCGTTGGCGCAGTTTTGCGTCAAAAAGTATAAATATGGGCCCAAGTGTCCCATGATGTATGCTATAGGAGACAGATTAAAAATGCGAATGATAAAACAATGATCAATTGGATGAGGACGGCTGGGTGAAAGCCCCATTTAAGTAATTATTTTATTGATATAATTTCAGTATAATCTAAATGTCTTTTTTAAGGCCATACCTGCAAAGAAGACAGTGGCGGCTGGCAGCGTTAGGATGGAGGTGGCGGGCGGGATACACACACACACACACTCATTCTTTCACACACAGACACGCACGCACGCATGCACATCCACTAACAACACTCATACCATTCAAACATGCACGCACGCACCAAACATTCATTTTATGGATCAAATCTGTTTATTATTTTTTAGAAGCACTGAAACATATAAATACAAAATAAGAAATGCAAGTACAGTACATCACAGTGCAATAAATGGTATATATCTCCGCAGCAGAAGCTCTAAATCCACTGACAAAAATCGTTTAGCCTAACTCTAAATTTGGCTCAAAGGAGCCTCGGTACTAGTCTCTTCTTGGTAATAGAATTAGCATGCGGAGCGCATCTAAAAATCTTCCAGACATACAAAGAAAATGAAACACTTTAACAATGCTCCCCCACAGCGTCCATGTCATCTTCCTATCTCTCCACCACTCCATCCTTCCTCCCACCAAATCACAGCCCTCTGAAATCTCTAAATCAAGCATTCTAGTCAGGGTTCAAGTCAGCCTCAGGACTCTCAGATAAGCTGGGCATGTCAACTCCGTAAATTCTGCAGATAGAATCTGCAGAAATGGCTTCCATAGTTCACTCAATTCCCCCGTCCGCTGCTGCGAGGCCAATGTGAGTTTCTCCATGGCAAGGATAAACCAGAGTTTCTGGAGCCACGCGTTACGTGTCGGGACCCTATCCATACCCCACATGGTTAGGATCAGTTGTAGGGCTGCGTTAAGTGCCAGGCCATCTGTCTCCCCCTCAACGACCTCAAAGGAAAGGTAAGGGGATTAGGCAGCCCCAGCAAGATGTATGATGGAAATCTGGGGATCTTAGTGTGGAACGCTATGTGAATCTCATCAATAATGTCCTCCCAATAGCGATGAAGTTTGGGACAGTGCCAAAGCAGATGCACAAGTGTACCCGTGCCTCCGCACCTCCTCCAACAGAGGTCAGATTTAGCAGGGTCCCATGTGTGTATACGCGCCTGAGTGTGGTACCAGTAGGAGGCCACCTTGTATGACGTCTCCGTCCTGCTGCATTATAGGCTGTGTGATGTATTCTGTAGAAACTACTGTCCCATTCCTCATCCAAGAACTCCCTCTTCAACTCCCTCTCCCATCGCAACTGTCCTCTAGTCCTAGGCGGGCGCTGTTCCCCCTGCAAGAGCCAATAAAGTTCTGAGATGACTCCTTTATCATCTTTCTTTAACAGGAGCCATTTCTCGAATGGCGTAAGAAGTCTATCTATTAACGCTCTGTTTGCCGGCTGCAAAGCCCAGTGCCGTATCTGATAATACATCAATCTATCTGCCTCCGTCAAGCCATACGCTTCCCTCATCTGTTCAAAAGACAAGACCCCCTGTTCATCAAAGAGACCTCCCACCCTTTTACAGCGCCCCTCGTACCAGCGTCGCAGAGCCTCCAGACGAAGCCCAGGCTCAAAGTCTGGGTTTGCGCCTATGGGGGTCATTGGGGATGGCAAGGACGTCAAGTCGGATCGACTGGCCACTGCATCCCATGTGCGCAGCGTAACCCCCGTGATTGGGGAGGAATAAAGTCCGGCTGCCCTATGTCGGCGTCGAAGCCATGGCTCCTTCCATATATGCGAGCCCGCTACGGCCTGGTCCATGAAGCACCAATGTTTCTCAGAGAGCGGGCGACTCCACTCCAAAAGAAAGCGCAGCTGTGTCGCCTGAAAGTATCGCTAGAGGCAAGGGATCGCTAAACCTCCCCCACTCTTAGGACGGTACAGCACCCGTTGCAATAGCCACGCCGGTCGCCCCTACTATATAAACTTCAGAATCGCCGATTGAAGAGTAGCTATCGTTCTCGGGGGCGGATTTAGCAGAAGCACCTGAAACACATAAAGGATGCGCAGCAAGATTGTCATCTTCACCACCGCCACTCTACCCAGCCAAGACAGTTTATGCCTCCCCCACGATTCCAAATCCCGCTGAACTTCATGAACCAGCGTTGCATAATTCAGGCTCGCTGTCTTAGCGACCGAGGTCGCTAGCTCAACTCCTAAATAGGGGAGACTCGAGGACGACCAGAGGAAGGGGTAGCTAGCTGTCAGGTCTGCCTCATGATCCGGTCTCACCGACAAACCGAGAACCTGAGACTTCTGCATGTTAACTCGAAATCCCGAGACCTGACCAAACTCAAATATTATCTCCATAAGCGCTGGCAGTGAGGTTGCGGGCTCCGCCAGAGTAAGGATCACATCATCTGCATAGAGGGTGATGAGATGGTGGTGTCCGCCAAACTTCACCCCTGAAACCAAGGCACTATCCCGCAACCTCTGCGCAAGGGGCTCCATATATAGCGCAAATAAAAGGGGAGAAAGCGGGCATCCCTGTCTGGTCCCGCGTCCGACCGGGAAAGGCAGTGAGAGCACCCCATTAACTCGAACCGCCGCCCTGGGCGACCGATAAATGCAACTGATCCAAGACCTGAAAACGGGGCCCAGCCCAAATCGCTCCAACACCTTAAAGAGATAGGGCCAATGAACCCTACCAAACGCTTTTTCAGCGTCGATAGAGAGGAAGAGCACCTCCCTGTGGGAGCGATCTGTTTTATCCAACAGGTGCAGGAGCCATTTTGTATTGTCACCGCATTGTCGGTTTGGTATAAAACCTGATTGATCCGGATCAATAAGACCCGGCATATAGAAATTAAGGCGGGAAGCAAGAATGCTAGTAAACAACTTGGCATCTATATTCAGGGGCGAGATCGGCCTATATGAGGCACACTCCTCTGTATCCTTACCCGGTTTATGTATAACTACATTAGTAGCATCCAGCATACTAGGTGTCAGGGCTCCTGTCGTCCGAAAGGAGTTAAAAAGACGCACCAAAAGCAGAGCGAGTTCCACGCAAAAAGTCTTATAGAATAAGGCTGTAAACCCATCAGGGCCAGGGGACTTCCCAACCTTTAGTCAAGAAATTGCCGAAATAACCTCTTCCAACCTTATCGGCTGGTTCAACAGAAACGCCCCCTTCTCACCAAGAGGCGTGATTTCTATGCCCTCTAAGAATGAATCCAATGCCTCAGGATCTCCCTCATCAGTCGCGTATAAGCCCCGGTAAAACTCTGCAAAAGCCTCTGCAATCTGATCGCTCGTACCTGCCACCATTCCGGAAGAGGAATAGATCAGTTTTATCGCAGACGCTGCACGCTGTGCTCGCAACCGGTGTGCCAATAGCTTCCTGCACCTATTGCTCCCAACATAGAATTTGTGCTTGAGTTTCGCTATCGCATACTCCGCTCTATCCCAGTCCAGCCTCTTCAGCTGTTGCCTCACCTTCTCTAATTCCCGCCAGATTCGAGGCGCACCAGTAGTCTTGTGGGAGCGCTCCAGCACAGCCACCCTCTGCTCCAGCTCCTCCCTTATCTCTCTCCTTGCCTTGTTATCCCTCGCGGACAGTGACATCACCTCGCCCCGCACCACTGCCTTCATAGCCTCCCATACTATCTCCGTTGAAGTGCTACCATCATCATTAAAACTAAGGTAATCCGCGATTACGCGTCGAAGTGACTCTACAGTTGTCTCACTCTGGAGCAGGGAATCTCTAAGACGCCAACTCGGGGTACCCACCCGGCCCACCCTCACTGTAACCTCCACGGTAATTGGGGCATGATCAGCCAAAGCTCTGGGTTCAATCGTGGCCTCCCGGACCCGGGAGACAAATTCCTGCGAGGCCAGGAAAAAATCAAGCCGAGCATAAGTCTTGGTTGCCGCCCAGTAAAAGGAGTAATCTCGGAGCGTAGGGTTCAACTTTCTCCAGATATCCTCCAATCCACAATCAGCCAGCCACTGACGCCCCACCTCCGATAAGGCCCCCGCTTGTCCAAAGCATTGGGCAGAGCGGTCAAGCTCGTTGTCCATCACCAAGTTAAAATCTCCTCCCACTAAAATAGCACTATCTGGTGAGCTAAGAATTGGGGAGATCACCTGTCTCAGGAATGCCTCCTGTTGGGCATTCGTAGCATAAAGAGAAGCAATAGTAAAAGAGAAGGCCCCAAGTCTTATTCTAATGGCCAGGAATGTGCCTTGTACTTCATGTATCCTCCCCACTATCTCCCCAGAGAAGGTCCTGGAAAGCAATATCGCCACGCCTGCATGCTTTGTAGTTGCTGAGGACCAAATCTGCCTAGGAAACCACCTTGAGCGCATGCGATATGTGTCCTTATGCAACAAGTGTGTCTCCTGCAATAAACATATGTGACACCCAGATTTCTCCAGACCTGACAGAATCGCTAAACACTTAGTCGGATTGTTCAGCCCACGGACATTTAAACTAAAGGTGGTCATTACAAATTAAGGTGGTCATTACAACCTCAGCGGTCTGCATGGCAGACCGCCGAGGTTGCGGGCGCCAGAATACCGCCATTGCTGGCGGTATGGCTGGCTCCCTATTTTGACATTTCCGCTGGCCCAGCGGAAAGGTCACATCAACATTGCCGCCGGCTCGTAATTGAGCCGGCGGCAATGCTGATGTGCAGCGAGTGCAGTAGCAGCCGTCGCGCATTTCACTGCCCGAAATTCGGGCAGTGAAATGATCGAAGGGGCTCTGCCTGGGGGCCCCTGCACTGCCCATGGCAAGTGCATGGGCAGTGCAGGGGCCCCCAGGGGCCCCCTGAGTCCCCTTACTGCCAGCCTCTTCCTGGCGGTGCAAACCGCCAGAAACAGGCTGGTGGTAGGGGAGTCATACTCCCCAGGGCAGCGCTGCTTGCAGCGCTGCCCTGGCGGATTATCACCACCGGGGCTAAAATGGCCGCTCCAGCTCACATAGCCAAACCTCCGAAACCATCCATGACCGAGCTCGCAGGTAAGCATACAAACAAATAACCAAAATGCACAACAGGTTCTTATACCAACAAAGTCCTCTCTCACACATCCTAAAAGGTAAAAGTCTCAGCTGGGCTGTAGAACCACACATGTTCCTCCACCAAGTCTGCCGGCTCCGCCGCCCAGGCCCCGTTCACTCAGCCACAGGACCGTGGCCAACGGCCCCCAGCCGACCAGAGGGCCCCCATCGCTCTTCGTTTAGGCACTTGTCCCAGCTGCCACGCTGCTCACTGCCGACTGACGCCCCGAGATCTGCTCCATCGCAGTTGGGCATTGCTGTTTCTTTCTTCTTTCTTTCCTCCGCCAGCGCGGACGGTCACTGTCGATTGAACTCAACTTCGAACCCGAAGCAGGGGCGTCTTCCTCTAAAGCCCAGGATCCGGTTAGCCTCCGATATTGACTTCACCTGGCGAAGCTGATCCTCCCAGCGAAAAACAAGGCAGAACGGATGGCCCCACGAGTAGGACACCGCCCGCTCGCGCAGGTGCTCTGTGATGGGTTTAAACTCACGCCGTCTTTGCAAAGTCCGAACCGATAGGTCCTGGTATAGTTGAAGCTGATGTTCTCTAAAAAGGACCTGTGGGAGATTGCGTGCCTTTTGCAGTATACTTTCTTTCAGTCCAAAATTATGGACACATGCAAGTATGTCTGGCGGGCGATCCCCAACTCCACCAGGTCGGCCCACGCGGTGGACTCTATCGAGGGTGATCTCTCGGTTCTCCTCAAGTTCTAAGACCGAGCGAAACAGCGCCACCACGAAGCCTTCAATGCGCTCCTTCTCAGCCCCACGCGGCACTCCCCTGATGCAGATGTTGTGTCTGTGCGACCGGTTCTCCAGGTCCTCCACCGTCATCTGTAGGAGATCCTGCTGCTCCTGCAGGCGTACAACCTCCTGCTGCAGGTCCGCCACCTCCTCGCCGCAGATAATTTCACCATCCTCAACCTGCGTCAGCCACTCACCCAGGGATGAAAGCTCAACTCTCAACTCCTTCACCTCATGAGATATGTCTTTGCGGAGTGCCTGGAGGTCACTCCTAAGTGATTCGAACAAGGAGGTAAGAAAGCCCTTAGTAACTGGAGCTGCCTCGTCCTCTGTCACCTCCCTCACTGTCTCTGGGGTCCTCGTGGTCCGCGGCTCCTCCAGAACCCCTCCTGGCACCTGGCGCCCACCGGTCAGCATATCTTGAACCGTCCGGGCCCGCTTAGGTTTAGAGGTCGCCATCCCTTCTGCCCACTAACTGCAGGTAAACAAAAATCTCAGTCTGTCCACTTTGCAGTGTCGCTGCAGGCCACGTCTTCTAGGCCTCAATCCCTCGCCAAGGACATCAACCTTCCATCTAAGGATAGTCCTTGGGCCTCCTCGTGGCCCCGCTCACTCTGCTCCGGGTATGGCCCTCACGCACCGTCCGCACCACTGGACTGCAGCACTGGTCCACTTTGGCACTCAGGGATCTCAGCTCCAGCTCCAAATGACAAGTGGGCCCACCGATCCGCTCCCTCTCTCTTCTTTGGGGTCCCCCCGGCAGGGACCAAAAAGGATGGCCCGGTCGTCACCCGGGCCCGGCTCCAGGCCCCCACCGGGCCTCCAGCGCAGGTCTCACCTCACTGCGGGGGCACAGCTCCCTCCAGGGGCGTCGCCGCACCCCCTGCACCCAGCCAGCAGTATATCGGGCCCGGGCTCGTGACACAGAAGAGCCCTCGGCCCCCTGTGCTCCTCAGCCTCTGGCGCCGGCCTGGCGCTCTTGGGTCCGTGCACTTGGGCGTGGCGGCCTCGCACTCCACGGGGTCGCACAGAGCCCCCGATGTCCCCCCGGTCCCAGGCGTCATGGCGGGGCACCTCCGGCCGGCCGGCCCGCATCTAGGCAGCAAATTAAGGGTCTAGGCGGCGGAGCTCGGACCAACGTGTCCGCTCACCCCACCATCTTGGCCACGCCCCCAAACATTCATTTTAAAAGGTCGCACACACTCATTCTTTCACACACACACGCACACACATCCATTAACAACACTCATAACATTCAAACATGCACGTGCGCACCAAACATTCAATTTAATACATCACACACATACACACACACACACTTACCTTCAGCCTCCAGGTCCCAGGAGGGTTGGGACTGCTGCCTTCCCTCATTGGCTTACATCAGGTCAGCCAATGAGGGAAGGCAGCAGTCGCAGTTGCAGCCTCGTCACAGAGTGGGATGGGGTCAGTGAGACTGCTGACCCCACCCCACTCTGTGACGAAGTGTCACTGATTGACACTCACCCTGGGAACTTCAGGGCTTAAACCTGAAGCGCCCAGGGAGAGTGTCAATTGGTGGCGCTTTCCTCGTCACCCAGGGGAGGGCCTTGAGGCACTTTTGCTGAGCCGAGAAGGTCACTCCCATAGGAGCTGTGACCTCCTCAGCCCAGCAAAGTTCAGCTCAGGCAGCCAGGAGTGTGCGCAAATCTCGCATGTCTGCTTCTCGCTGCCTGAGCTGAACATGGAGAGTGTCTGTCAGGCTGACCTTTGTTCAGCCTGACAGACACTCTTCATGAGGGGCAAAAGGTGGGGGGGCGTGGCCCCTCTGCCCTAAAGGACTGGCCGCCACTGAAAGAAGAAGTAGCAGCCATGCATATAGCTCAGCCACTCATAGGGTGCTGATGTAGATGCAGCGAAGTTGGGGTATGGGGAGAAACTGTAAATATAAGAAAATCAGCGTGCATCCCCAGACAAAATATGATGACCTTCGTAACAAGAGGGCCATAGTGGGTGTGGTGAATGAGTACAAACTGGGAGCTGGGCCTCACGTTGCAACTGAGTCACAGAAAGCTCAGAGCGGCTCTACAACCCACATCAACAAAGGAAAATCTGTTCGGCAAGGAAAGTTAACCCACTAGTGAATCAACAAAAATAAATTGCGTGAAAACCATTCAGAGCAGCTACAGATGTTGAGGCAGGAGTGCAGTGGGTCGGAACCCCCTGTGTAAATAAACACTTTGTATAAAAACAAAAAAGACAGAAGAGGGGCTTGGATTCGATGGTACTGAATATGTTGCTTGATTTGATGAACTCCTGTCGTAACCCGGCTGACTTCCCCCCATCTGCCAACATTCTCCAACACTACCATGGCCAACAATGAAGGTAAATGAGGAAAAACCTGCAAATACGCAGTGCAGAGCTCATGTGAGAGAAACAGACAGGGACGAGTGGGTAGCCTCATGAGGGAGGAGAGCTTTCTCTTGGGGTTTGCGGTTTGTTGTTTACGAAGGTGAGAGATATAGCCTCCAGGTTTGTGTGTTTGAGCACCCTTCATCCTCTGCTGCTGTGTGATGTCTGGAAATGACCAGGGGGGGACCCTGACTGGTGGTGATAAAAGGGGACTTGATATGTGCAACCCGATCGGAAGCCAGAGATAAGATTGTCTGAAAAGGCACTGGCAGGGCCCTATCGGGGTGCCAGGAGCTGAGGAGCACTCTCATTGGTAAGGTGGGACCTTTCCGGTGGGGTTGATAGAGGTCACAGATGCACCACTTGAACCCTTTTTTCAGTCGACACACACTTTCCTCTGCACCCAAAACAAGTGTGATGGTGGATTCAATACAGTGACGGAGCACCATATGGGGATTTGGACTTAGAAATGCAAAAAATAATTTTGGAACTTGCTGAGACCCTGCAGACAACATTCTGGGTTTCACAGGTGGAAGAGACAGGAATAGGAACAGCAAAGCAGCTGTGTCGTATGATAACTAGAGGACTGTGGGTGATGAGGCCCAGCAGGACAGAGGAGGAAAGCTGGTGGATGAGGAACTGATGTCTTTAAGCTGGAGATGAGGAAAGACCAGTTGCTGGACAGTTGTTGGCCCCCCTTGCTCACTCATCCATCTCTTCATAAACCATTGGGACCTTTTGTGATATGGTTGCTCCCACGTTTACCCAGCAACTGACTACAATGAAGAGATGGTGGTGGTGAACGTAAGTTTGCCACTCAGTCCATAAGGGCAAACCCTAGAAAAAACTGGCATAGATAATTCCTCTACTATGCACTCGATGACTGACAAATAGAGTCAAGTGGGCTGTGAATAAGGGGCATCAGTAAACTAATCATGCTTACACCCCTGAGGCACAACTAAGCATCCAGGGCAGACTTACTATTGAAGGAAAATAAGATCTTGGAAGCAACGGCTACCTTTCAAAGTGACATGACGTTGGACAACTGTGCAATGTGTTAACAGAAGCAGAACAAGCTGGAGCAATATGTTTTTGTTTGCAAAGAGGAAACATGGTAAGTTGAAGCAAGCCAAGTCAAAGAACATGATCTTATTAGGCACGCAATACAAGATGTGCTACTGGCTGTTCTGGAACACCACTAAAGTGCTAAAATATAGGTGGAAACAGTGACTATGGATCTGAACATCCGATGCGCTTATCTTGGAAAAATCTGGGATAGAGTTGGAGCAGTGGAGAAAACGTCCACTGAAGTGAGAGATGAAGTCCAAACACTTCAGACAACTGTCCCTAGGCTTGAATCAGTTCCACTATAATAAGCAGCACAGGTGTGAAGGATGCAGAAGGCAGATCCAGATGAAACAATGTCCATGTAGTTGTAGTCCCAGACAAGGCGGAGGGTATACATTTTGAACTGTTTGTCACTGTTTGTCTTGAAGGAGCCTTGCTCCAATGCACTAAGACACTATGGAGCATATTTAAGAAAATGGTGCTGCACACTGTGCAGCACCACTTTTTTTGCACCCTTCACTGCCCCCCTATCGTCACCATGTGTGCACCGTATTTAAAATACGGTGCATCATGGCGCAGGGTAGGGAGCAATAGCATCATTTGTTATGACGCTATTGATGTACTCTGCAGGAGCAGCGGCAAAATGTTGGCGCTCCTCCTGCAGAGTACATAGGGGCCCATTAAAAACAATGGTGTGCCTCCTTTTAATGCCTGCTCTGAGCAGGGGTTAAATGTACCCAAACAAATGATGCGAAGAAATCTGTTAGATTTCCTTGCAACATTTTTTTGTCCCCCTTTATGGGGGAACACCCCCTTTGCATACTTATGCCTGGCACAGGCATAATGTAGCGCAAAGGGTTACAAAGTGGCACAATGCATGCATTGCATCACTTTGTAAATAAGGCGCTGGGATTTTGGCCATCTAACTAAATATTAGTGTAAAACAATTACACTATTGTGTGAGTAGATGGCACTAGGGGCTCTTCAATATGCCCCTAATCTTGTTGCTGTGAGCTCACTGGGCTCTGACATCCATGCCCATTCTAAAGCATCTCAAAGAAGATTAATTAATTACATATTTAACTTCAGGGACAGAGAATGCAGTCCTCCTGATGGACAGGAACCATGGTCCATTACTCTTCAAAAACATGAATACTTCACACATGCAGTGCAACAACAGTCACTTTGAAATGGTCAAGACAGAACCAAGGATACAAGAAATACAGCACATTATGTTTTTCTTGTGAAGCTTTGAGTCCTGGCGGAAGGAAATTCTGTCACTTTGTTAAATTCTGAGGATGCCTAGGACTGCCTGGATAGCTGGATTCACTCTTAGGATGCTGGAGCAAGAGGCAGCAGCACCGAATATTGGAAACTGATGGGAATTGGTGTGGAGGCAGGGTAGGGACTGTCTGTGCTCCTGCACTAGAGGCTCACAAACAGGACTTAAGGATAGGCAACAAACTGTCCATTTGGACCTCACAGAAGTGTAATTGAGAAGGAAAAAGCCATCACCAAGTTATGGATGACATTCTTGAACAGGATGCACCATCCCCACACAAGACAGTCAAAATGTTGAACTAGTAGCAGATACAGAAGAAGTTGTGACATATTGTTGCTCTCCAGAGGGTCAATTTGACCAAATGTGTTTTTCTCTGTGCGGTCATGCAGCAGGCTGCAGCATGGGCAAATAGAAGATTGTCTTCTTGATGTAATTCAAAAGGGACTAAGGACAAGAGGCGGCGAGTTTGAAAAGTTTGGTGTGTTGGCAGCTTTTCCTTATGCAGAAAGTCAATAAGGATCTGAAAGATTACACTACAAATTTAAGTACGGGCTCTGAGTTAGGGGGATAGGCACCTTGAGGACGTTTTTGAGCTAGAGACTCATAATGGTGCACATTTGATCATTCGGCAGATCCTCTTCTTTGGATGGCTTAGCATAGCCCAACATTTGTAAGGATAATTTGCTTTCTTGTAATCCTAGTTCTCTACCAAGGGAATCCTCAGTAAAGTCATAAGTCATAAACATTGAATAATCTCACCCACGAGTGGGGTCCCCAGAGCACCTCTTAAAAAAAAATCTCTCTCTCCCTCTCTCTATATGTATATATATATCTATATATATATATATATATATATATATATACATTTCTTTATAGGTCGAAACGCTTTCGTTCTTTCCCAGCCGGAATAAAGAAATTGATTTTGAAGCACCCGAACCAGAGTGGCTTGTGTTTTTCACCAGAATAGATGAGGGCTTTCGTAGGAATATACAGGATATACAAGTAGCAGTGTCCACCAACGAAGCCCCGACCTGCTAGGCTGGGCGTTCACATTTCCACCTTCTTGTCATATATATATATTGAAGTATAGAAATCAACACAATTCATGTTAATAATAGAGAACTGACCACAAGGACCATTTTACAAACCTTTCTTCGAAAGATAAAGGAAAGGGGGTATGAGGCATTGTTAACCAATAGGCTGCCATTAAAAGAGTAAACACAAAACTGGCACTGCGCCCTTAAGAACATCACAGCCCCCATGTATCCCATCATGCCCCACAGGTGACAGTTAGGACAGGTAATTTTATTGGAAGAGTCCTGCGCATAGAACCTGTTGAGAGCTGTAATAGCTTCCGTCAGGGGAGGTGTGTGGGCTGCTTATGACTTTGAGGAGGATTCCACTGCAATAGAACTAGGATTATGTTTTCCTTCTCTCCGAAGGGCTCCTCATCAATAGTCACATGGATTGAATAGAATAGCAAGCCCAACCCACAAAACGTGGACTTAGAAGAAAAAACAGCTTTAACACTCAACCAAAAGATCTGCTTTAGCATCTGAAAGCAGAAAATAATGCCCAGTAAAGGTATGAGCAGATTTTCATGTCACGTCTTTACAAATTTAAGAAATAGGTACATTTCTTAAAAGTGCTGTAGTAGCAACTTTGCCCCTTGTAGAGTGTGCCCTAGGTCTAGAAGGTAAGGAATTTTAGCTAGCTAGTATGACAGTAGATTACAGGAAACAATCCATCTAGCAAAAGTTTGTTTAGAGGATGCAAACCTATTCTCACTGGACCATAGTTAACAAAAAGATGATCCGATTTTCTGATATCCTCGGTCTTGTCTAAGTATAATTTTACCACTCTTGTAATATCCAGAGAATGGAATCACCTTTCAGCCGGGTTAGAGAGAGTAGGAAAGAAAGTAAGTAGAGAGATATTCTAATTTATGCAAAAATCTGAGACTTTGGAAGAAAACTGGGATGAGTTCTTAACAGCACTCTACTAGAGTGAAACACTGTATAAGGTACTGCCGAACGTAGGGCTTGAATTTCACTTACCTTTCGGGCTGAAGTGATGGCAACAAGGAAAGACGCTTTCCATGGAGATCTTTCAAAGAGGCGTTATGCATTAGTTCAAGTGGCGGGCCCATCATCCTGGAAAGTACAATATTAAGTTCCCATGGAGAGGGAGTCCTAACTGAAAGGAACACCTTTTAAAGTCCTTCAAGAAAATCTTTCACCACTGGAATTCTGAATTACAATGTTAGAGAAGGAGATTTCCTTTAGGCCGTAATGGCTGCAAGATGTACCTTAATAGAGGAAAACCGTGGTGCTGATTTAGCTAAATGTAGATGATATGGGATGATTACATTTTCCTGGCATGAATTTGGATTGTAATTATTTTGTGTAGAGCATAAATAAAACCTTTCCTATTTGAAAGCACATGCCCTTTATGTGGAAGGTCCTTTAGCCTCCCTCAGAATGTCTGTACATTCCTTAGGAAGTCCAAAATATCTATGCTGGAGGAATTCAGGAGCCATGCTAGTAAGCTCAGAGATGCGAGATGGGGATGCAGTATCTGTCCTCTGAACACGAACAGGAAATCTGGTCTGCACAGCAACCTCTTGTGCGGGCTCTCTGAAAGTTGTAGAAGGTCTGTGAACCACCACTGGTGAGGCCATTGTGGTACTATTAGGATCATTCTGCTATTGGATTGATAGAGCCTGAGAATCACTGTTGGAAGGAAAGGAATTGGTGGAAATGCATAGATAAATTTCCCTGACCAACTTATCAAAAGGGCATTTACCTTGGACCTTGATTGAGGGAACCTGGATGCATAGTTAGGGCATTTTCTGTTGCTTGTATCTGCGAACAGGTGTATTTGAGGATATTCCCATTTGTGCAAAATGTCTTTTAGCACCTTGTTGTTGAGAATCCAGTTGTAATTGTCCTGGAAGTGATGACTGAGCGAATCTGCTTGTCTGTTTTGAGCACCTGGCAGATAAATGGCTGTTATCATCAAGCTTCTGGCTAGTAGCCATTTCTAAATGGCCTTAGCCCCAAAAGGGAGAGGGACAGGGTAGGGTCCTCACTGTTTGTTCAGATAATGAATTGTTGTTCATGTTGGTGGTCTGAACAAGGTTGTTTGTTTGTGATCGCTGAAAAGAAAGATTTTAGAGCAAGGTGGACTGCTCTCAATTCTAACATGTTGATGTGGTAAGTTTTTTCCTTTTCCAACCAAACATTCTGAGTTTGACAGGATTCCATGTGAGCTCCCCATCCCTGGAGACGTTCACCTGTCATTAGTGTCTCACTAGATGAGTCCTGATGGAATGGAATTCCACCATCAGATTGTTCTTCTGAGACCACCATGGGAGAGACTGGTGTGCAGCCTGCGACAATGTCAGCTTGTCTTCCCAGTGAGTGGAGAGTTTGTTCCACTGGCCTTCCAGGCATTGCTGCAGAGGCCTCATGTGCAGCCTTGCATTCGGTACTATGAAGATGCCAGAAGCCGTCGACCTCATTAGGGGCGCTATCTGCTTCGAAGATGGATGATGAACCAGCAGGAGATTGTGATATTTCAGAGTGATTGGTGATAGTCTGTCCTCTGAAGGATACACTTTTGCGGACTGTGTGTCTATTGAGGACCACAGATAGTGCAGTTTTTGTACTGGGGAAATTTTAGATTTTTTTAATTGATACAAAAACCCAGAAGTGTGAGAGTCTTGACACAAAAGTGAAAATGTTCCTCTGTTTGTGATGGTGAGGAGCTCTTTATCAGCAAGAACTTTGTACTGATATTGCCTATATCCCACTTTGAAACTGAGACATTTCTCATGTTTTATGGCAACTGGTATGTGGAAATATGCATCTTGAAGGTCTATTGCACACATCCAATACCCTTGATGCAATTGTGGATAGATTTGGTGAAGAACTAACACTCTGAAGCTTTAGCAACGTATATATTTGTTGAGTATCCTGAGGTCTAAGATAGGTCTGAACTCCTGTTTTGGTCCTTTCTTTTTTACTAGAAAATAACGGGAGTATGATTCCTGATTCCTATTGATGACATCGAACATTCTCTATGGCCTCTTTTTGCATTAGACTGTTAATTTCTGACTGAAAGAGCTCTAGCTAGTACCAGGATGTTTTTGATTGAGGAACAGAAGGAGGAGGGGACCTGAAGTGAAGACAGTAGCTATTTGGTACAATATTTAAGACCCAACTGTCTTTTGTGACTGATTACCACTCTTCCAAGTGATTGATGATACTTCCCCCCACCAGAGCTGGTAACAAGTGAAGATCGAAGTGAAGCTCATTGTTTTGCAGAAGGCTTTCTTGCTGCTGCAGGCTGCTGTTGTGAATCTCTTCCTAGATAGTCTGTGAGGATTAAAGTGTGTGCCTGCTGTTGTTGTTGTTGCCAGTGAGGGGTTTCAACCCTCTGCTAGAAATACAATTTATCATTAAGCCTGTATCTTCTACGGAATTCTATTTTCTTTTCTAAGCCCGCAGCCATGAGAGTGTCCAATTCTGTTCGCCAGACATCTCCTCATCTGCATGGGTGCCGAACAGGGTGTTACCCGCGAATGGCAGATTCATAATAGGGTGCTGTGCTACTGGCTTCAACCCAGTGAGGTGCAGCCAGGATGATCTTCTGGCATAGATGCCATGTGTACAACCATGCACAGCCAGATCTGACACATCCGCAGCTGCGCTAATGATTTGTATGTAGAAGATTTCAGTGACTCCCACAGGGACCTACCATATCTTCCAAGCAGAGCTGAGGAACTAACAACCATCATGTAAGATGCTGATATTCCACACATCTTTTTTCCTAGGGCATCAATCTGCTTACTCTCCTAGTCAGGAGAGGAGGAAGAAGCTGTAGAGTGAGATTTCTGTGCGGCCCCCACTGTGACAGAATTCGGTGGAGGATCAGTTCTTAGGAACAGAAGGTTCTGATCAGGAGCCTTATATTTCTTAATGAACCAAAATGGGGCTGATCTTAGAGATGCTGGAGGAAAAAAAAATATTCATTACAGGCTCTAGAAGTCCAGGCATCAGTGGCAAGAGGGATCTTGAAGCTGTTCTGTGATGTAACGTTTCAAAGATCACTAACAAGGTTGTCGTTGTGGTTCGACTGTCCAGATTCAATTTTGTTCACCTCTATTCAGGACATCATTGAAGGTCAAGAGGTCATCCACTGGTAATACTCTTGATGGAGATGTATCCATGAGTGTAAGATAATAATCTTGTCAGGAGGAACTAGATATTGTAGGCCAAGAAGGTGATTACCTTCTGAGTCTGGTTGATGCAGTGTGAGATCTTCTGGCCCTTAAATTGGTTCTAGAAGTTGTTCTAGATTTAGAATGGTGATGGACAGGGCTTCTCGATCTCTGAGGTGATGACTGCCGACTCCTATGTTGCCTGACTTTTGAAGGAACTGCAGGAGCCACTGGTGTTGTGCCAAGAGAGAACCTTGGGAAAGGTGTTCTTTTCAGAGATGGTGTATGAGGTGTGACTCTGGAGGAAGAGTATGTTTGTGAATACTCTGAATCAGATGTCAGAGGCAAACGTCTTGCTCGCAGAATTTCTAACCATCTTGGAGAGACATTGACTGGTGACTGCGATCCGGATCTAGCAGGTGATAGAGTTCTAGATACAATCAAGTCCCCAGAAACACTTTGGACCTCTGCTGATGTCAATTGAGACCTTTCTACAGTATGGGAAAGTGTCTGTTTGTCTCTCAACGTCAATAAATGCTTCTTCTTCCATGTCGTGTGGGGTTTTTCCACAGGCCTCGTTGCCAACATTGACTGTGGCTTTGACGTCGGTCTCTGTCTATTAGAAGTCAAAGAATATCTCGACTTGGAGATGTGTCTCAATGTTGTGCCATGAGACCTTGACAGCAGTTAGTGCCGCTTGGACATCGATGCCAATCTTGACGGTGATGGCTGCCTTGGATTCGAGAAGTGTCTTGATGTCGACCGATGGTACCTCTGTACCCACTAGACACAAGGGATTGTTTTTGTGTGTATTTTGGTGAGGGAACCCTTAGTCCAGGGTCGCTCCCCTGGGGGCAATAATGTATCTGTGTTTTGACCCCCCCTGGGGGCCAGATCGGCCATTTTTTCAGCCAATCTGCCCTCGGGGGATCGAAACCCACTAGACACCACAGAGCACTTTATTTTTTATACTTTAGGGCAGCAACCCCTTGGGAAAGGGTCGCTGCCTTAGAGGTATGATTTTTTTGTATGTTTCAGACCCCCTGGGGCTAGATCAGCCATGTTTTTGGCCGATCTGGCCCCCGGTGGGGTTGAAACCCACTAGGCCCCAGGGATTGTTGTGTTTGTGTGTATGTGTGTGTAGGAGGCTGGACTGGCTTGTAGTGGGTACCAAGAGGTACTTACACCTTGCACCAGGCCCAGGTATCCCTTATTAGTGTAGAGGGGTGTCTAGCAGCTTAGGCTGATAGAAAAGGTAGCTTAGCAGAGCAGCTTAGGCTGAACTAGGAGACGAGTGAAGCTCCTACAGTGCCACTAGTGTCATATGCACAATATCATAAGAAAACACAATACACAGATGTGCTAAAAATAAAGGTACTTTATTTTTATGACAATATGCCAAAAGTATCTCAGTGAGTACCCTCAGTATGAGGATAGCAAATATACACAAGATATATGTACACAATACCAAAATATGCAGTAATAGCAATAGAAAACAGTGCAAACAATGTATAGTCACAATAGAATGCAATGGGAGCACATAGGGATAGGGGCAACACAAACCATATACTCTAGAAGTGGAATGCGAACCACGAATGGACCCCAAACCTATGTGACCTTGTAGAGGGTCGCTGGGACTGTAAGGAAACAGTGAGGGTTAGAAAAATAGCCCACCCCAAGACCCTGAAAAGTGGGTGCAAAGTGCACCTAAGTTCTCCAAAGAGCACAGAAGTCGTGATAGGGGAATTCTGCAAGGAAGACCAACACCAGCAATGCAACAACGATGGATTTCCTGACGAGAGTACCTGTGGAACAAGGGGACCAAGTCCAAAAGTCACGACCAAGTCGGGAGTGGGCAGATGCCCAGGAAATGCCAACTGTGGGTGCAAAGAAGCTGCCACCGGATGGAAGAAGCTGTGGATTCTGCAAGAACGACAAGGGCTAGAAACTTCCCCTTTGGAGGATGGATGTCCCACGTCGTGAAGAGTCGTGCAGAGGTGTTTCCGTGCAGAAAGACCATAAAAAAGCCTTGCTAGCTGCAAGGGTCGCAGTTAGGGTTTTTGGATGCTGTAGTGGCCCAGGAGGGACCAGGATGTCGCCAATTGCGTGAGGAGACAGAGGGGGCATCCAGCAAGACAAAGAGCCCACTCAGAAGCAGACAGCACCCGCAGAAGTGCTGGAACAGGCACTACAAAGTGGAGTGAACCGGAGCTCACCCGAAGTTACAAAAGAGGGTCCCACGATGCTGGAGGACAACTCAGGAGGTTGTGCACTGCAGGTTAGAGTGCCGGGACCCAGGCTTGGCTGTGCACAAAGGAAATCCTGGAAGAGTGCACAGGAGCCGAAGCAGCTGCAAAACACGCGGTTCCCAGCAATGCAGTCTAGCGTGGGGAGGCAAGGACTTACCTCCACCAAACTTGGACTGAAGAGTCACTAGACTGTGGGAGTCACTTGGACAGAGTTGCTGAGTTCAAGGGACCTCGCTTGTTGTGCTGAGAGGAGACCCAGAGGACCAGTGATGCAGTTCTTTGGTGCCTGCGGTTGCAGAGGGAAGATTCTGTCGACCCACGAGAGATTTCTTTGGAGCTTCTAGTGCAGAGAGGAGGCAGACTACCCCCACAGCATGCACCACCAGGAAAACAGTCGAGAAGGCGGCAGGATCAGAGTTACAAGGTCGCAGTAGTCGTCTTTGCTACTTTGTTGCAGTTTTGCAGGCTTCCAGCGCGGTCAGCAGTCGATTCCTTGGCAGAAGGTGAAGAGAGAGATGCAGAGGAACTCTGATGAGCTATTGCATTTGTTATCTAAAGAATTCCCCAAAGCAGAGACCCTAAATAGCCAGAAAAGGAGGTTTGGCTACTTAGGAGAGAGGATAGGCTAGCAACACCTGGAGGGGCCTATCAGAAGGAGTCTCTGACGTCACCTGCTGGCACTGGCCACTCAGAGCAGTCCAGTGTGCCAGCAGCACCTCTGTTTCCAAGATGGCAGAGGTCTGGAGCACACTGGAGGAGCTCTGGGCACCTCCCAGGGGAGGTGCAGGTCAGGGGAGTGGTCACTCCCCTTTCCTTTGTCCAGTTTCGCGCCAGAGCAGGGCTGGGGGATCCCTGAACTGGTGTAGACTGGCTTATGCAGAAATGGGCACCATCTGTGCCCATGAAAGCATTTCCAGAGGCTGGGGGAGGCTACTCCTCCCCAGCCCTAACACCTTTTTCCAAAGGGAGAGGGTGTAACACCCTCTCTCTGAGGAAGTCATTTGTTCTGCCTTCCTGGGCCAAACCTGGCTGGGCCCCAGGAGGGCAGAAACCTGTCTGAGGGGTTGGCAGCAGCAGCAGCTGCAGTGAAACCCCGGGAAAGGTAGTTTGGCAGTACCAGGTTCTGTGCTAGAGACTGAGGGGATCATGGAATTGTCTCCCCAATGCCATAATGGCATTGGGGTGACAATTCCATGATCTTAGACATGTTACATGGCCATGTTCGGAGTTACCATTGTGACGCTATACATATGTCGTGACATATGTATAGTGCACGCGTGTAATGGTGTCCCCGCACTCACAAAGTCCGGGGAATTTGCCCTGAACAATGTGGGGGCACCTTGGCTAGTGCCAGGGTGCCCACACACTAAGTAACTTAGCACCCAACCTTTACCAGGTAAAGGTTAGACATATAGGTGACTTATAAGTTACTTAAGTGCAGTGGTAAATGGCTGTGAAATAACGTGGACGTTATTTCACTCAAGCTGCAAGGGCAGGCCTGTGTAAGAATTGTCAGAGCTCCCTATGGGTGGCAAAAGAAATGCTGCAGCCCATAGGGGTCTCCTGGAACCCCAATACCCTGGGTACCTCAGTACCATATACTAGGGAATTATAAGGGTGTTCCAGTATGCCAATGTGAATTGGTGAAATTGGTCACTAGCCTGTTAGTGACAATTTGGAAAGACATGAGAGAGCATAACCACTGAGGTTCTGGATAGCAGAGCCTCAGTGAGACAGTTAGTCATAACACAGGTAACACATACAGGGCACACTTATGAGCACTGGGGCCCTGGCTGGCAGGGTCCCAGTGACACATACAACTAAAACAACATATATACAGTGAAATATGGGGGTAACATGCCAGGCAAGATGGTACTTTCCTACACAACCCCCCCCCCAAACGAAGGACAATAAGACTAGCCATGACCTGATGAATCTTCATTGTCTAAGTGGAAATATCTGGAGAGTCCATCTGCATTGGAGTGGGTACTCCCAGGTCTATGTTCCACTGTATAGTCCATTCCCTGTAGGGATATGGACCACCTCAACAATTTAGGGTTTTCACCTTTCATTTGTTTTAGCCAAAGTAGAGGTTTGTGGTCTGTCTGAACAATGAAGTGAGTGCCAAACAGGTATGGCCTTAACTTCTTCAGTGCCCAGCCCACAGCAAAGGCCTCCCTCTCTATGGCAGACCAACGCTTTTCTCTAGGGGTCAACCTCCTGCTGATAAAAGCAACAGGTTGATCCTGGCCCTCAGAATTAAGTTGTGATAAGACTGCCCCTACCCCTAATTCAGATACATCAGTTTGGACAATGAATTTTTTGGAGTAACAGGGGCGTTTCAGGACAGGTGCAGAGCACATGGCCTGCTTCAGCTCCTCAAAAGCTTTCTGACAGTTTGTTGTCCATAATACCTTTTTAGGCATTTTTTTAGATGTGAGGTCATTAAGAGGGGCTGCAATGGAGCCATAGTTCTTTATGAACCTCCTGTAGTACCCAGTGAGGCCTAAGAAGGCTCTCACCTGAGTCTGAGTTGTAGGGGGAACCCAATATATAATAGTTGATATTTTCCCCTTAAGTGGTGCAATCTGTTCTCCACCTACCAGGTGTCCCAGATAAACCACTTTCCCCTGCCCTATCTGGCACTTTGAAGCCTTGATAGTGAGGCCTGCCTTTTGCAGGGCCTCCAAAACCTTCCATAGGTGGACCAGGTGATCATCCCAGCTGGAGCTAAAGACAGCTATATCATCTAGATATGCTGTACTAAAAGCTTCCAGCCCTTGCAGGACTGTGTTCACCAACCTTTGAAAAGTGGCAGGTGCATTTTTCAAACCAAAGGGCATTACTGTGAATTGGTAGTGCCCTCCAATGGTGGAAAATGCAGTTTTTGCTTTTGCATCCTCTGATAACTTGATCTGCCAATATCCTGCAGTCAAATCAAAGGTGCTTAGATACTTGGCAGATGCCAGTGTTTCTATTAGCTCATCTGCCCTGGGTATGGGGTGAGCATCAGTTTTAGTTACTTGGTTGAGACCTCTATAGTCTACACAAAATCTCATTTCCTTCTTTCCATCCTTGGAATGAGGTTTTGGTACAAGTACCACAGGAGAGGCCCATGGACATTCAGAGTGCTCAACCACTCCCAGTTCAAGCATTTTCTGAACCTCTTGTTTTATGCAGTCCCTGACATGGTCAGGCTGCCTATAGATCTTACTTTTGACAGGCAAGCTGTCTCCAGTATCTATAGTGTGCTCACACCAAGAAGTGGTGCCTGGCACAGTAGAAAAGAGTTCAGAAAACTGACCCAGGAGATTTATGCAGTGGTCTTTCTGCTCAGCAGTAAGACAATCTGCCAAAACTACACCCTCCACTGGAGCATCTTGTTCTGTGGAAGAGAAGAGATCAGGGAGAGGGTCACTCTCTTCTTCCTGTCCTTCATCTGTTGCCATGAGCAGGGTGAGATCAGCCCTGTCATAGTAGGGTTTCAGGCGATTGACATGGAGCACCCTAAGGGGACTCCTGGCAGTGCCTAAGTCAACTAAGTAGGTGACTTCACCCTTTTTCTCAACAATAGTGTGAGGTCCACTCCATTTATCTTGGAGTGCTCTTGGGGCCACAGGCTCCAAGACCCACACTTTCTGCCCTGGTTGGTACTGAATCAGAACAGCCTTCTGGTCATGCCATTGCTTTTGGAGCTCTTGGCTGGCCTGAAGGTTTTTACTGGCCTTTTTCATGTACTCAGCCATTCTTGATCTTAGGCCAAGTACATAGTCCACTATGTCTTGCTTTGGAGCTTTTAAAGCTTGATCCCAACCCTCCTTCACAAGTGTTAGGGGACCTCTTACAGGGTGTCCAAATATGAGTTCAAAGGGGCTGAAGCCCACTCCTTTCTGGGGTACCTCCCTGTAAGCAAAAAGGAGGCAAGGTAACAAGACATCCCATCTCCTGCGGAGTTTTTCAGGGAGTTCCATTATCATTCCTTTGAGAGTTTTATTAAACCTCTCCACCAGTCCATTTGTTTGTGGATGATAGGGTGTGGCGAACTTGTATGTCATACCACATTCCTTCCACATGGCCTTTAAGTAAGCAGACATGAAATTGCTTCCCCTGTCTGATACCACCTCTTTTGGGAAGTCCACCCTGGAAAAGATTCCCAGGAGGGCCTTTGCCACTGCAGGAGCTGTAGTGGTCCTTAGAGGAATTGCTTCAGAATATCTGGTGGCATGGTCCACTAACACCAAGATAAACCTATTGCCTGAAGCAGAAGGAGGGTCAAAGGGGCCAACTATGTCAACCCCTACCCTTTCAAAGGGAACCCCAACCACAGGCAGTGGAATAAGGGGTGCCTTTGGAGTGCCACCTGTCTTGCCACTGGCTTGACAGGTTTCACAGGACTTACAAAATTCCTTTGTGTCCTCTGACATTCTAGGCCAATGAAACAAGGGGACAAGCCTGTCCCAAGTTTTCATTTGCCCTAAATGTCCAGCTAAGGGAATGTTGTGGGCTAGAGTTAGGAGGAACTTTCTGTATTCCTGAGGAATCACCAGTCTCCTGGCAGCTCCAGGTTTTGGATCCCTTGCTTCAGTATACAAAAGTTTGTCCTCCCAGTAAACTCTGTGAGAGTCACTGACATCCCCATTTGCTTGTTTGACAGCTTGCTGCCTTAGACCCTCTAGTGTGGGACAGGTATGCTGTGCCACACTCAGTTCCTCCCTGGCAGGCCCCCCTTCACCAAAAGCTCAGCAGTGTCTGCTTCCAGCTCCTCTGGTGTAGGGTCTGCACAGGGTGGAAATTCTTCTTCCTCAGAAGTTGAATCCACAGTAGAGGGAGGGATAGTAGGTAGTGTTTTACCTTTACTAACCCTAGCTTTAGGGAGCACTTGGTCCATTCTTCCAGGATCCAAGTCACCCTGTCCTTTTTGCTTTTTGGCCTGAGCCCTGGTTAAAGCAAAAATATGCCCTGGAATGCCCAGCATTGCTGCATGAGCCTCCAACTCCACTTCTGCCCAAGCTGATGTCTCTAAATCGTTCCCTAGTAGACAGTCTACAGTTAAATCTGAGGCAACCACAACTTTCTTTGGACCAGTAACCCCCTCCCAGTTGAGATTCACAACAGCCATGGGGTGGCTAAGAGTGTTGTTATGAGCATCAGTCACTTGGTACTGGTGACCAAGTAGGTGTTGTTCAGGGTGGACCAGTTTCTCTATTACCATTGTAACACTGGCACCTGTGTCCCTGTAGGCCTGAACCTCAACACCATTTATTAGGGGTAGTTGCTTGTACTTATCCATATTAAGGGGACAAGCAACCAAGGTGGCCAAATCAATGGCCCCCTCAAAGACTAACACAGCCTCTGTGGTCTCCCTAACCAGACCAACCCCAACTAAATTACCAAAAGTGAGCCCAGCTACTCCCTTGGATTGGCTATTAGTAGGTTTGCTCCCACCACCACTGCTATTACTAGGGGCACTAGGTGTAGCAGCAGGGGTTGTAGTGGTAGGAGGCTTGGTGCTTTTCTTTGGGCAACTGGGATCAGTTGTCCAATGGCCTTTTATTTTACATAAATAGCACAATGGTTTCTTTTCTTTGTTTTGATTTGAAGAGGATTTGGGTCCACCACCCCCACCAGAGTGTTTTTGTGGGCCTGATGAAGACTCATTTTTAGATTTGTCCCCACCCTTGTCAGAAGACTTACCATCCTTCTTCTTGCCATCCTTGTCACCCCCTGTATGAACTTTTCTGTTCACCCTTGTTCTGACCCATTTGTCTGCCTTCTTTCCCAATTCTTGGGGAGAGGTCAGATCTGAGTCTACCAGGTACTGGTGTAACAAATCAGACACACAATTATTGAGAATATGCTCTCTCAGGATTAAGTTATACAGGGTTTCATAGTCAGAAACTTTACTGCCATGTAACCACCCCTCCAAGGCCTTCACTGAATGGTCAACAAAGTCTACCCAGTCTTGTGAAGACTCCTTTTTGGTTTCTCTGAACTTGATCCTGTACTGTTCAGTGGTTAAGCCATAACCATCAAGGAGTGCATTCTTAATAACTTTAAAATCATTGGCATCACTTTCCTTAACAGTAAGGAGCCTATCCCTACCCTTTCCACTGAAAGATAGCCATAGGATAGCAGCCCACTGCCTTTGAGGCATTACAGGCCCTCTCAAGTGCAGCAAACCACTTGTTAATGTCATCCCCCTCCTTGTAAGGGGGAACTATCTTGTGCAGATTCCTAGAATCATGCTCTTTTACAGGATTACTATCTGTAATACTGCTGCTGCCACCATGGGGTCCAAACCCCAACCTCTGCCTTTCTTTTTCTAAGTCAAATGCTTGTCTATCTAAATCCAGCTGTTGCTTCTTGAGCTTCAGCCTGGATTCTTCCACTCTCAATCTATTGAGCTCCCTTTCTAACATTCTGTCTTCAGGGAGGGTGGGTTGGGCATGCTTTGACACAGAAGAATGATGAGAATGAACAGAGGGAGACCTGTCCCTAACAGATGGCACTCTAACAACCTGGCCTAAAGGAGTTATCTCTATACTATGATGAAAACTCACATCAGTACCAGCCCTGCTAGGTGGTCTGCTAATGGGCAGGTTGGGAAGGTTCCCTTATAACTCCTTTACTAGGGGTGCCCAAGAATCAGAGTGGGAACCATCAGCTAATCTCTCACCAGAAGTGCCAACTAAGGTCTTATCTTGTTCAATGAGCATATTAACTAACAGTTGTCTTGAGGGATTCTTCCCTACCCCTAAACCTCTATCTATGCAGAGACTCCTTGCTTCTTTCCAGCTAAGGTTGTCATAAGCTATGCTGGCCAGATCAAGAGTTTGGCCTGTACCAGACATGATAGACAAGAGTTTAAGGGACAGAAAAAGAAAGAAAAAGTTTCAGAACTTTTTAAAGAACAGAAAAAAAACTTTAAAAACTTTTTAAGAACTTTTTGAAAGTTTTAGAGGTACTTTTCAGCACTTAGCAAAGAGAGTAAGAGAAGAAAAGCAAAACTTTTTGGTTAGGTGTACATACAATGAACTTGTTTTGTATATTTTTCTCTTATGAAAAGTACAAAATGACAAAGTGGTAAGTAGTTGCAAGTACTTATCCCACCGCTGCCACCAATGTAGGAGGCTGGACTGGCTTGTAGTGGGTACCAAGAGGTACTTACACCTTGCACCAGGCCCAGGTATCCCTTATTAGTGTAGAGGGGTGTCTAGCAGCTTAGGCTGATAGAAAAGGTAGCTTAGCAGAGCAGCTTAGGCTGAACTAGGAGACGAGTGAAGCTCCTACACTACCACTAGTGTCATATGCACAATATCATAAGAAAACACAATACACAGATATACTAAAAATAAAGGTACTTTATTTTTATGACAATATGCCAAAAGTATCTCAGTGAGTACCCTCAGTATGAGGATAGCAAATATACACAAGATATATGTACACAATACCAAAATATGCAGTAATAGCAATAGAAAACAGTGCAAACAATGTATAGTCACAATAGAATGCAATGGGGGCACATAGGGATAGGGGCAACACAAACCATATACTCTAGAAGTGGAATGCGAACCACAAATGGACCCCAAACCTATGTGACCTTGTAGAGGGTCGCTGGGACTGTAAGGAAACAGTGAGGGTTAGAAAAATAGCCCACCCCAAGAACCTTAAAAGTGGGTGCAAAGAAGCTGCCACCGGATGGTAGAAGCTGTGGATTCTGCAAGAACGACAAGGGCTAGAAACTTCCCCTTTGTAGGATGGATGTCCCACGTCGTGAAAAGTCGTGCAGAGGTGTTTCCGTGCAGAAAGACCGCAAACAAGCCTTGCTAGCTGCAAGGGTCGCAGTTAGGGTTTTTGGATGCTGCTGTGGCCCAGGAGGGACCAGGATGTCGCTAATTACGTGAGGAGACAGAGGGGGAGTCCAGCAAGACAAAGAGCCCACTCAGAAGCAGGCAGCACCCGCAGAAGTGCCGGAACAGGCACTACGAAGTGGAGTGAACCGGAGCTCACCCGAAGTTACAAAAGAGGGTCCCACGACGCCAGAGGACAACTCAGGAGGTCGTGCACTGCAGGTTAAAGTGCCGGGGACCCAGGCTTGGCTGTGCACAAAGGAAATCCTGGAAGAGTGCAAAGGAGCCGGAGCAGCTGCAAAACACGCGGTTCCCAGCAATGCAGTCTAGCGTGGGGAGGCAAGGACTTACCTCCACCAAACTTGGACTGAAGAGTCACTGGACTGTGGGAGTCACTTGGACAGAGTTGCTGAGTTCAAGGGACCTCGCTCGTTGTGCTGAGAGGTGACCCAGAGGACCGGTGATGCAGTTCTTTGGTGCCTGCGGTTGCAGGGGGAAGATTCCGTCGACCCACTGGAGATTTCTTCGGAGCTTCTAGTGCAGCGAGGAGGCAGACTACCCCCACAGCATGCACCACCATGAAAACAGTCGAGAAGGCGGCAGGATCAGCGTTACAAGGTCGCAGTAGTCGTCTTTGCTACTTTGTTGCAGTTTTGCAGGCTTCCAGCGCGGTCAGCAGTCGATTCCTTGGCAGAAGGTGAAGAGAGAGATGCAGAGGAACTCTGATGAGCTCTTGCATTCGTTATCTAAAGAATTCCCCAAAGCAGAGACCCCAAATAGCCAGAATAGGAGGTTTGGCTACTTAGGAGAGAGGATAGGCTAGCAACACCTGGAGGAGCCTATCAGCAGGAGTCTCTGACGTCACCTGCTGGCACTGGCCACTCAGAGCAGTCCAGTGTGCCAGCAGCACCTCTGTTTCCAAGATGGCAGAGGTCTGGAGCTCACTGGAGGAGCTCTGGGCACCTCCCAGGGGAGGTGCAGGTCAGGGGAGTGGTCACTCCCCTTTCCTTTGTCCAGTTTTGCGCCAGAGCAGGGCTGGGGGATCCCTGAACCGGTGTAGACTGGCGTATGCAGAAATGGGCACCATCTGTGCCTATGAAAGCATTTCCAGAGGCTGGGGGAGGCTACTCATCCCCAGCCCTAACACCTTTTTCCAAAGGGAGAGGGTGTAACACCCTCTCTCTGAGGAAGTCCTTTGTTCTGCCTTCCTGGGCCAAGCCTGGCTGGGCCCCAGGAGGGCAGAAACCTGTCTGAGGGGTTGGCAGCAGCAGCTGCAGTGAAACCCCAGGAAAGGTAGTTTGGCAGTACCAGGGTCTGTGCTAGAGACTCAGGGGATCATGGAATTGTCTCCCCAATGCCATAATGACATTGGGGTGACAATTCCATGATCTTAGACATGTTACATGGCCATGTTCGGAGTTACCATTGTGACGCTATACATATGTTGTGACATATGTACGGTGCATGCGTGTAATGGTGTCCCCGCACTCACAAAGTCCGGGGAATTTGCCCTGAACAATGTGGGGGCACCTTGGCTAGTGCCTGGGTGCCCACACACTAAGTAACTTAACACCCAACCTTTACCAGGTAAAGGTTAGACATATAGGTGACTTATAAGTTACTTAAGTGCAGTGGTAAATGGCTGTGAAATAACGTGAACGTTATTTCACTCAGGCTGCAAGGGCAGGCCTGTGTAAGAATTGTCAGAGCTCCCTATGGGTGGCAAAAGAAATGCTGCAGCCCATAGGGGTCTCCTGGAACCCCAATACCCTGGGTACCTCAGTACCATATACTAGGGAATTATAAGGGTGTTCCAGTATGCCAATGTGAATTGGTGAAATTGGTCACTAGCCTGTTAGTGACAATTTGGAAAGACATGAGAGAGCATAACCACTGAGGTGCTGGATAGCAGAGCCTCAGTGAGACAGTTAGTCATAACACAGGTAACACATACAGGGCACACTTATGAGCACTGGGGCCCTGGCTGGCAGGGTCCCAGTGACACATACAACTAAAACAACATATATACAGTGAAATATGGGGTAACATGCCAGGCAAGATGGTACTTTCCTACACAGTGTGTGTGTGTTTTGTTTTTTGGTGGCATCCCTGGGCAATGATCGCCCCCCAACCCCCCAAAAGGGGTATAAGACTGATGGCCATTTCTGCCTCCCTTGGGGGCAGATTGGCCTATTTTTCTAGGCTCTTCTGCCCCCCAGGGAGTTTGTTTCTTTGCTTTTTTATGTGTTAGGGGAGCCCCCTTTGTCAAGGTTCGCCCCCAAAGGGGGCACAGAACTGTTGGCCATTTCTGGCCCCCTTGGGAGCAGATCGTCCTATTTTTTGGGCCCATCTGCCCCCAAGGGGTCAGAATCCACTTAGGCACCAGGGATCTTGTGTGTGTGTGTTTGTTTGGCGGGGCAGCCCCTTTGGCAAGGGTAGCCCCCAAAGGGGGCACATTACTGATGGCCATTTCTGCCCCTCTTGGGGGCAGATTGGCCTATTTTGTTAGGCCCATCTGCCCCTAAGGGGTAGCAGAATCCACTTAGGCACCAGGGAAAATTTTGAAATGCTTGGTGGCAGGGTGTTTGTCAACTGATGAAGTATTTGCATTTGTGATTGTAATAGTTTATTTCTCCTTTTTGTACTAGTTCAAAGCTTTTGCTTCCTTTGCTGTGTCTCCTTGCGGTTTTTGCAGTGGTTGACCTGCAGATTGCGTAGTTACATGTTTTAGGTAAGTAAAAACAATTTACTCCAAAGAATGAATGACATGTTTGTAGGTGGTGTACTAAATGCAGGATTGTGTGTGAAATTGTCCTTAGATTTGTGCACAATGATATTTGTGTTGTCTTATGTCTGATTTGCTTTTCTTTTTTCTTTTTAGTGGGATATCATTGGTGATTGCTGTGTCTGTGAAGAGTAGTTGTTGGTGAGTCTAGCTTTTTCAGGCAAGTGAGTTAGATAGTTTTTGAGTACATAACTCTTTGTGATAAAGCCACACTTTGTGTATTACTTATTTTAGTCAGTGCTGATTGCTGATGGCACAGTTGTAAAATTACACTTATTAGAAAGGATCATAGCTAGCTGCAGAGTGACCGCCCAGTAGGTTGTTGGCATGCTTTTGAGTCGTCTTCTGACCACGATTATGAGACTGACTCTGCATCTGAGGCAGAGGAGGAAGTGAGATTCTGGCAGTGAGTTTTCTGTCCGAGAGGAATCTTCTGACGAGGAAGCCATTCTCAGTGCAGATGAAGGGCTTGTTTTAGAGGAGGACACTGATGTGCCAATAGTGCATCAGCCTGGCGCTTAAAGGTTTCCCATTGGAAGCCCTGACACCTGGGCTGGCCCAAACATGGAGCAGCCACAGTTGCCTGCTTTTACTGGTCTCCCAAGGTGTAGAGTGAATTCAGAAAACGTTTTGCCTGTCAATTTCTTTCAGTTCTTTATGGAGGATATATTCTTGGAAGAGATTGTTGAGCAGACTAATTGGTATGCAGAACAGTATTTGAGGCACAACGCTGCCAGGCCTCAGTCTAGAGCTACCCAGTGGATTCCCACAAATCTGGAAGAGTTGAAAAAGTTCCTGGGTTTGACTTTTTTGATGGGTTGATAAGGAAGCCGTCACTGGCTTCTTATTGGTCTACTAGTCCCTTGATGGCAATGGCTATATTTCCTGCAACCATGACTCGTAATCTGTATTTGATTCTCCTTCAGATGCTGCATTTTGTGGACAATGCTTTAGCCTTGGCACAAAATCACCCTGATCATGATTGTCTTTTTAAGATTAGGCCTGTCCTTGATCATCTTGTAGATCGTTTTTCAGAGGTCTATGTTCCAGGCAAAGAAATAAGTGTGGACGAGTCTTTGGTCCGGTTCCAGGGGTGTTTGGTTACTAAGCAGTACATTCCTAGCAAGAGGGCACGGTATGGAATTAAGATGTATATGCTGTCTGAAAATAGTACAGGATATGTGTATAATTTCCGGGTCTACACTGGTAGGGATTCCAGTATTGACACCCCTGGTTGTCCACCCACTTTTGGAGTTAGTGAGAAAATTGTGTGGGAACTTGGTAGAGGACTGTTTAACAAAGGTCACCATTTGTACGTAGATAACTTCTACACTGGAGTGCAGTTGTTCAAGGAATTGTTCAGAGTGGACACTGTTGCTTGTGGCACAATCTGTTCTAACTGTAAAGGCTATCAAGGGAGTTTGTCTGTAAAAAAAGTGAGGGGGACAATGCAGTGCCTTGCATAATAATGAGCTGCTAGCTCTGAAATTTGCAGACAGGAGGGATGTGTACATGCTAACTACCATCCATGATGAGAGTACTTCCCCTGTGACTGTTCGGGGTCAGGTTGCGGAAGTGCGCAAACCTGCGTGCATTTTGGACTACAATAAGCACATGGGTGGTGTTGATAGAGTAGATCAGAGGTTGGAACTGGGGGATGCGGCCACGAGCCGCGGCAGCAGGACATGCCGCGCCCCTGCCGCTTTATATTTTCATTGAGGCCCCAAATTGGGCATGGGGCATCAACAAGTTACGGGTGCGGTGCGCCCCTGCTAGTTCTTGCCTCCCTCCACTCACCATTCACCCTCACTTACCTTCTGCTTCTTTTTTCTTTCTTCTTTTCTGCTTTCCTCGTTTCTTCCTGTATTTATGCCTTTCTTTCATTGCCATAATCCTTTCTCCTTCCCAGCATGCCTTCTTTCTCCCTGCATGCCTTTGTAACCTTACTTAACATGGTGACTTTTTCTATAAGTTTCTATGTTGTATTCCCAATCCAATATGGTGCCTTTTACTTCCTGCCGGTCACTTCCTGTTCTTTGGGTATATAAAGTGTGTGATTCCTGTTCTCTTTGCGCTGCAACACTTCCTTTCGGTGGTGATCTTCGCTCCTGTTCTTCTGCGTCAATTATATGTTTTCTGAGCCTGTTCCAACTTTTTTCATTGTAATTTTTGTCTTTTGTTCAGATTTACTTTTTACTTTTTTTTTTTTCCAGGAGTTCCTGTTTGAGTTTTCTTTTCCCTTTAGGGTTTTTTTCCCTTGGAGACTCCTTCTGGAGAGCACAGACTGCCTTTGGTGTTCCCTCCGTTAGCAGCACTGTGGCTGCCAGAAAGGGTCGTCCCTACTTGGGTCAAGGCAGAACCTATAGGAACCAAGACCTCGCCACATTTCCAGTGGGCCACAGACATAGGCAACGAGTAGGTCATGACAGATTGCAGCGCCAAACGAACCAGACTTTGTCAGGCAGAATGGAAAATACTGCAACGGCTGCTGCAGACCCTAACCAGTCCCTACTCGTAACTATGCAACAACAAGCCCAGGAATTGAAAAAATTAAGAAATGAAAATGAGGCTTTATGACAAGCCTTGGCGTCCCGAAGTACCGATGTTCCTACTGTCTCTACTACTACACCTCGGTTTTCAGGAGACCCAAATAAGCTGTGAGAATTCCTTGATGTTCTGACTGTCTAATTTGCCTTTAGACCAACACAATTTTTGCAAGATAAAACGAAAGTGGGTTATCTCATCAGTGCCTTGTCTGGTCCTGCCTTGGCCTGGGCGACTCCGATAGTAGCCTCCAACGACCCAGTGCTGTCTGATTATTCAGCCTTTGTGAGAAGATTTAAACAAATACTTGAATGCCCAGGATTGGAAGCATCAGCAGAAGAAGCGCTCTGTGATATTCAACAAGGCACTCAAGATGTTCTCCAATACATCACATGCTTCAGACAATTAGCAGCCGAGACAAAATGGGTAGAGCGTACTCTGGTAACTCTTTTTCGCAGAGGTCTAAGAGAAGACATAAAAGACAAATTATTACACTCTGCCATAATAGATGATCTTCGAGGTTTGATAAATTTAGCGCTCTCTATAGAATATCATCTCCAAGAATGTCGTCTAGAAAAAAGAATGAATCGTGGACCTTCCCAGTCAAGCAACACACGTATCTTTGTACCTCGTCCTGAAGAACCTCAACCTGCATCTAGGGACACAGAAGGAGAACCTATGCAGGTAGATACTGCTCGTGGTCCACTCTCTATTAGCGAACGCGAAGATGGAGAAGAGGACTGTGCCTATATTGTGGCGCAGCTGGTCATTTGCTCCGCACTTGTCCAGTTCGTCCTATGAAGACCTCGGGAAACGCCACTTCCCATCCTCTGTGAGAAGGGAGGGAACGGGATCTTCTGCAATACCTTCCATCAGTTCTTCCAAGGAAGATGTCACTATTCTATTTCTTTTACCTGTTATCCTGCAATTACCTGATGGTCGTGAAGAAAGGACCCTGGCATTATTAGATTGTGGAATTAGTGGCATTTATATGGCTATAACCTGGGCTAAAAAACTACAAATTCCTCTACTGCCTAAAGACGTTCCAGAACAAGCGCATACTGTAGACGGATCCTTATTATCATCTGGTCCTGTTATTAATACCACTTCAATTCTAGGTCTACACTTTGGGAAACATCAGTACCATGTCTCTTTTGATTTAATTTCCTCACCCAATCATTCTATAATCCTAGGAATACCATGGTTCATGAGACACAATCCATATATTAACTGGGAAACCAGAACCATTTCTCTATCTTCTAAGTTTTGTCACGATCATTGCTATGCTTCTGACATCTATTGGTCTCCCAGAAAAATAATAACCTCAGAACCAAATTTAGGACATTCCATAACCTCAGTCCAAGAGGTACCAAGCCAATATCTGGAATTTATAGACATTTCAAAAACCAACAAAGCCCGTACTACCTCCACACAGAGACTATGATTGTACCATTCTCCTGGAACCTGGAACGATTGTTCCTTTTGGAAGAATGTATTCTCTCACTGAACCAAAAAAATAAGATTCTCAAGGACTAGCTTCAAGAAAATCTACGGAGTGGTCTTACTACAACATCTTCTTCTCCTGCGGGAGGCTCCCCTCTTCTTCGTACCTAAAAAGACGAAAGATCTTTGTCCCTGTATAGACTTCAGTGGATTAAATAAAATCACTATAAAAGATCGATATCCACTACCCCTCATCAAAGACATTTTGGAGGCTGTCAGAGGGGCACAAATGTCACAAAATTAGATCTTCGTGGAGCATATCATCTCTTGCGTATTAAGGAGGGAGATGAGTGGAAAACTGCCTTTTGGACAACCATCAGACATTACTAATATAAGGTAATGCCTTTTGGCTTAATGAATGCCCCCTCAGTGTTTCAAAGATTTATGGATTCAATATTCTCCGACTTATTAAATCACACTGGAGTGATTTATTTAGATGATATCCTCATATTCCAGACGCCCTGAACTTCATCCTGCACAAGTTAAGCAAGTCTTAAATAGACTTAGGCAATATCAACTCTTCTGTAAGGCGGAGAAATGCAAATTTGATAAGACTGAGGTGAAATATTTAGGCTATCGCATTAATCAAATTGATATCTCTATGGATCCGGAAAAAGTTCAAGCTATTCTAGATTGGCCATCCCCTTCCTCAATCAAGGAAACTCAATGTTTCTTAGGGCTGGACAACTTCTACCGCCAGTTTATCCTGGACTTTGCTAAACAAACCAGTCCATCACACAAACTCTCAAAAAAGAGAGTTTGCGAAATGGTTTCACAAATGGACGGACATGGCTGAGACTGCTTTCCAAAATCTAAAACAGGCCTTCACCCAAGCACCCATACTGAGACATCCAGACACCAATAAACAATTCATAGTTGTTACTGACACCATAGAAAGAGCTATCGGGCAGCATTACTACAACAACAAGAAGACGATGGATTAGAACATCCGATCTTTTATCTATCCCATGTACTCTCTGATTCTAAACAAAATTATTCAGTACTGGAAAGAGAACTGTTGGCTCTAAAAACTGCCTGTCAAGAGTGGAGACAATTCTTCATGGGTTCAAAAGAACCTTTTGAAGTAAGAACGGACCATCGCAATCTGCAATGCTTACGCAATTTTCAGTGTCGCAACAGTCGACAAGCTTGTTGGGCCTTTTTCTTTAGTCAATACGATTTCTATATTACCTATATCCCAGGATCTCAAAATATTTTGGCCGATGACCTATCTCGCTGTTATCCTGACAGTTCTAATACCCTTCACAATATCTACTTGAACGAGACAAGATAATTGGTGTAGTCCAGTCATTCCTAGATGAAGTACAATCTGAATACTCAACCCTTTCAGAACAAGAATTAAAGGATCTATGTCCCAAAATATGCAAACATAAAGAATACTACTATTACAAGGACACCTTATTTCTACCTTCTGAAAAAGTGCAAGAAAAGGCACTTCAGATGTGTTATGTTTCCCCTGTAGCCGGTCATCTGGATATTAAAGCCCTGCAGGAATTACTTCTCCGCTCTTTTTGGTGGTCTACGTTGAAACAAGACGCAGAAAGATACGTGGAATCTTGTCCCATTTGTGCCCAATTGAAAGTACCTTGTACCAGGCCCGCAGGACTACTTCAACCATTACCAGTTCCACCAGCCCCCTGGCATACAATATCAACTGATTTTATGCGCTCATTGCCTCCATCAGTGGGAAACCGAGTTATAATGGAGACAATAGATTCATTTACTAAGATGGCTCATTTTACTGCCTTAAAGAAATTACCCACATCACAAGAATTGAGTTAGATCTTTATTCAAAACATTTTTCATCTCCATGGTCTCCCACAAATTATTGTGTCAGACAGGGGACCTCAATACATATCACAGTTCTGGAAACACTTTTGTAAGATCTTGAATATCAATGTAGCTTTATCATCTGGATTTCATTCCCAAACCAATGGGCAGACGGAACACCTTAACCAGGGACTTGAGCAATATCTTCGTTGTTTTTGTAACTCCACTCAGAGCAACTGGAACACTTACCTTCCCATTGCTGAGTTCTCTTAAAACAATACCGTCCATAGTGCCTCCAAAGTCACTCCTTTTTTCTGCTCATATGGATTCCATCCCACATCTGTTCCTACTACTCCTAAGACCTCCTCTACACTTCCTGCTATCACCTCTCTTTCCAAGAGACTACATAGAATCCACTGGCTTATTCGATCTAATCTACTAGTCACTAAAAGATACATGAAAAGACTGGCAGATAAGAAACGAAGTGAGGCTCCAGCTTATCACATCCAAGATAAAGTCTGGCTTTCCTCAAGATTTTTGCCACTGCGTCTTTCCCAAAATAAGTTTAAACCCCGTTACTATTTTGTATTCTTCAAAAAATGAATCCTGTAACTTTCCATCTCTGTTTACCTTGAACCTGGAAGATTCATCCAGTTTTTCATGTCTCTCAGTTGAAACCCTATACACCTAATCCTTTTTCCCGTCATTTCACATGTCCTCCTCCTTTGTTGGTGGATAATGAAGATGAATATGAAGTACAAGAAATATGTGACTCTCGTACATTCTGGAACCATCTCCAGTATCTTATTCATTGGAAAGGCTATCCTTTTAGTGAATGTTCTTGGGAAGATGCCTCTTCTGTTCATGCCCCTCTTTTGATTCGTCAATTTTTTTGGCTGTTTCTGCACAAACCCGGGCTCTGGGAGGGGGGGGTGGTGCGAGCCGAACATTTGGCTCGGGATGCAGCCACGAGCCGCGGCAGCAGGACATGCCTCGCCCCTGTCATTTTATATTTTCATCGAGGCCCCAAATTGGGCATGGGGCCTCAACAAGTTATGGGCCAGGAGCGCCCCTGCTAGTTCTTGCATCCCTCCACTCACCATTCACCCCCACTTACCTTCTGCTTCTTTTTTCTTTCTTCTTTTCTGCTTTCCTCTTTTCTTCCTGTATTTATGCCTTTCTTTCATTGCCATGATCCTTTCTCCTTCCCAGCATGCCTTCCTTCTCCATGCATGCCTTTGGAACCTTACTTAACATGGTGACTTTTTCTATATGTTTCTATGCTGTATTCCCAATCCAACATGGTGTCTTTTACTTCCTGCCAGTCACTTCCTGTTCTTTGGGTATATAAGGTGTGTGATTCCTGTTCTCTTTGCGGTGCAACACTTCCTTTGGGTGGTGATCTTCGCTCCTGTTCTTCTGCGTCAATTATGTTTTCTGAGCCTGTTCCAGCTTTTTTCATTGTCATTTTTGTCTTTTGTTCAGATTTACTTTTTACTTTTTGTTTTTGTTCCAGGAGTTCCTGTTTGAGTAATTTTTTTCCTTTTTGGGTTTTTTCCCTCGGGACACCTTCTGGAGGGCACGGACTGCCTTTGGCATTCCCTCTGTCAGCAGCACCATGGCTACCAGAAAGCATTGCCCCTACTTGGGTCAAGGCAGAACCTATAGGAACCAAAACCTCGCCACATTTCCAGTGGGCCACAGACAGAGACAACAAGTAGGTCGTGACAGGAACCTTACACTGCTCTTCATAAGTTTTATGTGTGGTATAAAAAGTTGGCCATACATTTGTTTCATTTAACAAATTTTAATGCTTTTATTGTGTTCAAGGATTGTTCCCTTGAGTCAAGGATGAAATTTGTTAAATTTCAGGAGTCAGTGATAGAGAGACTTACTCTGGTGGAACAGGCAAGAGTTCCTAGAGTAGCAGTGGTGGAGGATGTGGATAGACTGAAAGATCGCCTCTTTCCTGATCACATTCCTTCCACTCCCAAAAAAGACTTGCCCACTAAGAAATGTAGAGTCTGTGCCCGAAGAGGTATCCAGAGGGAGAGCCGGATGTACTGCCCAGACTGTCCTTCAAAGCCTAGGTTGTGTGTGGCTGACTGTTTTCAGGAATTACCATACCCAGAAGAATTACTGGGAGCTACAGTGAGCATAAACTTCCTGTTTTATATCTTCATATGTTCTGTTTCACGGTTGGCATTTCTGTCATGTACTTAGTTAGAGCTTTGTGTTTGTAGTTTTTTACTTATTTCTAATTAGTTAGTGATTTCTTTGTTGTTTAAAAAAAAGTGATGGCGGTGTGCATGGAGTGGTGGTTGGCTGGCGGTGTGCTTGCGTGGAGTGGAGCTTGGCTGGCAGTGTGGGTGGAGTGGCTCTTGGCTGGCGGTGTGTGTGGAGTGGCGATTGGCTGGAGGTATAAATAGTGACTTGCTACCGGCCACTGCAACACACTGCCAGCCAAACGCCAGTCCACACACCCCCATCAGCTGGTGTGATTGCTCTATCAGGCACTTGGGCGTATGAAAGTGATGGGCCCTTCAATAGCGCTGTCTGTTGGTGCAAGTGTTGTGCTGGTCCCACGGCTGGCGGCGTGAATGGTCTTGTGCATGCCATGTATGAAAGGTGCCTTGACGCAGCTTTACAGCTCACGAGCTGCGAGTCATTTGGTTCAGTTTTTTGGCCTTTCAGTTATTAACAGTGCATTTAATTTTTGTGAAATCTCTTGTTAATAACATTTGATCTACTGAACCATCACTCACCCTCGTGCCAAATCCAACCAGTATGTGTGGTAAAAATGACAAAACCTGTTCCGCTGTAATCAGGTGTCGCAGCACACCTGTGACATGCTAGGTGTCTCGGTGGGACCCTGATGATGAAGCATGCAACCAACTTGGTTGGTGGGTGGGGGGGCCTTTTTAACATAACCTAAGTCCATTTCTTTTCACAATTTTAGTGTTTGGAACATCACAGAAGCATGTGGATACATCAAAGAGATCTATTACAAAACAACCTCTTTTTCCAGGGTTGGGGGCCACCTTCGTTTTTGGTCCTGGGTTCGGCCTTCATCTAGGGAAACCTACCAAACCCAGACATTTTTTAAAACTAGACACCCGGAGGAGTCCAGGGAGGTGTGGCTTACATGGATCTCCTAACATTTTCTTACCCTCCCCGGAAAAAGAGGTAGTTTCATAATAGATCATTTTGATGTGCCCATGTTAGTTGTGTTTTGGGGCATTTCTTGTTCCTGCAGCCATTTTTATCAGGAGACTTGGGGGAATGCTGGGTGGAAGAAAGTTTGTGGCTCCTCTTAGATTCCAGATCTTTCCATCACCGAAATGTGAGGAAAAAGTGTATTTTTTGCCAAAGTTTGAGGTTTGCCAAGGATTCTGTGTAACAGAACCTCGTGAGAGCCCCACAAGTCACCCCTTCCTGGATGTACCCAGGTGTCTAGTTTAAAAAAATGCACAGGTTTGGTAGGTTTCCCTAGGTATCGACTGAGCTAGAGGCCAAAATCCACAGCTAGGCACTTTCCAAAAAACACATCAGATTTCAATGTAAAAATGTGATATGTCCATGTTGCGTTTCCTGTCGCGGGTATTAGGCCTACCCATGCAAGTGGGGTACCATTTATATCGGGAGACTTGGGGGAACACAGAATAGAAGTACAAGTGTTATTGCACCTTGTGTTTCTCTACATGTTTTTCTTCCAAATGTAAAACAGTGTGTAAAAAAGACGTCTGTTTGAGAAATGCCCTATAATTTACATGCTGGTATGGGGACCCCGAAATTCAAAGATGCGTAAATAACCATTGCTTCTCAACACCTTATCTTGTGGCCATTTTGGAACTACAAAGGTTTCCATCGATACCTATTTTTCACTCTTTATATTTCAGCAAATGAATTGCTGTATACCCGGTATACAATGAAAACCCATTGGAAGGTGCAGCTCCTTTATTGGCTCTGGGTACCTAGGGCTCTTGATGAACCTACAAACCCTATATAACTCCGCAACCAGAAAAGTACAGTAGACGTAACAGTATATGTTTTAGAAAATCTGAAATGGCAGGAAAAAGTTACAGAGTAAAACGTGGAGAGAAATGGCTGTTTTTTTCACCTCAATTTCAAAATTGTTTTCGTTCAGCTGTTATTTTCTGTAGAAAATCATTGGAGAATCTACACAAGTGACCCCTTGCTGAATTCAGAATTGTGTCTACGTTTTAGAAGTGTTTAGCTGTCCGGGATCCAGCATTGGTTTCACACCCATTTCCGTCACTAACTGAAAGTAGGCTAAAAGCAAAAAAAAATGGTAAAAATGCGGTATGTCCCAGTAAAATGTCAAAATTGTGTTGGAAAGTGTGGTTTTCTGATTCAAGACTGCCTGTTCCTGGAAGGTGGGAAGATGGTGATTTTAACACCACAAACCATTTGTTGATGCCATTTTCAGGGGAAAAACCACAAGCTTTCTTCTGCAGCCCTTTTTTCCATTTTATTAACTAAATTTTTGCTGTATTTTGGCTAATTTCTTGGTCTCCTTCAGGGGAACCCACAAACTCTGGGTACCTCTCGAATCCCTAGGATGTTGGAAAAAAAGGACACAAATTTGGCGTGGGTACCCTCTGTGGACAAAAGGTTATGATGGCCTAAGCGCAAACTGCCCCAATTAGCCAAAAAAAAGGCCTGAAATAGTAAAAAAAAAAAAAAGCCTGGCACCGGAGGTGGAAAAGGCCTGCCAGCGAAGGGGTTAAATAAAGGTTTGTGAAAGGCTCCTTATGGTCAGTTTTCTATTGTTAACATGAATTGTATTACTTTATGTACTTTAAAAAGTAAAATTAGATATAACCTGGCCATTGTGTGTCTGATTATTGCATCACTTCATGGAGACCTTTAGACTTGACTTCTTTGATGATGACCATTTTTTACTATCTCCATATACAATACTACTTTTGAACCTTTTAGTTTCTTGTTAGTGAATATTAGCTCTGTAATACTTCTCAATTGAAAAATTAATTAGACCTTCTGGTTGCCAGGTCTCCGGACCACTAAGTCTACCAGTCTTGATAAAGTTTAGAGAATGAAATATGCTTTGGCTACCTTGGATGGCATTTACACTTGACTGTTTACAGGAAGAGTGGCAATGGAGAGATGCGGAACACTGTTAGAGCTTGGCACAGAGGAAATCCATGGAGGTGGTAGTTGTGGGCAGGGGGGTGCCAAAAAAGGATTTCTGTGCCAGGTGCGACAAGTGCTAAAGCCAGCCCTGAACAAATGTTTAATCTTCGAAATGACACACTGGTTGGTGTTCGCTGTATGGTGTGATAAATTCTTTGTGTAAGACTCTGTGATATGTGCTGCCGGAAGTTGTCAAGTATTTATTTTTTGTGTCTAAAGACTAGAGCTTTGCCCAGAGTGTGTGGAACCGAGAGCACCTGTAGACGGTGTCCTGACAGGATGATTGAGAGCTGCTGGGAGATAGGAGAAGGGAATCACACAGAACGTTCGTTCTTTTCTATAGGGTGCATTAAGTGACGCATTCTGGGTCAAATGATGCACCCTTCACTGTTCCAAATGTAACACATTTTTAAAGTGCGGCTTTTATATTGTATACAGATCAAATAATTACTCCTGACTCCTTCTAAAACACTCAGGCCCTCATTATGACCCTGGCGGTCGGCGGAGAAGTGGCAACAGGCTGGCGGACAAAAAAATTGAATTATGACCATGGCGGTTACCGCCACGGTCATCCACCATTTCTCCATTTCGACCGCCAGGGCGGGGACGACCGCTGGGCTGGAGACTTGGGTCTCCAGCCCGGCGGCTGTCACAAGACCGCCGGCGGTATCACGACCCGGCTGACCGCCATGGATTCCATGGGGTTGGGAACCACCATGAAATCCATGGCAGTAAGCACTATCAGTGCCAGGGACTTCCTTCCCTGGCACTGATAGGGGTATCCCCCACCCGCCACCCCCACCCCTGAGTCCTACCCCCACCTCCCTGCCACCCCCCAAAGGTGGCAGGACCCCCCTCCCCACCTCTACCCCCAACATTGCTACACAGACACACACCGTACACGCATGCATACACCACCAACACACGTACCCGCACACATACCAACAAACATGCCAACAGACACACACACAGTCATACACGCACACCCACATACAGACATACACACACACATCCATACAGACAGACACGCACACATTTCTGAACACACTACACCCCCCGCATGCATACACGCACTCACACACCCCCTATACATACTCACACCACACCTCCATGCACGCACACAACACACAAACACCCTGATCCCCCTCCCCTAAAGGACGATCAACTTACCTGGTCCGTTGATCCTCCGGGAGGGAACGGGATCCATGGGGGCTGCTCCGCCACCAGCACCCCATCATCAGAACACCTCCACGCCGAATCACGGAACGTGCTTCGGTGGGCGGTGTTCTGATGACGGGGCGGTGGATGTGGAGCAACCTCCACTTCCCCGCCGACCACCAGTATTGCTGCTGGTGGCTCTCCGTCTGAAAAGGGACGGAGGGCTGCCAGCAGTCATAATTCGCCGAGCGGAAAACCGCCTGCATCGAGGTTATAATGACAACCTGAATTTTATCAACTTTGTTAATATATAATATACCAGTAGCCTATCACAAGGGAGGAGAAAAAGGTGGCATTACGCCCCAGACCTGGAATTTATTTATAGACGTATGAAGCAAGCCTGAAATTGATTTAATGTGGAGGCTTCTAACACAGGTGAACCGATAAATGGCTCCAGGGCCAACATTGATGAATTCAGGTCCCATAGAGCCTCAAAATATTATAGAAAGTATGTGCAAAAAACTAATGGATTAAACTGGACACTCATAAAAAGAAATGGGTTAGGGCATCAGAAACAATAACTGTTGTCTCAGGAACATAAGAAGAGGAATCACGAGAGGGACACGGGTGCAGGAAGAAGGTGCAGGTACAGCTGTGAAAATGTAGAGTAAAATATGAAGGCCCATATTTATACTTTTTTTAGCACCGCGTTTGCACCACTTTTTGACGCAAATGCGGCGCAAACGTACAAAATAAAATTTTGTAAGCTTGCGCCGCATTTGTGTCAAAAAATGACGCAATTGCGGCGCTAAAAAAGTATAAATATGGGCCGAAATTCGAAAGGGAGCGGGCCTGCTGAAAAAAACGATGATAGGGCAGACATCACTGAAAAAACATGGATGGGAACTGGACGTGTGACTATGGAATGTCCTCACAATATTTAAAACCACTGTTGGAAGAGAAGGAGGAAGACATAATAGATGGGCGGAAGCCTGAGGATGGAGAGCACAAAGAGAAGGAATAGCCTATATAGAGTAGGCCCAGAAGCAAGAAAAGGGAAAAAGGATAGAGGACAGAAATTGAAAAGGAGACCAGGGATGAGGTGGTTTTGAAGAAGACTAAGATGGACCCCTCTCCAAAACAAAGCTAAAAAAGCTAATGTAATTTCTGCAAGCACATCTGCCGAAAATATTTTATCACCTTATCTGGCATTGAAGTTGTATGTCACAAATATCACTGACAAAATATTGCCTGCACAAATACTGAAACCACAGTATGGACTGCCACTATGAGGTAAGTATATGTAGAAAAGTGTAGATAATTGTTAACTTCACACCTGAGTTCCTTGCAATATAGTAGAAGTCCATACTGTGGATTTAATATTTTTACGTTGATATTTTGACTGCGGTGTTGTGACCCGCTAAAGAAAGGATTTGTAGATTAGTTTTGCCAGGTTTATTTTCCTCCGGAATCGTAAATGACAATGGCCCTCATTACAACATTGGCGGTAAATGCCGCCTACTGCCAAGCTGACAGCCGCCAACATACCGTGACCGCGGCGATATACCGATACGGGTACTATGACCTACACAGGGAAATCTGCCACTATACAGACACCCACACAAGTCCGCCAGACCAAAGGTCAGTGATAAACTGGCAGTACCAAAATATACACCATTACGCCAACAGAAATACGCCCACAGTATCAGGACCCACGAATCACTGTGGCGGTCTTTCAACCGCGGTAAACCATTGGTGGTACACACCGCCGCGCTCATAATACACAAACACTTACAAAATTCAACCACATTGGACAATTCAAACTACACACACCTGACACACATACACACACCACACCCACACACCCACACCATTATAAAATACACACCCACATTACCCACAACCCTTTTAATGAAAAAAAGATAGATAACAGAGAGAGAGACAAGCCAGGAGCACCCACTCAATCTGAGCCACAGAACACCATCACCCAAACACCATCCACAGACCTCACAGCACACACCACAACACATCACCCCACACAGCCTCACACATACCACTCACACCACATCCATGACACCCCAAAGACACCCCAGGTTTTCAGAGGAGGAGCTAAGGGTCATGGTGGAGGAAATCATCCAGGTAGAGCCACAGATATTCAGGTCACAGGTGCTGCAGACGTCCATTGCAAGGAAGATGGAGCTATGGCAGAGAGTTGTGGACAGGGTCAACGCTGTGGGACAGCACCCCAGAACAAGGGATGACATCAGGAAGAGGTGGAACGACCACTGGGGGAAGGTGCGTTCCGTGGTTGCAAGACACCAGGTAGCCGTACAGAGGACTGGACTCCCACCTCCTCCCCCACAACTAACAACATGGTAGGAGCAAGTCTTGGCAATAATGCATCCTGAGGGCCTCACAGGAGTAGCAGGAGGACTGGTCTCTCGTAAGTCAAATCTTTTCTACTATATCCCCCACCCTACCTGCATGCCATCACAAACTCCTACCCCTACCTTCACCCCCATCACTCCACCACCTCACATGTACCCCACTATCACAACCCACCCATCCCAATACCAAGCCCTGCATGCAACACTTATGCATGGACACCCATCACACCCCTGCATGGACACCCATCACTGAAGCATGCCCATTAGAGAGAATCACCTAGCCCACAAAATCACCACACACACAAGGCAAAGCTGACAGGGCAATCACAACCATACAGGGAAACACTCCCATGCGCAAGATGGCACACGCAGATACAATAACACTGCATTTGCATCCCCACAGGACCCCCACTCAATGTCACCGGAGAGGAGGTGCCACCAACATCCAGTCCCCCCACAGAAGAGGCCCACCGTGATGACAGCAGCTCTGCACGCCTGGATCACAATGGCCAACCTGGCCCATCAGGGACCTCTCGACAGTCGGTACCCAGACACAGTCCCATACCACCACAGACCCTCCCCCCTCAGGAAACACCAGCACATCACCCACCCAGTCGGCCCATACCACTGTCCCCAGGACACGTCAATCAGCATTGTGTCCACCACTACAGGGACCCCAGGCAACCCACAAACCCAAGACAATCAGGGACCTGGGGTCAGTGGGCACACGATTTAGGGGACAGAGGCACAGGACAACAGGGAAGCTGGGAGGACTGATATGCAACAGGGGGAGCCTGTCAGAGGCTCAAAGGGGACACCCGTCAGCGCAGCCAGTGTGCCACCAACCCCTGCCAAGAACATTCCGCCACCTGGCAATGTGAAGAAGGGGACGGCATCCAGCAAGGGGAAGGAGCCACAACCACCCAGCAAGGCTACCTCAAAGACTCCAGCTGCCAGACCCAAGGTGACACCACCATTTGCCAAGGGCAAAACACCAGCCAAGGCACTTCAGCCGACCGAGCCTGCAGGTGAAGGCCCGGTGGCTACCAGCACAACCGCCAGCACCAACACCTGCACCGTGGCCAGCACCGCCACCTGCACCGCCGCAAGCATGCCACCTGCACCGCCACCTGCACTGCCGCAAGCACCACTACTGTAAGCAGCAGCAGCCCCAGTGGGCAGCTGTCTGAGGCTGCAGGAGAAGGGCTGGAGTCTCCCCCCACCACTGGCAGCACCCCCACCAGCACTACTACCACTGTGCAGCCGTAGCCGCCGGCGGATGGACTGTAGCCCTCCATCCATAGACTATCATGCATCCTGGTCACTGTAAATCTCGTGGCTCTGACACCCTCGGGTGAGGGACTGGGACCTGACACCCTTCCATGTGCTGCATCACTGGGCACAAAGCCCCCTCCAGAACCAGTGGAGAAAGACATCCACTCACCCTATCCTTGGCAGGATGAAGCACATTGGGCAGCAAGCCCCCTCCAGAACCAGTAGAGAAAGGCATCCACTCACCCTATCCTTGGCAGGATGAAGCACACTGGGCGCCAAGCCTCCTCCAGAACCAGTGGGGAAAGGCATCCACTCACCCTATCCTTGGCAGGATGAAGCACACTGGGCACAAAGCCCCCTGCAAAACCAGTGGAGAAAGGCATCCACTCACCCTATCCTTGGCAGGATGAAGCACACTGGGCACCAAGTCCCCTCCAGAACCAGTGGAGAAAGGCATCCCCTCACCCTATTCTTGGCAGGATGAAGCACACTGGGCACAAAGCCCCCTCCAGAACCAGTGGAACATGTCACCCACTTGAGAGACTGTGGCTTTGCACTCCCCAGGACCAAGCAGTGGACAAACCACCCACTTGAGAGACTTGAGAGACAGTGGCTTTGCACGCCCCAGGACCAAGCAGTGGGCAAACCACCCATTTGAGAGACTTGAGAGACTGTGGCTTTGCACTCCTCAGAACCAAGCATTGGGCAAACCACCCAATTGAGAGATTTGAGAGACAGTGGCTTTGCACTCCCCAGGACCAAGCAGTGGGCAAACCACCCACTTGAGAGACTTGAACGACTGTAGCTTTGCACTCCCCAGGAGCAAGCAGTGGGCAACCACCCACAAGAGAGACTGTGATTTTGCACTCCCCAGGAGCAAGCAGTGGGCAAACCATCCACTTGAGAGACTGTGGCTTTGCACTCCCCAGGACCAAACAGTGGGCCTGGAGCCCCCTCCAGGAGCAGTGGCGTAATACCATCTTCCGGCTAAGGTGCCCCCCTTGCATTCCCCCTGAGGTGCCTGCGTGTTTTCGACCTGATGCCCCTGCAGTGTTCTCTCCATTTTGAGGCAGGAGTCAAGTGTGGGCGTGGCCTATGTGTTAGAGCCCAGTGGGCCACAGACTATTTTTGTGTGGCCATTGTCCCTCGTTTAGTATATGTTGTATGTATTGTACATACTATTTATTTATTTATGAACGTATTTCCCTAAATTTCTAATTTTACACTATTTTGACTCCATTCCTTTTGTCCTTGTGTTATTCCAGAGGGTTACTGGGTGTATATGTAATGCTGTTGCATGTGTTTGTGTGTGTGGTGTTTGGGTTGAGGGTGGGGGTCGGATGTTGCATGTTGCGTGTGTGTGTCACTCTCTTTTTCCTCCCCCCTCCCCTGTGTACTAGGTGCAGTACTCACCGTGGTCGCCGCCGTTGGTACTCCTGATATATGAGAAGATACACCAGCATGGGTAACACCTGTAGTTTGGGCTCCATGGCGTCCTGGTTCTTTCTTGAGTGTCGAGAGGTGAGTGGTTTCCCTTCAAAGTACTGTTTCTGCCGTGCTTTTGATGGCGTTGGTACCGCCCCTGAAAAGCTGGCGGATGGGCGGGTTGTAATGGGGTGGGCAGTATATTGTCTTCTGTCTGGCTGTTGGCGGTTACCGCCGCGGGTTTGTACCTACAGCTGTGGCGATCAGAGTGTTAAAGTGGCTGTATGTGTTGGCGGTTTCCGCCGTGGTCATGATTCCATTTCTGTTACTGCCGGCCTGTTGGCGGTATTACCGCTGCTTTAACACCGACCGCCAGGGTTGTAATGAGGGCCAATGTCTTTTACCTATGTGTTTTGGTTTGGAGTGTAGTGGATGCACACCTGGTGCCACAGCAATCCTCACAGTCCTGTCGCTGAGGGGGGACACAACAAGGCCACCATCTTGGGAGTGTTTTTTGCCTCATTCCTACAGACTTGCTGTGATATTCTAGAGATGCAACCCCTTCTAGTGTGTTTACCTAAACTTTTATAGCACCAAACAAGTCACAAAAAGGCACCTTTGTGGCATATAACCCAGAGAACGAAGGGGGGGGGTAGAGTTAGAAGCAAAGAAAAGGGGGTAGCCATATATGTCTGTGTGTTAAACTTTTAAATGAATTACTCATCTACATTGGCAATACCAGCCTAACTTTTGAAAACATTGAGGGGCATATTTATACTCCGTTTGCGCCGGAATTGCGACGTTTTTTTTTACGCAATTTCGACGCAAAACTAACTCCATATTTATACTTTGGCATTAGACGCGTCTAGCACCAAAGTCCATGGAGTTAGCGTCATTTTTTAGCGTGGACACCTACTTTGCGTTAATTATATGCAAGGTAGGCGTTCCCGTCTAAAAAATCGACTCCGAGGCATGTGCGTCGGATTTATACTCCCGGGCAAAATTCACGCCCGGGAGTGGGCGGGTCAAAAAAACCGACGTACGCCCGCTTTTGCGCCGTTTTTTAGCGCCTGCAAAAGGCAGGCGTTAAGGGACCTGTGGGCTCCGAAGGAGCCCAGAGGTGCCCTCCCATGCCCCCAGGGACACCCCCTGTCACCCTTGCCCACCCCAGGAGGACACCCAAGGCTGGAGGGACCCATCCCAGGGACATTAAGGTAAGTTCAAGTAAGTGTTTTTTTTTTTTTTGTGGCATAGGGGGGGCCTGATTTGTGCCCCCCTACATGCCACTATGCCCAATGACCATGCCCAGGGGACAGAAGTCCCCTGGGCATGGCCATTGGGCAAGGGGGCATGACTCCTGTCTTTGCTAAGACAGGAGTCATTTCTATGGGGGTTGGGAGTGAAAAAAAATGGCGCAAATCGGGTTGAGGCGAAAAAATTGCCTCAACCTGACTTGCCCCATTTCTTGACGCCCAAGCCCCATATCCCCCTACGCCGGCGCTGCCTGGTGTACGTCGTTTTTTTTAACGCACACCAGACGGCCCCGGCGGCTAACGCCGGCTAACGTCATTCAATAAATACGGCGCCCGCATGGCGCTTCAGAATGGCGTTAGCCGGCGCTAATTTATTTGACGCAAAACTGCGTTGGCGCAGTTTTGCGTCAAAAAGTATAAATATGGGCCTTACTGTATACAAAGAGAATAACAGAAGAGGCAGCTTAACTGCAAATGAATTATAGTGATTTTGTTAAGAATGGTGCCTGCTTTGCAGCGCTATGAAATGGCAGAACCTGTATAACCAAGAGCTATATTAAAAACAAGCATTTGCAATGCAATGGGTCTCGCATTTTCTCGAGTTAGAGCTATTAGCGTTGTAAATTCCTAACTGGACTTTTCTTGCCACATAAATTGAAAATGAAAAGTAAAACAGTTGCCATAAGCGAGCTGACTGAAAGTGCCATGGCCGCCATGCGCATGAGCGCAAAGAAGAGACACAAAAAGAAAAAGAAGTTTGCTCGCAGTTAAACGTATCGCCAATCGTGCAAATATCCATGTAACAAGGACAGTCTCCAAGGTGGTAACAAAACCGCTCCAAGGAGGGACAAACATAAAGCATTTACCAATACTGATAAAGACTTTTTGAAAGGCAAGCTCACAAATGAGTCAAAGTGATGGGCGTGCAGTGGGAGTGGTTCAAAGCTCACAATACTTACAACAGGTCGACCTAATTACTGAAGCCTAAATATTTATGCTATTCCAGTAAAAACAAAGGAGGGGCAATAAGAGGTTATCTGAAGCAGGTACTGCAATAAACAGATTCAGACATTTAATACTACAGTGAAAAGGTCAAATCACATGTAATGGTCAGAGGTGAGGTGAGATTAAGATTATTACTCTTGAACTTCACTGCTTACAACATGGGCCTCTGCAATGAAATTGTACTTTAGTCCTGCTGTAATATCCTTGTTTACAACTTCTGCACCCAAACAAAAACAGCAGGGCATAAACCACACATGCATATGCACACAGTGTAAAATACTATTCATTACCATTGTTAGTGAGGCTATTCAAACTTCTCCTTTTGTAAGTCATGCCCCCGCCTCACACTCAACATTGGCAAGAAACATCATAACACACACTGCACACATACATATCTATGTATGTATGCACACATATATTCACAATACATATGTCTACAATCACTGTCTGTTTTATTACACCGAAAACAGTGATTCCAAACCCATATTGCATGTGGATGATGTCATATCCAGGAATTATTTTCCATACTTCGCAGATAAATAATCATTCATTTGTAATATGCATTTCAACCAATTGAAAGCCCAATCTATGAGCAATATCCTTCCCTCAAGCTAATTAGACTGCAAGCATGATATTCATTTAAATTGCAGTCTCAATTTTAATCAGAATCACCTTCATTAACGGTAAAGAGAACTTGAACATATTTAATTGCACTCAGGGTTCACAGACAAGGAGGCCAAACGGTTCTAGGTGGCGATTCTTCACCTCCGGAAACACCAGGTGAACAAATCCTCAGCCCCTAAGAAAGATGCAATTCAAGGCACTTCGAAAGACCTGTCTACTTTTAACTAGTCAACCCTAATTTCAACTCTCATCCAAACTTATCAGAACTTTTCATAAACCTGTCACTATCCGTTCTTCTTACACCATATGCTTCGGTGACAAACAAAAAAGAATTGTGTTGATTTTTGGAACAAATTAAATATAAATCAGAAAAAGGGATATTTTCCTGTTTTAAAAGTAATTTCACATTCATGAAAGCTTCGATGGAAGGGTATTATGATGATTGTAAGGGCCAGCTTTATTTGCTACTTTGCTAGGAGAATTGTGTGTACCTGAAATAAAAATGGACATTGCTTCGCCAGTTCTGTGGTTTCAAATATAAATGTGTACAACTTCAGCTACAGCATGGATGTGGCTGCTATAATTAGTGGAGTTTGGGTTAACACAAAAATCGGGCCGTAAATTGCTATACAGACAGATACTTAAGTTCTCAGAAACAAAGATCCCTGCAGCTACCAGGGCAAGCATTAGTCAACTTCAGCACACAGGAACTGGAGAGGTGCTGTTCACAGATGCACAGCAATAACCAGTTTAGCTGTACATGACAAAGCAGCGTCTGTGTTTCTGCCTGAATTCTTATGTGTATTCTGCAACTTTTGCGAGACCCGGGACGCAGAGCTATTTGAAAGTTGCTGCTATGTGAGAGCGTGGCATTCAGTAAGCAGATAAGAAAATGCTATCACTTTTCTGTGACAACGTGCAAGGAAGGGGTGTTGTGTCTCATGTGGACATGAGACTCAGACCCAGACAGGCGCTTGAAGAGGCCACAGTCAGAGGCAGAGCACTGTTTTAATGAACAGAAAGATGGGGCTGTTCGCAGTTGTCTCCCAATGCGCAGAAATTAGTCCTGCAAAGAAAACGTGATGTTTTCGTCTGTTTACATTGAGCTCCAAAATTCCCTGGATGGCCAGGATGGTGAAAGAACTCACCTCATATGGCAGTGTGCGCCACGCTCTGTAAATAATGCTGTAAAGCAAATAATTAGAGGCATCTGGCACCCAAGGATGGACGGGAAGGAACGGAAATAGCACTGCAAGATGCCTTTTGCAGAGCTAGTCAGTGCAGCACGATCGCGCTATGTAAACCCTAGCGTGATCGCGCTGTGTTTTTTTTTCTTTTCATTTGTGTGTCAAGAAAAGTCCAGTTAGAAGTTTACAACGCTAATAGCCCTAACTCGAGCAAATGTGAGACCCGTTGCGCCGATCAGCGCACATGGGGATGAAAACAATAAGCTGTACAGCTCAACTCGCAAAAACACGTGTCGTGTTTTACCGTGACCTTTTAATAATATGCACGAGAAATTGAATCATGTTTACACAAAATAAAAAAACAGTGAGGGGAGAGCAAGCTGGCCGTGGAAAAGCCCCCCTCTGTTTTATTATGATTGCAAATGGAGCTGGTGGGGAGGAGGGACTGAACAAGCACCCACAGTGTTGATGTGAAACAGTCCAATGCAAAAAAAAAAGTCCCCTACAAAAGAGGTAAACAGAACATAGCTTAATTACACAGTACTTTGTGCTGCTCCCAAAGTGAAAAAAGGCAGGACAAAGAGGCAGAACTGACCACAAGCAAGGATTTTTGAAGGACACTGCAACTAACAAATGAAAACGCTGAAACTCACTGTATAGTATACTTAAAAGTATACAGCAGGCCAAACGCTAACGCTCGACCTAAAAAACGGCTTATTCCCAGGCTGCCCCAAGATTCACCAGACAAAGAACCCTAGGGGAGAGGATGCTGCATAAGGGCAAGAGCTGTTGACTTTGGAGCTGGGGAACACGGTTTGAGTCTCAGCGCCGGCTCAACATCCTGTGCTTCTGTGCAAATTGCTTCATCTTTCCTTGCTACAAAAAATGAATGTGTTCTTGTGTAATGTAACTGGTTTTCACGTAAAGTGGTGCAATACCTCTGTATCAAGTTTGCATTATAAAAAATTGCATAAAGAAAATAAAGCACCCGAATACATTTGTGTCAAGTTCTCACTACATAAAACTGCAAAAAAAAAAAAACACAGACATCGCAAAGAAACAGCAAGATGCCCGAAACTAAGGACTACGAAGAAACCACATACTGCCATGAGTGAAGCAACGAGGCAAACATAAAAATAGTACGCCCCACTAAGGTACCTTCCCAGTCGTGCAAATAATCCATGCAACAGGGTTAGTCTCCAAGGTGGTAACAAAACAGCCTCAAGGCTGGACAAACGTAAAGCAATTACCAACAACATGAAGGGATTTTTGACATGCAGGCACAGGAACGACTGAAAATGATGGGCATGAGATGGGCGTGGTTAAAGCCCACAGAATAGATTATAACAAGTCAAAAAGCAGCGCTTGCGCGCTGCTATGCTCAACCTAAAAAGCAGTCAATTATGGCAGCATTTTCTATTTTGTTCTTTGGAAAAGTATTTCTGGTTGAAAATCTGTAGGGCATGCCAGAAAAAAAAGTTTGGAGGGTTGCCTCTGTCTTTGTTTCACCTAAGACCCTGAATATGAGCTGGTCACCAGGGGCGTAGCTTAGTAAAAAACATTAGGGGGTTGTGCGTCTGAGATTACCCAACTAGCAACATGGTGGACCCAACTGAAAAGAGTAGAGATGGGCTTAGGTCACTGAACAGAAAAAACAGACATGCTTAGGGGCATTATTTTTAAGTTATTTAGTAAGGCAAGGACATTCTTGGTAACAGTAATATAATCTTAGGCCACAACACGTTATCACAGACCTCAAATCGTCTAATATGTAAAGCAAAGCTGCATGTTTTCAAAATATCTGGCAGTCACATAGCAAATTGAAAATATATTTTAAAATGTTATTTTTTGTATTATTGGGCTGAATACATCAGGCGTGTACTAAAGAGGAATGAGCTTGGCAAGACAGATATGCTAGTTCCTTAAATGCAAATCAGTTATGTGAAGCTCAGTTTTAATGACTGTGAGATAAACACTGAGGCCCAGATTTATGGTGGCCTAGTGCCATTTCAACACCACATTACTATCATTTTTTTACAAAAATGTGGCGCTGGAAGGCCAAAAACGCTGCACCATATTTACAAAGTGGTGCAATGCTTGCATTGTGCCACTTTGTAAACCCTTGTGCCACAATATGCCTACACCAGGCATAATGTATGCAAGGGGGGCGTTCCGCCGGTAGGGAGGGGGGCGTAAAAATGGCACAAAGGAATCTATAAGATTCCTATGCACCATTTTTATTGCCATTTTTTAACACCTGCTAAGTGCAGGCGTTATGAAGAGGCTCCCATTGCGTTCAATGGGCCTCTGGGTGCTTTGCAGGATTAGCATCAACATTTTTGACGCTAGTCCTGCAAAACGCCGGACTAGCGTAAAAAAATTATGAAGCTAGTCGCCCTGACTACCACCATGTTATTCATTATTGTAAGTTATGAACAACACGTAATAAAAGGATGTCTGTGACAAAAACAGAAACCTACTGAGCTATCCATATAAATACAGTTCTGTGAGCTCATCTGCATTGTGCACATTCTTTGCAGAAGGTACATTAATCCTCTGTGCTACAGTCAAAACTACCACTAGACAAAACTCCGATCTCTCTCCTGCAGGAACATTACATTTAATCACCAGTGTTATCTTGACATTTTTTTTTGTTGTCTGAATCCTGCTGGAACACACAGGGAACTCTGCCGTAGCAGAGGCATTTAAGCCAAGGTATTTTCTAAAACAAACAGTGCCCTCAACCTCAGCACACCCAAATCAGTGCCATGTGCTCACCGCACTAAGGCCCATATTCATACTCAGTTGCGCTGAAATAGCGTACATTTTTTTATGATAATTCAGCACAAACTTAACTCCATATTTCTATTTTGACGCTAGACACGTCTAGCACCAAAATATAGGATTTAACGTCATTTTTTGGATGCATGAAACCACCTTGCGTCAATGAGATGCAATGAGATGCAAGGTGGGTGTTTCCGTCCCCAAAATGACTCTAAGTCTCTAGCGCAGCGTTTCCCAACCTGTTGTCCACGGACCCCCAGGGGATCCGCAATTCATTTGTGTGGCAGCTTTAAAAGCACTGCAAAGTTCAGTGTAAGCTTTCGGACAAATAAAAGTGTCAAGATAACTCTGGTGATTAATGTACCTGCTGGAGAGATTGGAGTTTGTTTGGTGTTAGATTTGACTCATTGGAGGTAGTGCAGATGGTTAATATGCCAGATGCAAAGAACGTGTATCATGCAAAGAAACACATTTTGGCCCATATTTATACTTTTTGACGCAAACCAGTGTCGGGGCTGGTTTGTGTCAAAAATGTTACCGCCGGCTAACGCCATTCCTACGCGCCATGCAGGTGCCTTATTTAAGGAATTCCGTTAGCCGGCGCTGCGGACTGGTCAGAGTAAAAAAAAAATACTCAAACCAGGCAGCGCCGGCGTAGGGGAAAACAGGGGGTTGTGCGTCAAAAAATGGTGCAAGTCAGGTTTGAGGCAAAAATCATGCCTCAAACCGGACACGCACCATTTTTTGACGCACAACCCCCATTGAAATGACTCCTGTTTTAGCAAAGACAGGAGTCATGCCCCCTTGCCCAATGGCCATCCCCAGGGGACTTATGTCCCCTGGGGGTGTTCATTGGGCACAGTGGCATGTAGGGGGGCCCAAATTAGGCCCCCCTATGCCAATAAAAAAAAAAATACTTACCTCAACTTACCTGTACTTACCTGGGATGGGTCTCCCTATCCATGGGTGTCCTCCAGGGGTGGGCGAGGGTGGCAGGGGGTGTCCCTGGGGGCAGGGAAGGGCACCTCTGGACTCCTTCCATGGTCAGAGACCGTGGAAGTGAGCCCACAGGTCCCTTAACGCCTGCCCTCACCCAGGTGTTAACAAACTGCACACATCAGGCTGTGCGCCATTTTTTAAGGTCCGTCCCCTCCTGTGCGTCAAAATGATGCAGGAGTATAAATAAGGCACATAGGCCTTAAAGTTATTTTTGGGGCGGGAACGCCTACCTTGCATCTCATTAACGCAAGGCAGTTTCCCGCATCCAAAAAATGATGCATTGACGTCTGCAAGCTCGGGTGTCAAAGTTTAAATATGGTGGGTGCATGGTTTGCACCGAATGTGCGTCAAAGATTTTGAAGCACACTCGGTGCAAAAAGAGTATAAATATGCCCGTTTATGTGCAGAGACAGTGGGTTACCGCTTTTGTCACAGATTCTTTTGTTATTGTGCAGTTCATATATCACAATCATAATCTGCACAGTGAGTTATGAACTGCCAACAAAGAACTACATGGAACAAATTAGAAAATTATATTTTTTTCCAATTCTTTCATTACTGCTAAAAAAAGGTTTGCTTGCATAGGAGTACGCTATCATTAAAGTCAAGGCTAGCCACTGTGCTATGTTCTGAATCCTGAGTTTGTGTTTCTCCAGACCAAGCACTGTTAGAAAACAGTATGGATGAGGTGAATCCTACACCTTGTAGTCCTCTGTAAAGTGTTTTGACACCCTACACTGGTATGAGAGGTGCTATAAATCAAATTAAATACATGTGACAGAGAGGCTATGGAGAGATGAGAGGACTTTATGGTTTTACTTCCTTAGCCCACCACACATTAAATTAAAAAGTTTATGTATCTAAAAAATAAAAACCAAAAATTGCTTGGGAAATGTAGAATGTGACTTGAGGATTCAGCTCTCCTAAATAAAACCAAACATTGAAAAGTTAGATGCAGCACCAACCTTCCCATTGAAGTTTTTCATTTTTTGCATTTTTTTCCAATATAAAATAATTATATCTTTACTAACTTGAGTATTTGTTTGGCGTGTACTTATTTGTGTATTTTTTGCAAATTACTGTTTTAATGTTTGAAATTTAAATCGTACAAATTTCTTGGGGGTCCCCGGCTTCCAGCAGTGATTCAGTGGGAGTCCTGGAAAGTAAAAAGGTTGGGAAACAACTCTAGCACCTTATTTATCCTCCCGTGCAAAATTGGTGAACGGGAAGGAGGCAGCCCTAAACAATGGTGCTAAGCCTGCTTATTTAACACTTACGTCAGGGCAGGCGTTATGGGACCCGTGAACCCATTTCCATGGTCAAACACCATGGAAGGAACCACAGGTGCCCGCCTCAAGCACCAGGAACACCCACACCAGAGGGACACGACAGGATGGGGGGGACCCATCCCAGGTAAGTAAGTTAAGTAGAGGTAAGTTCTTTTTTTTTAAGTGCCATTGGGGGCCCTGAAATGGCTCTGGGTGCAATGGCCATGTCCAGGGGACCCTTGTCCCCTGTGCTGGCCATTGGGGTGGTGGGCATGACTCTTGTCTTGTATAAGATAGGAGTTATGTGGTATGGATGGTTTTGCGTCAGGAAATTACGCTAGGCTGGCTATAGGCATTTTTTTTGCCTCTAACCAGTCTAACGTCATTTTTTGGTGCAAAACCCCCTTCTCCCATACTGCCTCCCCCACCCAGCTAACATAATTTTTATTGACGTTAGCCCACCCTTTGCACCGGGTTGCGGGAATCCCTATACTTGATGCCTGGCTGGCACCCTGGAATCACACAAGCTGGCGCTATATTTTTTGACGCAAAACTGCATTTGCGCAGTTTTGCATCAAAAAGTATAAATATGGGCCTAAAAGCCAACCCAGTCCCATGCCCAGTTGTTGGTCTCCCAAAAAAACATGTGCAAGTTTTAAACTTCAAATACAGCATATCCCCAAAATCATGTAAGAATTCAGTTTTTATTCCTGACTTTGATGCAGTGCTACTGGTAACTGACAGCCGCTTCGAAGCACAGGGCATACATACATGAAACTCATGCATCAGAATTTCTGAACAAGTCAAGTATATAAGCATGGCAGGCGAACATGCTGCCTGTGGTAAACAGAAATGTTAAAAATATGCACCTGAAGAGCGTCAGTCTCCCCCACCTGCCTGCTCCACCTGCCTTCTTACAAGGGAGCAGTGAACTCCAGGAACACACTGAGAAGAAGTCCCATTGTAAATTAAATCACTGGCAAGCAGAGACAGCATATGTCACCTATGTTACACAATGCTGTTCGAGCACAGGGACCTAATGCCAAAGGAATGCGTAATAGCTAGGGCACTGAGGGGTCACTCCAGCACCAGCAGCTCAGTGGAGTGAGTGACAGGCGGACATAGGCTGATTGCTCTAGCGCGATGTGTGCCTTGAGCTCAGGGCCCTGCCTGTGCTGTCAAGTACTCCCTCCTCCTAAGCCCAAGAATCTCAATAAAATAAACACATGCTTACTGGCAACAGAACTGACTGTGCTGCCTCCTAACCGACAGAGAAATTATCTGGGATGCCCTTGAAGCTACGTCACTGATGGTCATGTATTCTGGCCTGTGCTTAACCCCCCCACTGTTTATGCAGAGTGGTTAGATATTTAACACAACCCTTAAGTACCTCAACCTTCTTTAAAGTTCAGCAGGTCAAACCTGCCAAAAGTTAAGGGATGGAAGCATATGGTGTTTGCCATATAATGCAGATTGTTAAACACCAAAACCTGAATGTTATTCCCCGTTAACTCGTAAGAGGTGTAATTCATCGCACCAATACATAACGTACCCCGTGGTATTATTCTTTATGAGGTGCGATAAATAACACCTAAATTCGTAATCAGGTCCTTAATTTTAATTCATGAGATGTGGCAGAAAGTTGTAAGTCAGCTATGCTCCATTCCTGCATGGGTGTTGTGATGTGGTTTGATCTATAGTGCAAGCACTGGGATCTTAAAGAGGGAGATTCCTATTGTAGAGAAATTCCTACAGATTCTACACATTTCTGACATTTTTAAAATGTCCCTTTTATTTCTATTTGCCAACCCGGGTTTGTACAGATTTGACAGAAGTAGACTGTGTTGTTTTTAAGGAGCTACATAATGTAATATTAGTTATATATCCTTTAAATAAGAATGTCTATTTTTCAAGTGGCATACTTGTAACAAGATCAACATACCTGCTAACGTTCGGAAGAATTTACATTTAGGAGCTGAGTACAAGGCGTTTGCGTTCCTTCTCGTCAGCATAATGTGGCAAAAGCTAAGCAGGACAGGGTTCGTGTGGTAATGGTCCACAAATATCATACCGATCCACGTCTTGTATCCTGTAAAATAAAGAGAAAATAACGTATTAGACCTCAATGTTATGGGAGATGGAGACTAGGTAGGCTCTTGCTACTTTAAGTCTTTCTGTTGAAGGCAGTACCTTATAGACTGGGACTCTGGAATTATGAGGTGGGGGAGAGGAGGAGAATTATGTGGCAGGGTTGAGTACATTGTGACAAGAAAAGGCAAATTATGCAGCAAAATGCTGCACATTTTGTAACAGTATTTCTTCATTATTTCATAGGTTTTAAACTTGGTAACACTGTATGGGCATTGGTGAACCTCATTAGTCCCAGTTTAACACCGAGATATATTAATAATCAACAGAAAGCTTTGCAAAGGGCCTTCCCCCGTGAGGCAACACGTGTCCCTGCTTTTTTAGTTAATTTCTATCTGTTTGAGCTAGAAATTAATTGTTTTGTTAAAATCTAAAGATTGTGTGACAGATGATGAATTACGTTGCAAATGAGGCAAATCTATAATTAGGTGAAAATCTCTGTGGCCGCACAATCACATAATTCCAGTGGTCCTGCTTACAGACCGATGTGTTGGTTTGCATATAAAGAAAGTCAACTTCCTGATGAGACATGTACATTTTACACAACCACAAAATACACTGCAAGGTTTATTGTGAAAGAGTGGGGTCCTTTACTACTCTTTCTGTACTCGATTGTGACTATCCTAGGTAATGATTACTCCATCTCAGAATCTTAAGATATTGGATGAGGAGGCCTCACCCACATAATGTAGCATGCTTCATCATCAGCCACCTCATCCCACCCTGGTAAAATAGTACTACCAAGGCAGATTCAACCTCACAATAGTGAAGGGAGTTCTTAAGATATAATAATATGGATGACATTTCAGGGATCCAGTTTTCATCTAAAAATACCTCACAATATACCAAAAGGATAACCTTTATTAGATGGTGCCTTAAGTAGAAATAAAATACTATAAGATACCGTTAATAGATGAAATTTGGTACAATGTCCCTCGCATCCTTCTGGTTTGTCAACAAGTTTCTGCCTATAATTAGCCATGATCTGGTCTTGGGCATTCTTAATGGCTCTCGAAGGATCCCTAACTTGTGGTATGTTAAAAAATCAAAGACAAGGTCCTACCTTCTCTTTTGTATGTGCATATATCAGCACCTAAGATAAAAAACTACATAGTTACATAAACATTCATATATGAAACTCTGTTCCAATAGTAGTGGTAAAAGACACAAAACATTCACTAGTGGCACACGTGATGGTCGTGACGCTGCAAAGGCAAGCATACACCATGCAAAACAAAGTATTCAAAGATACATGTGAAGCATACATGCAGCACTTTGTGGGTGCAATATTCCCTTATCCTATTTGGGCTGTCACACACTGTAAAATGGTTAACAATTTGTGTGAGGTACTGAGTTAAATAGGTCATGTGAGAAGTAACCTGCCATATCTCAAAATGGCAACCTTGGTTCAGTTCTGACATTCCTTTCCATAGAGGAAACCAAAACTGTGAAAAGGAAGGAAATGCGCCCATTCATTCTTTTACCAGCTCTGTAAGACGGTAGCTCCAGAGACTAAATCGGCCCCAGCTACCTACTTCATCAAGCAGATATACCCATAGTCCACATATCCGACCCTTGTTCTCAGCCGAACTGTGGGTTAGTGTACCTTCACATCATTGCCTTCTTTGGCTGTCAGATTCCTTCTGACAGTGGTGTGTTTTGGATACCGAAACAGTAGCCTCATTACTCCATATTCATTTAGAATTTTTAAAAACCCTATTTTGTTTACTTATTGATCTGTGACACTTTGGGGGTCATTCTGACCCCGGCGGCCAGGGTCGGCGGGAGCACCGCCGACAGGCCGGCGGTGCCCCGCAGGGCATTCCGACCGCGGCGGTTCGGCCGCGGTCAGATGCGGAAAACCGGCGGTCTCCCGACGGTTTTCCGCTGCCCTTGTGAATCCTCCATGGCGCTCTGACACCCCCTACCGCCATCCTGTTCCTGGCGGGTCTCCCGCCAGGAACAGGATGGCGGTAGGGGGTGCCGCGGGGCCCCTGGGGGCCCCACTTTGTATTTCAGTGTCTGCTCTGCAGACACTGAAATACGCGACGGGTGCCACTGCACCCGTCGCACCTTCCCACTCCGCCGGCTCAATTCTGAGCCGGCGTCCTAGTGGGAAGGCCGTTTTGCACTGGGCTGGCGGGCGGCCTTTTGGCGGTCGCCCGCCAGCCCAGTGCAAAACCCAAAATACCCTCAGTGGTCTTGCGACCGCGGAGCGGTATTTTGGAGGGGGGAACTCTGGCGGGCGGCCTCCGCCGCCCGCCAGGGTGAGAATCACCCCCTTTGTCACAAGTGAAGTTGGTTCACATGGTCAGCGTTATGCTGGGACACGGATAGCAGTCAAAAGGGTTTGCAGAAGGTTAGTGTACCTCGAAGGAGCTCTGATACATATGCCTGGTGGCTGCCATATTTGTGAGTGGCCTGTTCTCCTTCTGGGTGCGTGCGACCAGGTGACCACTCGCGTCATCCGCAGATGGTGGTGTGATTCGATGTGCATCCTTGTCTGCTGTGGAGGAAGAAGTTTTATCTCTATTTGGGTGCGGTTCTCCGATGCACTGACACCCCACCTCCAAGTGGGGCGGGTATTCACACGTGCATTTACATTTCTTAGTGAACTGGCATGCCCTGCAGGTTGCCACATGATTGGTCACTCTTAGGAATCGACCTATTCCAAGGAGTGGGTCGGTTGTTCACCAGTATTTCTTTGTGAGGGCATATGTGTACCAGTCTGTCCTGTTAGGTTTTGACACTTCCTAAAGGAGAACATAGGTTTATCTATTCTTAGTATGCTCAAAGTCAGAATGCTCCAATGTTTTCTGATAAAATTTGATATCTTGTTCAAACGGGGGCCAAACCTTATTACACAAATTGGTCTTGTTATCAGAGGCTTCTCATACATCATTAGCAGCACCTCCCTATTGTCATTCCCTGCCCTCTTCCTTGCTCTTTTGATGATCTTTTTATAGTAATGTTTTTCCTCCTAGTTTCTTACTCAGTTTCTCAGCATGAATTTGCAAACTTTCTTTGTCAGTACAATTATGTGCCAATCTCAATAATTGTCCTATAGCAAGACCTTCTATCGGAGAATGAGGTTGGAAACTCTCATAATGGAGTAGACTATTCCTATCTGTTGGTTTGTAGAAAACCTCTGTTTTCAGAGTTCCTTCATCTGGGTAGATCTTAGGTCCATGAAGGATATTTCTGATTGACTTGTGTATTTTGTGAATTTGAGGAATGAGCATAAGCTGTTGACCACAGGCTAAATTCACCAGCCTCTTCCTTCGAACCTCTCCAGATCACAATGATGTCATCTATGTATCGTTTCCATTATATACTCTGATTCCAAAATGGATTCTCCTCACTGTAGATAAACTGTATTTCAAAACTATGACTGTACAGGCATGCCAGACTGGGAACACATGCTTCCCATCAAAGTGCCATGTGTTTGCAAAAAAAACTCACCCTCGTATTCAAACACATTCAATGTTAATTTCTTATGAGCACAATCTAACTCAAAGTGAGTAGGGGTCATCTGATTCCTGCCCTTGGTTTCAATAGGTTTTCAATTACTAATGGGGTAGATTCTTGTGGGAGGTTTGAGTATAATGACTTTACATCTAGGATCACCAGTACTTCCAGTGCTGGATTGAACTCGATATCTCTCAACATATTCAATATGTCTTTTGTGTCTTTCAAGTACAAGAGCATTATGCTTACCAAACGTTTTTAGAAAAAGTCACAAAATTGTGACAAATGTTCCAGCGCAGAGGCTATTGCTGATGCTATTGGTCGGCCAGGGGGTGAGTGTTTATTCTTATGAATTTGGAGAAGTATGTAGAAGTAAAGTATGGCGGTTCTTTTTGTACTAGAAATTCTGCTTCTTTTTCTGTGACCTAACCATTACCCAGAGCCCTGTTTACCATAAAGGGGATTTCATCCATTATGTCTGGTGTGGGATCCCTATTTAATTGTTTTTAGAATCTCGTATCTTCAAGTAGTCTTATGCGTTCAGCATGGTACATTTCCTGTGCTAGAATCACAACCCCTCCTCCTTTATCTGCTGGTTTATTAACAATGAAGGTATCTTTCTGTAGTTCCTCTAGTGCTTCACTTTCTGCTCTTGTAAAATTTTGGAAAGCCTTAATGCATCTATACTTAAGTTTACTGCTCGTTCGAATGCCTCTACCTCTGGAGGTAATTGAGGCAGTGCTGGAGTGAAGGTGGATCATCCATGGAGACCTGAGTTTCTTACTACCACCCTGTCCTCAGTTTCAATATCTATTGCGGGAAAGAAATTTTGGAGTCTGACCTTCCTCAGAAACTCTGCTACCTCAATCCTCAATTTAAAGTAGTCATCCCTGGGTGTTAGGACAAATCCCAGCCCCTTTATTTATCATATCTTTTTGGATTTAAATCAGTGCTTTGCTACTTAGTTTAATCATGTTATCCCTGTCTTGTTGCAGGTCCTGCTGGTCCCTGGTTGTGGTTCCTTGGATGTTTTTCCACCCTACTCAGTTTCTGTCGCCTTCCAGGATATCTGCAATCTTTTGTTCTTCATCTGCCTCTGTCCAAAATTCTGTGAGGCAACGTGGTGAAGGAAGCCTCCATTTCTCTCTTTTTGTTAGCAGACATGTTAGTTTTAACCTTCATCCAAGAGCCGTAAGGACACCCTCAATGCCAAGGAGGCAGCATAACCATGTTACAGGGCCTCCACACCAGTACCCTGCCAGTAATTCCTGTGCCTGATAATGAGGCCTTTAGAAGCAGTAGTTGCACCAAAAAGTGTTCAATGGCTCTGGAGCTCACACTTACCAAGATCTACACCTTCATAACCCTTTTGCAGAATTGTCCTGTCAATTCGAGCGATGAGCCAGGTGCCCAAGAAAAAGCTGCAAAACAGCCTGAACAGGCACGCGCTTAGGCCCAGGATGACATTGTAGAAGAAGAAAAAATAACTGAAGTTATGGAATGTCTTCCTGTAAAACAAAACATGAGACAGTTTAAGTCAGACTTCCCAGGTAACACAAAATCCATTCCCTTAAGAGAGTCTCAGTTGATATGGAACTTGTCATTAGCACATTTGCCATTTGTCATGGATTAACTATTACTACCCGCATGGATTGACCTGAGTTGCTGATTATTAGGTCATCCTTCCAAAAGACAGGCAACAGCATTTGCACCTTTATCATTTAGCCCAGTTCTGGAGGTGGTTAGTTTTAAACACTGGTATTTGAATTGTACAACGAGTGTTATTTCATAATCTTCCAAAAAAAGTGGGAATAGTTTTCTTTTTTTCTGGAATGATTTATTAAGTTTAATTTTAGGTGATTTTAACATACAGTATATACGAAAAACATTTGTTAAACTAGATACCCACAGTCATGGTTATCCCTTAACTCCCAGGTCATGAGTGCCTTCTGGTAAAAAGTTTGGCCCTCACTTATGGTGATTTGGCGTAGGGCAGCGCAGCGGACCTGTTGTGCTGCCCTACGCCAAAGTGAAAGGGCAGGAATGCACAGTATTTACAAAATACATTGCATTCCTGTCCTTTCCCACTGTCCTGGTGTCATTTTGCAGCATAGTACCAATACAAATGGCACGTTCAAGCACAAAAACAATCCTGAGAGACGTTTTCCTCTTTCTATGTGAGCTGTAAAATGCAGAATACATGGAAAGTGGAAAAAACAAGAAGAAATAAAGTTATTTCTCCTTGTTACGCCTTACCTCAGGAGGCGTAAGGTTTTGGGGCATCCGCAGGTAAACATGGTTTTGTAAATCTGGGGAAGAGTCAAAATGCAAAGGTGTTGCCTAGGAACACCCACTGCGCTGCCCCTGGAACGCTTCCTGAGTGCATAGTAAGACAATGCAGCAATTTGTGCTTCCTTGCCTTCCTCCATACCTATAAGGCCACTTAAAGCCATGCAAAGTGGCTTTGCATGGCCTCATAGATATCATTTTGTAGTTTGTGCTGCCAGACCATCACATAAAGGGACGCTATGGTGGCACAAGGGGCTCATAAATATGCCCCTCTGTTTCCTTGGAATGCGTCAGCTTTATCAAGATCCGAGCCCGTCTACTTGGTATGTTTGAAACATTTATATTTATTGTTCAAATATTCATGGTGATCAGCATATTAGTTTTCACATAAGAAGAAATCACGTGAATTTGTTATTGTTGTATTTAATATACAAAGGTGTATCAGGCAATAGTTTCATTAATACATGCAGTTTATACTAGCACATTCTGTCATCTAAATGGCTTGTAATAAGAAGAAACACTGGCAAAGCCAAGAGGCCTGGCATTTGATCAAGCCTTTTGGCCTTCTCTGTGTTTTTGTTATCATTTTTAGTACACCTTTATTACAAAACCACTAAAAATACCAAAGGTGGTTGCATTTTTCAGTCACAAGCACAAGAGCCCACCAGACCCTGGCAGGGAAACTCATTGCTTTCTGTGTGGGTGACAACACTGTGCTTGGGCTGACCCACTGCCTCATGCAGTATGTTGTGGCTGGCAGACGCAAAACATGAATGACACTACTGCAGACCAATGAAGGAAGATCACTGGCTAAAAATATTAGAGGTGACTTGTAATAGCAATGACATCCTGAATTGTGGACACAGAAGCATGTTTGGGGCTGTGAGATGCCTAGTACCTGGTGCTCTTGTTTGCTGGCTCTCTGTCTAACCACAATAGGAAGACAATGAGGAAGTGCTGGTGGCACTGCCTCATGATCTATTACCTGCTTCTCTAAATTCCTACTCACCATTAGAGGTGGATGAGCCACTGAAGGCTTGAGCCTAGCCTGAACGAGACGCCACGCTCTGTTTCAGTTTGAGGTCTTCTTCGAACCCCTAGCCAAAAAGAGCAGAGCCTACATGTAGCTTCTGTCTACCACTTCAACTCCCACTACTGGAGAGCAGAGGAAGGGTTAACCAGATGGACTGTGAGGAAAGACCTATGGAGTGTTGTAAAAGGGCAGCAAGGACATTATTCTTTTGATTTTTCATACAGTCCCTGCGTTGATGAATATTTTCACACAGCACTCTACAGTGTCTTGGATATCGACCAGTCTGAACTACCGCCCTCGCCGCAAATGGTAATGAAAAAACGAAACTGGGCTGTGCTTTGCACTTGTGTTCATGAGGACATGTAAATCTGTTCAATGATCGGGACTTTTGGGCCCATATTTATACTTTTTTAGCGCCGCATTTGCGGCATTTTTTGACGCAAAAGCGGGGCAAACTTGCAAAATACAATTGTATTTTGAAAGTTTGTGCAGTTTTTGCGTCAAAAAGTGGTGCAAATGCAGCGCTAAAAAAGTATAAATATGGGCCTTAATTTTGCTAATAGGTGTAATTGCTTTCTCTGTTGTGTTCAGCTTCTCCTAAAATCAGTCCCTTTGACAGTTAAGGGTGGCAGTGATATCAATACATAAAAAGGGCACCTCACTCACCCTTAACTTAATTTTCTATTTTTTCCAGCAAGGCCTCTTGGGTCAACTTGATTTAACATTATGGTGTGTTTATTTAACAGAGTGTACTGAACCAGCACCTCATAAAAAACAGTAAAATGTTTTCAAATTTGATGTAAAATGAGAGGGCAAAACAGATATCCATCTAGTGGCAGAATTGCATAATGTGAATCAGGAAGCCCTCACCATGAACAGTGTTTTTATTAACGATATAATTTCAGATGTTGCAGTGATTTTATAATTGATGACACAAAACATGTCATGAGTGATGTAATACATGAGGGAAATTAGCAGTATATGACGAGATATAATTACTTGAGGGCATGAGTTATAGTTAGCTGAAATAACTATAACCAGTGAATTTCAGAGGTTTTGGTATGTTTTAACTGACATTTTCATCCAACTAAAATGTCCCTTTAACCTTTGTTTTTTTTAGTGAATTTCTAATGTTTTTCTTCAATATAAAGTAAGATATCATTTCAATTCCTAACTGTAATGTCACTTTAATATTTGTTTTTTTCCGTGTTTTTAAAGTATGATGTCCATTGCCAAGGTCAATGTAGGGGTTGGGCGCCCAACCAACTGCCTGACTATGGCCATAAGCCAGACCTGCGCCAAACACCTGGGGGAGTCTAATCCCCTCCCATGTACAACCTGCCACCCTGCTGTGCACAGACGTAGGCTGTGAAAAACATAGGGTTGGATGCACATTGGTTATTATATGATAAACAAATAAATGAGGGTCAACTTAAGTGAGGCAGACCTACTGACTGCAAAGGATCAGAACACCATAATATAACACGTGTGCCTACTGGCTTTATCAAGGGGTCAGCACATCAACATATATAAAGTAGACCTCCTGACTTTGTCAAATAGTCACCAATAACCTTAATCAAATCTATAGTTTATGAGTTCATACATAACAATATTTAATAAAAGTGATTGTCATAAAATATTTTCAATAAAGCCATTTTGAACAGAATATTAAAATGTCATTGGGTCTTTTAAACATTTTTCAGGCCACAAAGTGCAGCCACAGAACAAACCACTAAGGGCCCTGCACTCCAGTTGAAGACCACATTGCAGCAGCTCAGAGTGTTTTTAAAAAATTTGGTACGCTCTCCTGGGGTCAGAAATTCAATTACGCAGGAGACTTACTGTATTTTTTTAATGTTGCTAGGGGCTATTGCACTACCTGCAGCCCTCCAGAACATAAAAAACATACTTGGCAGTGCCCCTGCCCCTTTTAGGTGCGCCTGTGGCCACTAGTTGACACCAGCACCAGAGGATTCCTTTAAAAAAACAGAAAATGCTGGATGAAACACGGAATCGCTTTCCCCTTCCGCACTTCTGTGATATCAGCACGCCACGAGGTGCACTGACGTCACAATTTTCCCCATCAGAGCCGGAGAAAGCAACAGGCAAGCGCTCACTCTACACTGGTGGGGACAAAAAGGCCCAAAAAGGTGTGCCCATGTTTCAGAGAGGTCTCATTTGAAAGGGGAGAGTCTCCCCTTTACAATGAGGCCTCTCTGAAATGTTTTTCCTGGCAATGAATTGCGGGTGTGCCATAGTCCACTGCCAGGAAACCCATTAGACCACCAGAGAGATCTCTTTGGGGGGTCGGCCCTCGGGGTAAAGGGCTGCCCCCCCCAGAGGCATTTATATTTAAAAATACAGCTGTTTTCTTCCCATGGGGGGTGCAATTGCCCCACCAGGGGATAATTAAATAAAAAAAAAAAATTAAGATGACATTTTCAGGGGGTCGGCCCTTTACATGTGGGGCCCAATTTTTTATATAAATGTGCTGTTTCATGGGGTGGGGGTTTATCTATTAAAGAAAACGGATCTCTCTCTCTCTCTTTTTATATATATTAGTTACTGACGGTCGCCAGTAGGTAGTTATAGTTATGACCTAGTGTCCATAGGAAGAGTGATTTTTCTTTTGCTAACAGCTTTAGCGCCGCTTGGCAAAGCTCTTTCAAATTTTCAAAGCACATACTTTAGTCAGTTCAGCTGTGTTCTAAGTTTCAGGGTGATTCGTCAAACAGGAGCCAAGAAAAAGGGGGGTCCCAAAACGCATTTGCCCCATGTATTTCCTCTCCGCAGCCTTTGACACTGTGTGCCACCACACACTCCGCACACGCCTCCACAACATAGGAATTCGCCACAAAGCCTTAGACTGGCTCACCTCCTTCCTCACTGACCGGACCCAGAGAGTCCGCCTTCCACCTTTCCACTCCACCGCTACGAAGATCATCTGCGGAGTCCCCCAAGGGTCCTCCCTCAGCCCCACACTCTTCAACATTTACATGATCCCCCTAGCCAACATCCTCCGACCACACGGAATCACTATCCTCTCCTACGCAGATGACACCCAACTCATCCTCTCCTTCACCCGCAACCCCACCACCGCCAAAACCAACCTACACGCTGCTCTCCTCGACACCGCCAACTGGATGACAACTAACCACCTCAAGCTTAACTCCAACAAAACCGAGATCATCATCTTCGGCCCCAACAAAACCATATGGGACAACTCCTGGTGGCCCATCGCCCTAGGCCCCGCACCCACCCCCGCAAACCACGCACGCAATCTCGGCATCATCCTGGACCCCTCCCTCTCCATGACACAACAAATCAATCCACTAACCTGCTCCTGCTTCCACACACTCCGCACTCTAAAAAAATCCTTCAAATGGATTCCCCCAGAGACCAGGAAGACAGTCACCCATGCACTCATCAGCAGTAGACATGACTACGGTAACGCCCTCTACGCCGGCACCACACTCAAACTCAAACGCAAACTCCAGAGAATCCAGAACACAGCCGCACGCCTCGTCCTTGGCCTCCCCCGCCACAAACGAATCTCACCACACCTCAAATCTCTTCACTGGCTCCCCATAGACAACAGAATCACTTTCAAGATCCTCATCCACGCAGACAAATCCCTCCACAACACCGGCCTGACCTACCTCAACGAAAGAGTGAACTTCCACACTCCCACCCGCAACTCCGATCAGCCGACCTTGCACTAGCTACAGTCCCCCGCATCCATCGAACCACCACAGGAGGCAGCGCCTTCTCCTACCTCGTCCCCACAACCTGGAACTCCCTCCGCACCAACCTCCGCAAAACAAAAGACCTCCTACTCTTCAGAAAAACCCTCAAGACATGGCTGTTCGAACAGTAACCCCCCTCGCCCCCACCACTAGCGCCTTGAGACCCTCACGGGTGAGTAGCGCGCTCTATAAAAAAATTTGATTGATTGATTTTCCCACAGGGATTTGAACATGACTACAATCCGGACTGCTGGACGGAATTTCAACAAACTTGGCAGAATGCTGTTCTTTGAACAAAAGTGTGGACTCTTGCTGGATAAACGGGCAGGAGCATTTCCTTTATGGCTGAGTCACTTATAGAAGCTACTGACACCCACACAGATACTCATAGACCCACTCAGGCTCACCCACCCACTCACAGACCCACTCACAGACTAATGCACTCACTCACAGACCCACTCAGAAACTCATGCACGCACTCACAGATGCACTCAGAGACTCATGTACCTAATCACAGACCTACTCAGATACTCAGGCACCCACTCACAGACCTACTTAGACACTCTTGCACCCACTCTATGACCCACTTACAGACCCACTCAAAGACTCATGCACTCCTTCACAGACCCACTCAGAGACTCAGGAACTCACTCACAGACACACTCAGAGACTCAAGCAAATACCCATAGTCCCACTCAGTCACTAACAGACCCACTCAGACTCTCACACACCCACTCACAGACCCACACAGACACTTACACACCTACTCACAAAGACACTCTCACTTCCACTCTCACTCCCATAGACTCCTCACACCTACTCTGATACTCAGACAGACACTCTCACACCCTCATAGACCCTTTCACACCCACTCTCACACTCAGGCAGACACTATCACACCCACTCTCACACTCAGGGACACCCTCTCACACCTATTCTCACACCTAGAGAGACAAGCCGTGCAGCCAACACCCATTGCACATGGTTGAAGGCTGAACACAGAACGGGGTTGGGTGGGTATAGGGGGATGGCCACAGCACCTGGCCCCAGGCCAGGCCCTGTGGCCTATCCCCACCGCTCATGGCCAAAGGCTGAGTAAATTCAGAACCTAACTATAATGTCCTTTTAACCTTTGTTTTTTTCAGTGAATATATTTATTCACTTAAAAAAACAAAGGTTACAGGGACGTTATAGTTAAGCTCACATTTTAAATGTACAAAACCATAGAAATTCACCAGTTATAGTTAGAGTTACCTCAAGTAACTGTAACTTGTGCCCTAAGGTAACTATAACTCATGCCCCCGCCATTGGGTCTGTGAGTGGGTACATCAGTGTCTGAGTGAGTCTGTTACTGGGTGCATGAGTGTCTGAGTGGGTTTGTGAGTGGGTGTATGAGTGACTGAGTGAGTGTCTGAGGGTGTCTGTGAGTGGGTGTTTGAGTATCTGTGTGGGTGTGCCAGTAACTGTGTGGGTGACTCGACCACAAAGGAACCTCACCTGTCCTTTTGTCCACAGTTTTGCATAGAATATCTACCCAAGTGGAGTTCTTTCTGACTCCTTGGTTAAATGTCCAGTGTGTATTCAACAGTAGAGCTGCGTTGTAGACCATGAGGAAATGTCTCCAGTGACATTGTGTGAATTTGGCAATATGAGTGTGACTCGTGCGTTTTTCTCCAAAATTCTGGGATAACATCAATCCTCCTATAGACAGGCCAATGAGACTACAAAGACGTACATCTTCACCAAACCAGTGCCCTTCCTCTTATCTTCATGACATAAGTAATTATTTGTTTGGTGGGGATGTTCTCATGTGATATCTTATTGGGACAGGGGGCCACCCCCCCAATTCCCAACTGATTTTAGCCCCAGGGACCCCTATCTCCTGGTGCCTAGCCTTAAAATATATAATATAATATAGGGTGGGAGGAGGGGCCGTGCAGCTTGAGAGTGTACACAGAGAAGGACTTCACTCTAAGCCATGTAGGTTACCCTCCCACGAGTCACAGGAAAAATTGTATGGCAGCTTGTCCAGTCACTCCTTCACAAAGGTCATAAACTTTATGTGGACAATTTTTGTACAAGAGTAGAGCTCTTCACTAAGTTGTACAAAACTGGCTCTGTGGCGTGTGGTACAGTTCATTGCTGCTGCAAAGGATTCCCGCAGGAGCTTGTTTGTAAGTAGGTCAAGAAATTCCAGAGCACTGCATTGCGGTCCAACAAACTGCTTGTAGTCAAGATCTTGGATAGGCGTGATGTGTATGGGCTCACTTCAATTCATGATGAGAGCACTTCCCCCTCACAGTTTAGGGTCAGGTGTCCTTAGTTCACAGTCCCACCTGGCTACTTGGTTACAACAAGTAATTAGGTTAGATGAGAATGAGCAGGTTCTTCAGCCATACAATGCAAGTCGTAAAACTCACACTTGCTACATGTAGTTGTTTACCCACCTGAGCCAGGTGGTACTATACAATGTGTATGATGTTTATTGTCAGACACCCAAAGGAAGACTCAAGTCTTTCCTTGACTTTCATTTGTCCATCATTGAAAGTCTTAGTGCTACAGAAGCAGAAGCCTCACCTTCATATGTTCTTGAGAACGTGGCAAGGCTGCAGGAGCAACACTTTGCTGATTGCATTCCTGAAACACTTAAAATGGCTCGACCATGTTGTCATTATAAAGTCTGCTCTAAGTACCGAAAGGGGCAGGAGAGTTATGTTTACTGTTCACAGTGCCCGTCTCAGCCACCCCTGTGTTTTCCAACTTGCCTTATATTGTACCATACAAAAGTGAAGTACTGGTAAATTGACTAAGGTGGAGCTGCTGTTAGGCAAACTCTTCAATGGCTATGCATGAATACCTTCCTTCCATGGGCCACAACTACACTAGGCAAGTAACTGCAGAACTTTAGTTCCTCTACTTGAGAAATCATGGCTTTCCTTATGGCCCCCTCGACACCTTTATCCACCATGAGAAAGTGGTAGGTGTTCTGTTCACTGATTTACAAGTGCATCATAGTCCCCACACTGTGTATAATGGTGGACCGATCATGTGCCACATTGTCATGGATTACCCTGTGTGGCAAACGTTTAAAAGATTTACTAGATTTTGAAGTGCTTTATAGGGAAACTAGGTGTACAACACAAGGACCACAATGATAGCCCACAAGAGTCAGAATAAGTGTAATAAGTCAAACAAATGGCCTGTGGAACTTAATCACCAACATTTCTACTTGGTTTGAAAGTGTGCAAGCTCAAATAGTAACTTCTATCATAACCAATGTTATTGCAAAAGGGTATAGGACACAATAGCTTGTACGATGATTGTATTCATATCTTTAGAATAAGATGTGAAAACAATAATCATACAAGATATTGTGTCCTGTATCCTTTTTCAATAACACTGGGTATGATCAGGACCACTGGAATTATGTGATTGTGCAGCCGCAGTGATTTTCACATAATTATAGATTTCCAGCATTTGCCACATAATCCATTATCTGCCCTATAATCTGCAGGTTTTAACAAAAAAAGTTTGCTTCTAGCTCAAATGGTTCAAAAGTTAATAATAACACCTGTTGCTGTGCAGTGGAAGGCCATTTGCAAAGCTAGACTGGTCAACTTTTTCTGGTTTATTGTTATTTTTCGGTGTTAAACTGGTACTAATGAGGTGCAATCAATGCTCTCAGAGTGTTATCAAGTTTAAAAAGGACAGAATAATGAAGTAATATCATTACAAAATGTGTGGCATTGTACCACATAAGTTGCCTTTTCCTACCGTATAATTTACTCAAACCTGCCACATAATTTGGTCCTCTCTTACCGCATAATTCTAGGGGCCCTGGGTATTATGCAAGTTAGTAATTGAGTTTTCACACTTTCAAAGCAAAAGTAGAAGTGTCTGTGAATGAGTCCCACAGGACATTTGTTTGGCTCATTACTTTGTGGAACTTAGGCAGTATTCCCCAGCATATCTGCCTTAGTTTTAACTGTGGATATGGTTGCTCAGTTCGAGTAATGAGGCCTCAGAAGGCATACTCGGACACCCCCAACTTACATCCACAAACTGGGAGGAGTTGAATTTAACAAAGTAAATGTGCTGAAGACGCATGAAAGACATGTTTTCTTGAGTTTCGAGTAGCTAGGGGCGAAAGGCATTATTATAGGTTTACTTGGCAAGTGTACAGGGTTAGTCAGGACTCTAATGAGGACAGAGATATCAACGGGTAAGAAAAGCTTAGGGTAGGTGTGCTTTCACAAGGATATTACGTAGGTAGAAGGCAGATAGTGTAGGTAGTACAGATACACATGCCATGACGTTTATTTTCACCTACGAATTCAAACACTGAATGACTATGGTACGTGGGTAAATGTTTGACCTGTTTGCCATGTTCATCCTCCGTCAGAATATTAGTAGATGTTCAGTTTACTGTATGATAAGTGCATTACAGCCACAACACTGCACATAACAGTGGATGGGTCATATGCTGCGTTCTCACAGCCTACCTTGTGTTTTAAAAAATACTGTTCTTCATAGTATATAATGTTTTCTTTAGGGAACTTTGGCAGTGTTCCCCAGCATGCTTGCTTTAGTTTCAAAGGTAGATAGACTCCATCATTTCGAGGAATGACACCTCAAAGGCATACTTAGACACCCACAACTTTCATCCACAAACTGGAAGAACTTGGATTTTCCACAGTGAGTGTGCTAAGGACACATGTAAAACGTGTTCCTCAGCCTCATGTGGCTGTCATGGGAGCTATTAGTAAAGGTTCACTAGTCATGCATTCAATAATAATCAGAAAGGAAAAGTATTTGGGGCATTGCTGTGGTGCCTCCTATGCAAACCTACAAACCACAGACATTTTTAAAAACTAAACAACCACAAGAGTCCAGGGTGGTGTGTCTTGCATGGATCCCACAAGCTTTTCTTACCAAAAATGCTCTACAAAACTCAAACTCTGTCTGAAATCACTGATTTGCCTTCCATTTCTGTAATGGAAAGTTCCGGAATCTGCAGGAAGCCACACAATTCGTACCACTCTGTATTACCCCACTTGTTCTGATAAAAATGCTGCCCCAGGAGATGCCCACTGACCTTAGTTTGATCTGTTTCTGTCACTGACACTAGGCCAACTAACACAAGTGAGGCACCATTTTTATCAAGAGACTTGGGGAATGCTGGTGGATGGAATTTTTTTACTCCCCACAGATTCCAGAACTTTCCATCACAGAAATGTGAGGCAAATGTATTTTTTATAGTCAAAGTTTGAAGTTTGATAGGGATTCTGGGTAAAATAAAATCTGGTGAGTCCCACACAGGTCAGCCCACCCTGGATACTCCTAGGTATCTAGTTTTCAAAAATATACAGGTTAGCTAGGTTTCCTACGTGCCGGCTGAGCTAGGGTCCAAAACCTACAGTTACCCACATTGGAAAAAAAGGGTCAATTTACAGTGGAAAAATATGATGCTTCCATGCTGTGTTTTGGCCCATTTCCTGTCACGGACACAAGGCCTACCCACACAAGTGAGGTAGCATTTGTATCAGGAGACTTGGGGTAATGTCGAAAGGATGGACGTTTGTAGGTTCACCCAGATTCCAAAACTTTCTGTCACAGAAATTTGAGGAAAATTTGTATTTTAGTCAAAGTTTGAGGATTGCAAGAGATTCTGGGTAAAAAACAAAAACTGCTGAGACCCATGCAAGTCAGCCCACCTTGAATATCCCTATGTATCTACTTTTAAAAAATGTACAGGTTGGCTAAGTTCCCCTAGGTGCTGGCTAGCTAGGATCCAAAACCTATAGCTACCCATATTGGGAAAAAAGGGTCATTTTTTGGTGGAAAAATGGAATTTGTCCATGTTTAGTTTTGGGCCATTTCCTGTGGGCACTACGCCTACACACACAAGTGATGCACCATTTTTATCAAGAGACTTGAGGGAATGCCAGGTGGATTGAAATTCGTGGCTCCCCACAGATTCCAGAACTTTCAATCACAGAAATTGTGTTTTTTAGTCCAAGTTTGAAGTTTGCAAAGGATTCCGGGTACAAAAACCTGGTGAGACCCACTCAAGTCAGTCCGTCCTGGATAGCTTTAGTTGTACAGTTTTCAAAAATGTACAAACTGGTTAGGTTTCCCTAGTTGCCAGCTGAGCTAGGATCCAAAATCTAGAGCTACCAACATTGGAAAAAAGGGTCAGTTTTCGATGGAAATATGCAATCCATCCATGTTGCATTTTGGGCCACTTCCTGTTGTGGGCATTAGGACTACCCACTCAAGAAATATGCCCTATATATTGGAGACTTAGGGAAATGATGGGAAGTTTTTGGCTCCCCACAGATTCCAGAACTTTACATCACAGAAATGCAAGGAAAGTGTGTTTTATTAGTTAAGGTTGGAGTTTTGCAAAGGACTCTGTCTAAAAAAAAAAAAAACAGGGAGACTCATACAAATCAGCCCCCCCCCCCCCCCTTGATGCCCCTAAGTGTCTAGATTTAAAAAATGTACAGATTGACTTGGTTTACCTAGTTGCCGGCTGAACTAAGCTCCAAAACCAACAGCTACCCACATTGTGAAAAAGGCTTCATTTTCAGTGGAAAAATGTGATGCTTTCATGTTGTGTTTTGTTGTGCAGGTACCAAGCCTACCCACAAAAGTGAGTTACCATTTTTATCGGAAGACTTGTGGGAGCATAAAGTAGTAGAACATTTTTAATTCCAGTTGGCTTTTGCTGCATTTGTGCCTTTTAAATGTAAGTCAGTGTACAAGAAAGAAGACATTCTGAAAAGTACCCTTAAAACCCACAAATTCATAGTTATACAAATAAGGGCTGCTCCTAAAGCAGCTGCTAAGCGGTCATGAGTCTTAGGGACCTCACCCTCTAGGGTTAATTTGGGTTTTTGTGGAAGTAATGTGGGGCCCTCATCTTGAGCCATCCAGTGGCACTGGGAACACCATCACCAGATGATGATAGAAGCAGAATCCAAGGGACCTCACCCCCGAACCTTGCAGTTCACTGCCTGCAAGAGTGCGGCGGGCAGGGAAAAATGGAACTCCCTGCCTCACTCTTGCAGGTAGGGGACACAGGTTTGCTCCCACTCAGCATGAGCAGAGGAAAGCTGCTCCCACCACACCACAAACAGTGCAGACTGAGGCTACCTACCGCAGTCCCATCGGTAAAAATTGCTGTGGGTATCCTGGGTGGGCACTGGGGCACTCAGGGCACTTTAAGTGTTGGGGCCCCAGGGTTTGGGATGACTGAGACTTGTTAATCTCCTTGGGAGAGGGGCCTGATGCCCTCTCCTCTAACAATGACTGTGACCACAGTGATAGGGGTCCCTGGGGCCTCTGAAAGTCTCTGGGGACTCATGCCTCCCTCCCCTATGAGTGTATGTAGCCCTGGGTGATTGGGTCCCCATGACCTCTGAAAAGCTTGGAATGGGGAGGCTGTGAGCCTCTAATTATGAATGCTACCCCTGGGGATGAGGTCCGGAGCATCTACAAGGACCAGGGAAATTAATGGTCAGTGTCCCCCACCACATGGTTATTTTTTTTAAATATAAGGTGGGAGCCCACTTGTTTAAAATAATGGTGTTACTGCTGATCGTGAATTTGTGGTAACATTTAAAGAAAAAAAAACACCAGGGTTTTGGGGGGCGGGAGAATGGGGGGGGGGGGGGCGGAGGGGATGGAAGTTTCCTATCCTGTCCCCTATATATTTTTTACACTTATTCTCAAGACAGAGGACTGAGTTCCCGAGTCCTAAAAGGGCTGCCACCACAACTAAGTTGATGTTGTGGCATCCAATCAGATCTTATCTAGAAATATCTTGCCTCTATGTATCCTCCCCTTGGCGTGAAATACACAACTTTTTTAAACGTTATTTTTCTAAAAAAAAAATTTATGGATTTACACCAAATCACAAAAAGCACATTTTCTGAACCAATAGCTTGCTTTTTGAGACATCTGGTAAAATTCAGTTTAGCCATTTCCTATGGAAAAATGAATGGTGAAAACATGTTTTGTGACCCCCCCCCCCTTTTCTCTTGGCTCTCCTTGATGTCTCACCCTGAAACTTTCCATAAGGTAACCATAACTCGCGCCTTCACCATGCACAGTTAATTACTCCTCCTATATTACTGATGACACCATCTATCCCACCTTTCATATTATCACTGCAACATTTTCAATAAAATATTGGTCAGACAAATGTGCATGGCGAGGGCATGAGGTATAGATACGTTAGGGAGCGTGTTATAGTTACTTAAAAGAACTCTAACTGCTGAATTTCTATGGTTTTGTACCAGTAATTCACAACCTAACTATAACTTCACAGTAACCTTTGGTTTTTCAGTGAAAAAAAAAAAAAAAAAAATATATATATATATATATATATATATATATATATATATATATATATATATATATATTTATATATATTCTTTCAAACAATTCTGCGAGTTACCGGTCAGACCCACCTAAGTGCGTTGGTGCCGTGAAGCGAGCTTCGGCACCCATGTCAATGATACCATGCAAGAAAATACAGCTAGGGCACTCTTTACGATGAAAGTAATACGTTTATTGCGAAGTCAGGGACAGACACGTGTTTCAGCTTAGCAGCCTTTCTCAAGAGCGGGTTCAATCGCTTCGCCTGTGAAGATTACATTGTGCAACCAATCACGACTACATGGTAAACAGACTATAATTAAACTAACCTCCAGCTCACATCAAATTTAAGTGAAATACAAACACAATTATCTGGTGCTCATGTGGTAATGTACATTCAAAAACAAAATTGTATAAAACAAAATTGAAAGAAAACGAAATTAATACAGCAACTCTTCGTGAACACAATTTACAACACAATACATGTCCATGTTACAATCTGTTCTTCCCAATAAAAAAGGAACAACACATCCTCACGTAACGAATACAAAGTATCAAACTTAACCCTGCCAAAAATTTACATGTAAAGGATACAATGTAGCAAATCAAATCCACCAAGTTCACCGCGTTTGTGATATCAAGGATCTGCCAGACAGTAAAATCGTGTCACATATGCGAGTCCCTTAAAGCCACATACGCATCGTTACCAAGGGTTGCTGGGTACTGACGTACGTCTTACTGGATAGGCATTTAGAACCCAGAACTATTCTTTCAAGTGGGAAATTAATAGATGGACATCCGTACTAAGGGATGTAATGTTTCATAATGGTGTAAAGCCCTAGTAGGTAAAAGTAATATGAAATGAGCAGCTTTATATCATCAGATGGTGCAAATGAGCCCTGATGGACATATATTATTGGCATAATGATAGTATAATATAGCCATAATGGCTGAATTGAATACATCAGTTAGTGTGCAAGTGCTTACATTTAAGAGCATTTGCATCAAAATCAATTTCACCCTGCCTCATAATTGACTCTGATGCGCCGTGGACACCTAACACCCAAAATCAAACGTGATGATTATAAAGCCCCAGTGAGCATTTGTAATGTCATTACACATTGTGTGTACTAAATTTGGATCATTACAGTGAAAAACTACGGACAAGAGAACATATAAAAACCATATCACAAAATACACAATAAGGGAGTGGGGAAAATGTAAATCTAAGGCATCCAAAAAATGTATGTATATATGTGTGTCTGTGTATAGTTTATTTGTCTTAACACTCACGAGGACGTGCATTGGAAACAAGAGGTGCGCATTGACTGCTATATGAAGGTAGTCCCTGAGGAAGACTCCACTGTAATAGACCATTAGGAATTATCTTTTTATTAGCATTTTTACATGGAGCAAACTGCCCCGAATTTGGAGCTGACACCAAGAGTCGAACCTGGTTCCCCAGTTCCAAAGTTGTCAGCTCTGGTAGTACCCTCATCCTTTCTCGTATCATGATGGGAGCGCCCACTCCAACCAATTTCTTGTCCTGGACTAATGCTCTCTTCTGCCACCCAGACATACATTGTCTTTCTGGTCCCTGGAAGGTTGCGGTGGGAGACTGAGTCATTTACCTCCAATCTGAATCTGGCGGCCGTTATTTGTAAAAAAAAAAAGAAGATGCATAAGGACTTACCTGTTGTTGAGTGCTAATGGTTTCTTCTTGTCTTCAGGTGACATTTTCGGTTGAAGGAAGAAAACAGAGGCTATTGTAGTCTGTATTATCACAAGCACAATGACCAATGTAACTGTCAGACTAGAAAGAAATATAAGTGCATCAACTATTAAAGGTCACCCACAAATGTATGAACAGACAAATTATATGGATATTTTATCTCCTGCTCTGTTTGAATTACATTTTGCCCTGAAGAACATGCCTTACATCTTGGTTTGAGCACCAAAACGTGCATCAATCAGATGAATAGATATGTTACATTTGACAAGACTGATAGTTATGCCGCATCTAAGATAACATAACATAAGAACTGTGCTTTGATGAATTTTCAACTTGAGGTAATATTTCAAGAGCACTGTCTATTGATGCATGAGATTGATTGTCGTGTGATCTATTAATATGTGATGGCCTACGTAAAAATACAAGAAATGAGTTAAGTGAAAAACATTAGCCTGTCCACAGTTGATTTAGTCATGATGTTTTGGTATAAAGTCTCTGGTAGAAATTAAATCACTAGGGAATTAATTGATTACTCTGAAATGTATTGGTGCTGTTACATTCCACCACCATGGTGTGAGTTTGAATACGAACATTGAATTGCCTGCCTCTCAACAAACATCATAATTAGAGTGCAACAACAAAGATACATACATCCTCTATTTTTTTCTGATTTTATACAGCTTGAAGCACAATTAAATAAAGCCAAATATTTTCTGTCAAAAATGGTGGAATGTAACATTTCCTGCATAATGAATTTGAATAGCTCTGTGATTTTTAATACAATCCAGAATTATCTTCAATGCTTACCATCAAGCCTACATAAATACAAGAAATAAAAGTTGATAATTAATATATTTTAAAGTATTGTCCTTTGTAAACAGAGAAACAGAGAAAGCCATATGAGTGATATCTGCAGGCAACAAATATGGAAGTAACCAAGAAATACAAAAATGTTCATAGAAATAGGTCTTTGATTTTTTTTTGCATCATGTGAGAAATCACTTTATTTGCTTTATTTTTCACATAGAACGAAAGTAAGATGGCCGGAAGCGGTGCAAGTATTGCTAATTGGTGGCGTGATTAGGGTACGTCATTGTGGAACATCTGAGCCAGATACTTGCCCTCATGTAGCAGTCCATAGAAAAGTTCAAAATGTCTATATATTGGAATGATAAAATGTTCGGTTACCCTACTTTTACCACAGGATTGACAAACAAGGTTGCAATCTCTCAAAATGTTTTTTTTTTTACAATACTGTGGTTATTGAAAAATTGAGTATGTTTACAAAGTATGATATGAGCGATAGTGTCCTGCTTACAAGCAGATATGGAAGATCATTTTCTCTTTTATCTGGACGTTCATCCATCTTCCTCCTCCAAAAAAGACTAAATGACATAATTAATGTGCATACGTTTTCCATAAGTCTTGTGTTTCTAGATTGTTAGGTCCTAAATAGGGACAATACATTTGAGGCACCGAGATTGAAGTACATGTTCCGTTTTCCTCCTGAAGTTCTCCTTACCCAGGGGCAAATGTGTTCTCCACTCTAACCCCCTGGAGCTTAGATGCAGAGCATGCAGAGGGCTGCAGAGGATGGTGATGACTATGGCTATGCACTGCAAATGCGAAGGGTGGGCGAGGTTGTCCGGAGTCTGTCCAGGGGTTAAGGAATGAGGCCAAAGGTTTACAGACGGTGAGAATAGTGAAGGCCTATGTGTCTAGTGGGGCTGATGTTCTGTAGAGTGGTTGAGGATCTTCTGAGCACGGCTTGGATGAGTAGTGTGACTGTTCCTGTGCTGATTATTGCTATGGTCGTGCAGAATGTAATTCAGTGACAAAGAGGGTACTGGGCATGGTGACGGTTTTAGGTTAATACTTCATTTTGCAATAAACACCATAGGCTCAAGTCACAAAACACTCCAAAAATTTACACGCCAGGTGCGAATTTATTATTTTTTTCTGCTCATAGATATTGACAGCAGAATGCTGGTAAAGGTGCCCATTCTCAGATTTCCAGGGATGGTAGTGACAATGTCTGTTTTTCATCCATGTTAAGCATAGTTACACGCTGGGGAAAAGCAGTCCTGCTGTAAAATTGCACATTGTTTTTCAATTTTGTGTCTCTACCCCCAGAGAAACCAATTTTCCCATAGGAGAAACCCCTTTGCTACGTCACTACGAAGTGTAGAGGTGTTATGTTCTCCTTCCCTCCTTGAAGGGAATTACGTTCAGCCGTTTTCGGAGCAAATAGTGACTACGTTTGTGATAGGAAAGTGTTGGAGAGGAGATTGTAAATGTCCAGATACTCACAAGTTAGAGGGTGTTCAAATAACTCACAAGGTAAATCAAGCCTTGTGCCACCCACTCCCCTTCACTGCATGAGATTACTACTTCGTAAGTGTACCTAGTTGTGATGCATAGATAAAAATTCATTTACGCTGGCCGCAGCCATGGTGCGCAGCCGCAGGGGAGTTATAGCCTGCATCGGATTCTCACTGTGGTATTCCACGGTGTGAGAAATGGAACCTAGGGCCTGCCTGCAATGAGGAGAGGAACCAAGGATCTGCCCGCAGTCCCACGTCCGGGCCGGCACCACCTGCGAGAAGTAGCTTGCCAGGTGAGCAAGTCATGAGGGGATGCTGTGCCCCGCCTACCCCTTGGAGTGGGGAGGCCATTGCAGCCTCATCCAATCCCTGACCCACCGTGCCCAGAGAAGGTACTGTGCCCCCCGACCAGTGTGGGTCCAGGGAAGCATTGCGGCTTCCCATCTCTATTGTCGAGAGACCCGCTTTTCCCTGAGAAGCCCAATTTGAAGCCGTACATAGCACCCTGAGGGTGAGTGCGCCTGCTAACACTGCAGATTTTTTTTGCAGAGGCCTGGAGGGCCAAGTGAGGCCTCCCCTTTTATGCCTGCAGCAAGAATGTTTCGTCCTTTGGGCAGTGTCCTGGGGGCCCCGAGAAACTGTATTCTGGCAGGGTGAGACCTCACAGGAGGCCCGCGCTTTGCTGCATCTAGGGATTCACCAGACATCACCATAAAAGGTCTGTATTATTCCCTACTACAGCTGTTTATTCTGTTATATATGGTACTGATTCCCTGATGCCCCTGCAATACCTAATGCATTATTACTGCGATACCTGTGGTCATTTGCGTAATCGTGGTGGCATCTGGGGAGTTAGGTGTTTTCCCTAACCAAACTGCTGCATGTCATGACCTGATATTAGACTATATGTCATGTAGATACTTGCACTGTCAGGAAAACGAGTACTAGTCAGTAGTGGTGTAACAACCACAGTATTTTTTGATATATTTTGTTTATGGCCTATGGTACATATTTCCAATATATGATCCATATATTTTTTATATAATCCTATGTGGAGTCTTTTGTGGTGTTTTTATTGTGTCACTGGTGGGAGTGTGTTTCACAAACACTTTACATATGAACTCTTGGGATAAGTCTGACTGCTCTGAGTCAAGCTAGCAGGGGGTGAGCACAGGTTATCTTTGGTGTGGAACTGACTTGCTCTGACTAGAGTGGTCACTTCTGTCTGGCTTAGGTGCACACACTAGCCAACCAGAAACCCCATTTCTTACAGTTAGTAATTCAGGAAAACACCAATTTATTTTACTACCATCAGGTTCACCAGTCCTGATTGAGAGAGTCGAGAATCTATTTTGTTGAGCTACTTCAGTGTCATGTAACCATCGAGATTCCATTTACCATCTCCAGATGGAGACCCTTTGTCTTCTCCTGACATCTGTCACCACCATATTAGTTCCAAGATCAAAATACAAAGGGCCTGATTACAACTTTGGAGGAGGTGTTAATCCGTCCCAAAAGTGACGGTAAAGTGACGGATATACCACCAGCCGTATTACGAGTCCATTATATCCTATGGAACTCGTAATACGGCTGGTGGTATATCCGTCACTTTACCGTCACTTTTGGGACGGATTAACACCTCCTCCAAAGTTGTAATCAGGCCCTAAGTGTTTTTCTTACTTATGCAGGATGTTCTGTAATCAGAGGTCCTGGGAGGCCACAACAGAGGAAGTGAGCGTTGTGTTCTTTCTTGTAGACAAATAATAAAGTCAATGGATGATTTATTCATTTTTTTTCTGGCACCTTTTCGGATGCAGGCTTCAGAGCTTGATGGTGTTGCAGGGTTATCTTGGTGAAGCCACTACTCACTTGCAGTTGGCTTTATCTTGTATTTCACCACTCAGGCTTTGTTAATCACTAAAGCCTCTCTTCAGGATGACTATGGACTTGATTACTCAAATACATAAAACATTGCTTTGCCTTTTATCTAATACTTTCCAAATGACTCCTGACCTGCAAATTGCTGAATTTCAAAATAGCTTCAGAAATATAGGCCCCGATTAATACTTTTTGGTGCAAAACTGCATTACGCCACCAGACATGCACCATATTTATGGAATGGTGCAAGCCGGTCAAAGCGTAGGCTAGCATAAACAAAATGACATTAGCCGGGTGGGGCTGGCAGTGTGGAAGAAGGGGGTTTTGCACCAAAAAATGACGCTAGGCAGGTTAGAGTAAAAATAAATGACTCTAACCAGTCTAGTGTCATTTTCTGACGCAAAACCATCCATACCACATGACTCCTATCTTAGAAAAGACAGGAGGCATGCCCACCACCCCAATGGCCAGCAAGGGGACCAGGGTCCCCTCCTGGGCACGGCCATTGCACCCAGTGCCATGTAGGGGGACCCATTTCAGGCACCTACCTGGAATGAGGTCCCCCATCTTATGCTGTCCTTGTGGTGTAGGTGGGGGAGTCCTTGGGGCCTAGTGAGGGCATCTGTGGGCTTATTCCATGGTGTTCCACCATGGAAATAGTCCCACAGGTCCCCTAGTGCCTGCCCTGACCCAGGTGTTAAATAATGGTACAAAGCAAGCTTTGCACCATTATTTGACCCCACCCGTGTGTGATTTTAGCACAGGGGGATAAATATGGCGCTAAGAACATAGAGTCATTTTTTGCACGGGAACACCTACTTTGCATCTCATTGGCGCAAAGTAGGTTTCTACGTCCAAAAAATGACTTTAACTCCATATATTTGGTGCTAGACGTGTCTAGCACCAAAATTTAATTATGGAGTTAGTTTTGCACTGAATTTGCATTAAAAAAAGACGCAAATTTGGCGCAAAACAAGTACAAATATGCTCCATAGTATTTAATAATGCCAAGTCATGCCTTTTTGCTCCTAATTTTCTTCAGTAGAACAATGAGTGGTACTTTGATGTGCCCACCAAGATCTACTAAATGTACTGTGTTCTCACCAGTGCTTTTCACTTGTTACAACTGAATGTGCTGTGCTTTCTCTTTGTATGCAGCCTTCATTGTGCTCTCAAAGTGGGTATGTGCTTCTTAGGAATGTGCTTTGCACCCCAATGTTGTCGCTGAGGTTTGGAAGTAAATGAGTGCTGTAGAAGAAAGCAGCTGACTTAGGACATTGATGTGGGAATCAATGTTGGGCCTTCTAGCAGCTGTTTAACACCATACCTGGAGGGAGGGGAGCGGGGCCCTTTACCTTCTGGTTGACGGAGTTTATAGAAAAAAAGGCGCTATAAATGAGGGTTGCAAACTTTTTCTGAACCTCAGTAGTGCCAGTAGTGGTTATTCATGGACAGTTAATGCTCTGAATTTAAAAGCAGGCCTCTAATTTCTTCCTGAGGTGATACAGCCCATCCTCTATAAAATACTCACTGTGGAGCAGCGGTTCAGGAATTTAAGTCAACCCTACACACTCAAAGAGACCAAGAGCTCCAGGCCAAGTCTCCTACTGTCATGCCAGAGGGCCGAGAATTCTTCCTCTCACTCAGGCAATTACATGACCATCAAATGTTGCGTCCTTGAACAAGATCTCCACCATCAGGAATCGTATTCAGCTTAAGAATCCAACAATGGCCTTGGGGCTGTCTCCAAACACACACCAGCTTTTTTGTAATTGAATACGATGACACAGGGGAAGAAAGATAGACAGGTGTGGCCGTTGCAGAGATCTCTAAGATGAGATTGCAGCCATCTTTGCTCCTCCCCAAGTGTCACTTTTTGAAAGAAAGTTCTTAGTAGATCCCTTCGGGTGACTATTTCTTGGAAGGAGAAGGGGCATGCATCAATTCATATAACAAAATGATGTTTCTGAAATTTTGGGCTGCAGCTCAGGGTCAAATGAATTGTGTTAGTTTGTTTTCTTTCTTTCTTTCTTTCTTTCTTTCTTTCTTTCTTTCTTTCTTTCTTAAACGCCATTGGCAGATGTGGATGGTCTGAAGGATGTGTTTGTGTATCTAGTTCTTAGAGAATCTTTCTTTCCTTTAACAGGGATTGATAATTAGGAAATCTAAATCACCTACGAATAGTTTTAAAATTGCCAATGAACGACACAAAGAGTGGATTAAATGTAAACTATTTTATGCACACTTACACTGAAATCCCCAAGCCTTTCAGCATTTCCAATGCTCGGTTTTCTATGATGGGCACTACAAAAATGTACATGATGGCCAGTCCAATGAGAGACTGGATCACATGGATAACTTTATATCCTGTGAAAATAAAGTATAAACAAGTTCAATAATGGAAGAATCCAAAAGGCATTGTAATTTTAGAATTATATATATTTTTGTAAACATACCCCAAAGGATGTATGCAATTTGCCAGCCTGAATACCTTGCTATTGCAGCCTGTTTGAGCAAAAGAAAAGCATTTGAAAATACAATCTGATACAATACATTTTGCTTTCCTATGTATTGTTAAGTAATTGTCCAAGTGTCTAAACACAATGCACTACAGTTGACAGTTGTTACAGTATTCCTTGGTAAATTTCCTTGTAAAGCAGTCTCCTAATGATCAGTGCTGACGTATCATAAATATCATTAACTAGTGCACAAATTCTGAATCATTGAGGCATTCCCTCAACGTAAATTGTATTCAGATACTATATGTGAATTTTCTGAATAATCAAGTTTGGCATATTAAAGCTTCCATTCTGAGGGTCATTCATCTTTGTCTTAAAACCTGATTAATCGTCAGAATATTTGACCTTCAAAATTGCATACATCTTTGCTTTCAACATCATATGGTAATTCGATGTTCACATGTAGTATCTGGATATCTATAACTTGACACTACCTTTTTACCTCCCATCATCCACTGCTCCTGCATTATTTTGGCTGATGCCTGGGTAGGATACTCATGGTAACATATTGCAATGAAATGAAGAATTGCAACAAGATGATTTAACATTTTTTAACCAGCAAACTTTCTGTCTAACAGAATGGCAGTCTTGCAATTAAAATTCTGTGATGAAGAGAGACTTTGTGCAGAATGGTAAGTAATTTATTTTATTAAATACACAGACCGCAGCGATCTGTCAAGTCACAGCCACCGCCTCCATATAACTCCTAACCATCTTGCTCGACTTGCGTGGCCTCGTGCGCGTTGTCCAGCGCGAGACACATGAGTCGCGAGCAAAACACTACATTATCCTCTTCCCTAACAAAATAGCAAACAACTTTTTTTTTTATAAACACTGTGCATTACCCATCAAGCAAGCGATCTACAAAAGAACAAACAAAATGTAAAAAATAAATAAACTAAAGAACAAAAGAATTCATAACATTGAAGGATAATAAAAACACAAAGTCAAAACATTACTAATACATTTCAGCAGAAACGTTAGAGAAAACCTAACAAAAACTAGGTATAAACAAAGTGGATAGAATCACAAAATTAACGGTATCTTTAAGGTTTCACCCTTTGTCTGCCACTTCTGTGTACATAACAATCAAGATCAAACTTATTAACATCTCATGGATTTTTTTTCTCAGCAACGGGTTCACCATGAGATGGTTTGCCCTGAAACACAAAAGATTGATCAGAACCACACATTTTGCTAGACATATCCTTGATCTTGACCACCTTATTAACATTCGACCAATTTCGCAAATTGACTCAGACAGCATTACCACATATTTTGTCAATTACCATTGGTTCTGAAAACCTCTTTTCTCCTTTCTTCCTGTGAACAGGTAATTTAATTCTAATCTTATCCCCTACCAAAAACTGATGGGGATAGACCTTCTTTGATGAATCAAAATATTCCTTTTGCTTGATCTGTGCCATCCGGACATTATTCCTGACCACATCATCAATCACAATCCAATCACTTTGTGTAACCCACTTGGACGTCCAACCAGGACAGATCTTAGAAGATGGTTTCCTTCCACGCAACAATTCAAAAGGAGAAACTCCTGTTGATGAAGGGGGGGTTGTGCGATAAAACCAAAGCATAGCCGTACAGAAAATTGAACATTTGACTTGTTAGCAACAGCCCATTGCACACAATTCCCCAACACATGATTCATGTGTTCTACAAGGCCATTAGTTTGAGGATAATATAGTGAACTTTTGATATGTTTGACATCTCCTTCTAGTAAAAATTATTAAAATTCATGACTAATAAATTGCATACCATTGTCGAGGACAATAGCCGAAGGGAACCCCTCAAGTAGAAATACATCCCTCAAAAATTCAATAACATTCTTTGATGAGGGATCGCCTATACATTTGATTACATTTAGAGTAGTAGTCAAGTAAGACTACAGCAAACCTCAATGAACCTGGTAAAGTGTTGAAAGGACCAATAAGATCAATTCCCAGCTTATCCCATGGTTTAGAGGGTATCTCAAAAGGTTGTAAGGGTGGGGTCCTCACCTTGAACCCTTTTTCACAACTGTTGCATATTACACATTCCTCCACTCAAGCATCAACACATTGATCCATTCCAGGCCACCAAAACGTTTCACCTAGCCTGCGCTTAGTAAGTGTTTCACCTAAATGACCCTCATGCGCACCAGCAACTATTTTTTTCCTCAGGCTCTCTGGGGGAACAAACCTCTCACCCCTCATCAGAATGTCGTCTTCAAAGGACATTTCACCTGATACTTTGACGAAAGCTTGGTACTGATTCTGAACATTTCTTTCTCTGGGCCACCCTTCTTTTACAAATTTCTTAACCTGAGCCAACCCCAAATCCTTTGACAATTCCCTCTTCCACTCACTTTCACTTATCGGACACCTACCCTCTAAATCAACAGCTGCTATGAAACAGTTGTCAACATCATCCTCCTCTTCATCCTCACCAACACCAGCTTCTTCAAGTGTCGGGAATCTAGCTAAAACATCTGCCCTGACATTCTTGTTACCTGGAACATAATGGACATCAAAGTCATATTGCAATAATTTTGTGACAAATCTAGAAATACGAGGTGTCAATTCTCTGATTTTGTCTCCAGTCAAAATAGAAACAAGGGGACTATGCTCTGTGCACAACACAAACTTGTGTCCCCACACATATGGATTAAACTTCCTTATAGCCTACCAACATGCCAACAATTCTTTTTTAATAACAGAAAACTTTAATTCAGACCCTCTCAACACCCTTGATGCATAGCCCAAAGTATTTTCCACACCTTCTTTCGCTTGAGTCAATACCGAACCCACACCAAAACTGCTAGCATCCATAGTTATAATACGCTGCACATCTAGATCAAAAGGTTTCAAAATTCTTGGTCCAACTAATTGCGACTTGACCCATTCAAAAGCCTCCTGACAGTCCTTACTCCAATTGAAAGCAACATTTTTCTTTAACATTTGTCAAAGATTTAGTTTTAGCAGCGTAATCACTCATGAAGCGTGAATAAAATTCACAGAAACCAATGAAAGACTTCAACCCAGTTTTGTCAGATGGTGGAGATGCATCCATAATTGCTTTGACTAGCCCTGGTCTGGGTTCAATTCCTTGTTCAGACACAACATGTCCTAAATATTCAACACTATTTCAAAAAAATTGGCATTTCTTGCATCTAAGAACAACTCCTTTTTCCTGCATGATCTTTAACACCCTTCTCACAATGTGATCATGTTCCTCTTTGGATGCTGCATGGATCAAAACATCATCTTGAAACACAAACACAGCTACCGCTTTAATGTCTTTAAACATCTGAGACATAACCCGTTGAAAATCAGCTGCTGCTGATGCCAACCCAAAAGGCATCCTGCAATATTAAAATGTACCTAAAGGTGAAACAAATGCAGTAAGATGTCTTGAAGCTGGTTCTAAAACAATCTGATGGTACACCACAGCTAGATCCAATTTGGAAAACCATTTTGATTCACCAATAGTAACCAGCTTCTCCGCAATTTTGGGCAAAGGATACAAATATACCCAAATATTTTTATTCAAGCAGCGGAGATCAACAGAAATTCTCAAATCGCCATTTTTCTTCCTGGCAACAACCACGGGGGACAACCATAAAGAGGATTCTATAGGTTCAATAATACCCTTCAAACACAAATCCTTCAATTCTTTTTCCAGTTTGGCCTTCACACTGAATGGTACGCTCCTGAATTTATGTTTGACTGGTATGGCTCCCTCCTTGACTTTTATTACATGCGTAAACCCTTCAATGGTTGCCCAATTTTTCCGAAAACACCAACGGGAAATCCTTTATTAAACTGGCTCTGTAATTGTTTGATTTTACAATAGATACATGTTCCTTAGTACCTGGCCTCAAGACCATTTGAAACAATCCTTGATGAAACCAACCCAATATGTTTAACCCTTTTATTGTTACATAAATCTTGCCAAATATTTTCCTTCTCTTAAATTCAAGCACATCCTCAAAATACCCTGCCAATTCAGTCTTTCTCCCTTCATAGGACACAAGTGCTCTGTCAGGCGCACAGAGAGATCTGTCTCCCTAAATTTCCTTGCATAGTTCTTGAGTAATCATTGTGATCCGAGCACCAGAGTCTACTAATAGTTTCACAACTTTGTCACCAACACCAATTTCAACATAAGGATCCACACACATTGTAGGGTCACCAGCCACTATCTGATCCTCTGTAACAATCATTACCATGTCCCTGAACTCTTCTTGGATTCTGTCTATATCACTGTCAACTACCTCTGTGACATTGGCTACCCCATACCTATTTGTATACCTCCCTAAACTCTGTTGAGAACCAGCAATTATTGTGCCACTCTGACACACTTTGGCAAAGTGTCCAACTTTTTTGCACTTCCTGCATATAGCATTCTTAGCAGGACGGCTTCTACCACTCTTAAAATGGTTTGGATTACCACACCTAAAACAAATATTGTTTTGCTTAAAAAATGGCTTGGAAGAAGTCTTTGTTAATTTAAAAAAAAATTAATCTTGAGATTTCACCAATCCTATATTTTCTGTTGTTCTGGAGTCCAGTTCCTTCAACAACAATTTAGAGGTCTCAATGCTCTTTGCCAGTCGTAATGTCTCATCAAGTGACAGATTACTCATAGAAAGAAGCTTTTGCTGGATAGTTTTGTCTGTGCATTTTGCAATAAATTGGTCCCTCACCAACTGTCACTGAACGCCTGAAATTGACAGTCGGCTGCAAGCTTCCTCTGTAGTGTGGTTAGTTTTACATATTCATTACGCTTTAGCTTCAGGCTTTAGGCCTTTGTGCACTTTGCCCTGAATATATTTTATTCATTTGCTGACAGCTTAGAGCCTCTGTGCACTTTGCTCTACATGCTTTTTATTAGGCTTCGTACTGTTATTTTTCAAATAGCCAGTTCTACGGTGTTGTTTTTTATTTCATATCACACTGTTTTGCCTACTTCAGCACTGGAGTTCTCCATAACATATTTACTCTGTGCTTCAGTCAAGGATACAGTCTGGTACATTGCCGATAGACGTGGTAGGAGTTTAGACTTGGCATTCCTGCGTAGGGACATTTTGTGATCACGATGACATGCTAGTTATAAAATCACTTCCTTGTCCCAATACATGCAAGAGGGAGATTCCGACCAGGGAACCACAACTAGACGCTGACTGCCTCGTTGCAGATGCTGAACCAAGATCACAGGTCTTTGCTCAGGTATGAGGGCTGACGTCTCCACAGTGATTCTAATAGACAAGCTAGAAGCTTAGCATGCTGTGCTCTAAATAGAACAAACAGAGGGAGAGTAGAAACTGTTAGACAATATGATAGCTTTGTTCTTATGTTTTACTCTCCTGGTGACTATTTCAATCCTACTGTGTTGTATCATTCTGGTTATTGCGGCTCACGCCTTAATATCTAAAATACAGTCGTTTTATTAAAACATTATATAAAACTTATACTGTCTTTGTCATTTGTATATGAGATCATATTGGAAATAAGAGACTTGGTTTGGATCTGAGTAACCACGACTTCCCTGAGAAGTTCCAAAGATGTCATGCGCTCGGCTGCCAAATCATTCCTTCCACATGGGAGAAATGAGGCACTGCTAGTTAGCCGGAGCAAAAACCGGATTTAGGTTGACAGAGTTCTTTACACCTGGGTCAGACTCAGTCCCCCACACCGTTATAGATCCTGCTACCTAGAAATCCAGTAGTCTTATTTAGAATAATGAGAGCCCATGCGACATGGCGCCCAACGTTTGGTCTGGCTCTAATGATTAGGTACGACTGACTCTCTTGGTCTCATATATATTTTGACTCCTCGGTTCCGTATACGGAGACGTCCGTGGGGCTGAGGGTTTCCGCCGCCACGGCATAGGTGCTTCCTGTTGCTTAGTGGTTGGTTGTTCAAGCTTGAACTTTGAAAGGAAAAACCCCGATATTGGTGTGCCTTCTCTGACCTGAAGCTATTTTTTATAAAATGGCGAATCCAAATGTAGTGAATATAGCAATTAATATGCGTCATCCGCTCACGGGACATCTGTTGACACATGGACTGACAGTCCAGGGGGGTCCAGTCACTTTAGTGGTGGACGCCCATGCAGCCTATAGAACGGAACTTTTTTATTCTTGGGTCGGATTTCCAGCAGTGGATGGGGGAACAAATACTTTTCACGAATACACTGTTGCGAATGTCCCTGGACAATACAGGGCTTACGCTTATTTAGAAATACCTCTATCTTATCAAGAACACCATAATTGGCTTGATGGCGCCCTCCCACACGCAGTAGCACAAGTTAGGTTAGGTCCGCTGAGTAATGATGGTCCTACCTGGCCTCTATTGGCTACATATACACCTCATCCTGCGGTTGCTCAATTGGCAGTGGTTGAAGTTCGTCGTTTATATACAGAATTAACGGCTACATATAGACGATTAGTTCAGTTTGTCATGCAGACACTAAATACGAATGCAGCGCGTGCTGCTCCAGCGCACCCACAGGCTGTGGTTCCGGGTATTAATCCGGCCACTGTGCACTCAGTTATGGGTAAAGTACCGGCTAAACGAGAGGAGACTCCATTTTGGCTGGCGCAAAAAATTAATACGCTGGAAGCAGTATTTCCCCATACGGGACCTCAGGATAAACATAGAATTTTGACGATGTGTTTGCCGTACGGGATGGTTCCTCCGGTGGACCTTTGTAATACCTGGGGCACGGTGTTTGCCGCGCTCTACACTACGGCACACGGTACACCGACATTAGCTAATTTACCGGACGTGCTTAAACAGATTCAGGATGAATATGGGGCTGCCCCTGCCTTAGATTTGGGCATGCAGTTGCTGGGCAATTTTGCCACAGTTTCTTCTATTATTTTGAGTAATCTCAAAGGAGAGGCAGTAGCACTAGCAGTGCGAATGCGTCTTCGGGATGTTCCGCTGCTTAATCAGGAGCGGGAGCTTCCGAGAATAATAGCGGAAACATATTCTAGTATTGGTCGTGATAGCCTAGGGGCTAGACCACAAAAACCCCAGTTACAGGGTAAAAATAATAAAGATAATGCTAAACAGCAACAACCTGAAGGTTCGAAAAAGCGCTGGGAAAAGAAACTGCAAACACCTAAGAAAGATGGTGGACAGTCTCTGCAACCGGAGACACCACAGAATAAGTATAATCTCAGGAATAGGGATACTTTGAAGACGCCTGATAGATATCAATATACTGATACACGCCAATCTCGTTCCTTTCAGGACTCCTCGGAAAAGAGAAGTGAGAGAGGTGGGCGGTCAGAGCGGAGGACGGAGTACGTGAAACCGAGACAGGATTCACAACGCTCAGCAGAGGTTTCTATTAAACAAGAAGAGAAACCGCTGCAACAAAAACAGCAATTTAAAAAGAAGAAAGTGGCAGCAGTCTCAGTTAGACATGCCGCTCAAGAAGAGAGTTCTCTTGACGAACAAGACATGGGCGTTAACACTGTTAGACAGCGCGGCAGAGGTCACAATAGTTCGCCGGAGTCTTCTAGAGCATCTGGAGGTGAAAGCAACTGATGACTTCATACAAGTCGAGACGGCGGATATGCGAGTCTCTGATCCTGATAGAGTTTATGAAGTGACTCTGCGATTGGAAGGGGACATTGACCGTATTATAAACGCCATTTTTTGGGACCATGTGGTGAAATCATATGATGTTCTGCTGGCCGAACAAGATTGGCCACCTGACTTTGTTCGCGACTGTCCGGTTGGGGAGGAGGTTATTACACCTTCCTTCTCACCACTTGTTCCGAGAGAATTAGCGGAGTCCTATAGTAAATCATGAGCTCTAGCACAGGCTCCCGCATTGTATAGAAATAACGTGGGGTGGGACAGACAATCACCTTATCATGTAATTCCGATAAAGGGCGAACCTCAGCCACAACCGCAGTATCCTATCAAATTTGAAGCAAGGGCATCGGTTAGAAAAATTCGTACACAATTGGAGTATCAGGGTGTAATTGAGCCCTGTGTCTCGCCGATGAATAATCCCTTGTTTCCGGTAGCTAAACCGGACCATTCATATAGTATAGTGGTGGATTACCGACATTTGAATAGTCATACACGCACATATGCAATACAGAATTCACACAGCGCAGCGCTTATGAATAATATAGTGCGTAAAAAATACAAGACAACATTAGATATCTCGAATGGATTTTTCTGCCAGAATATAGCGCCCGCGAGTCGGGACTATACCTGTTTCAGTGCGTTTGGCTCTCAGAATTTTTTTTGTCGTTTGCCTCAGGGGTATAAGAATAGCCCAGGACTGTTTTCGGCTCGTGTAACTGAAATGCTGCATGAGTTCGACCCTGAAGCATTATCCTATGTTGATGACATATATCTGACATATGATGAGATTCTGCAACATCTAAGGCGTGTATCGCGCATTGTTGTGGGATTTGCTGATATTGGCTATAAGTTTAATTTTAAGAAATCAAAGATTGCCTTCCTCAGCGTCATTTTCCTGGGATATGAGTTGTCAAGTGAGGGCAAGAGCATAGCGCCACATTTTTTGGAGAAATGTGCTTTATTGCAGCCTCCTAATACGGTTCGGAAGCTCCAGTCATTGTTGGGGTTTCTGAATTTTGGCAGAACTTACATTCCTGATTATGCGACGCGTATAAAACCCTTATACGAGTTGATTCGCCCAAATTTTTCGAGTAGATTTTGGACGATTGAACATACACACATACTACGAGAATTACAGAGTGATCTCTTAGCAGTTAAACACTTACACACACGGGACAATAAGACACATTTAGTCATCAGGGTGATACCTGGGGCTGTTGGGTTTACTTATGTCACCTTTAATGAGGGGGAGACAGTCCCGATTGCATACAAGTCTCACTTGTATTCTGCTGCAGAGCAACGTTTTGCACAAACTGAGAAAATTCTCACTGCAGTACAGATGGCTGTTATTAAAGAAAGACCGCTGGCCCAGGGTCAACGCATTGTTGTCGTTTCCCCAATTCCGGCCTTAGAGGCAGTTACAAAAGCGAGTGTTCCAAATTCGAAAGCTTTACACCCGCAATGGATACAATGGGCTACGTCTTTGACAGCCACTGATGTAGATTATGTATTTGACCCTAAACTGCAGACTCAAGAATTTCTTCAATATGAAATGGAATACCCTGTTCCTGCTGGTACGTTGCCTATTGACCAATATCAAGTGGTCATGTATACCGATGGTTCTGCGCAACCAGCGGTTGGGACTAAACAACAGTATTCTGCTGCATGTGCGGTGGTGAGCGGCACTATGGAGGGGGATGTGTTCTGCCCCCGACATACTTATACGAAAACCTTGGCAGATTGCACAGCACAGCTGGCTGAGCTCAAAGCTCTATTGTTAGCATTGGAGCACGCAGATCCGGCGATTTTAACCTTGCTGGTCTGTGACTCCTACTACTGTGTACAGTCTTTCAACGAATATCTACACTATTGGAAGATGAATGGGTTCAGAGATTCTAAAGGCAACACCATTAAACATAAAATGTTGTGGGGTAAGGTTGCGGATCTGAAGGAAACGCTTCCTAAAGTCCATGTTGTGCATACACTTGGACACCAGCGCGTTGGAATACATGTTGCTGGGAATACTTTGGCTGATGAAGACGTGAAATCGGCAGTGGCTGTCGCCACTGTGGCCGCAGTGACTCGTTCGAGTTCCAAACCAGACACAGAAATTTCAGCTGCCATAAAGGCTACGGCTGCTGGCACGCCCTTTCCTAAAGGATTTCCTTCAAAATATAGTTACTGCTTGAATGGTGCGCTGAATGCTACTGTTACAATTCCAGGCATTGGTGTACGTGAAATTCCCAATAAAGTTGAGAGACCTCGATTCATTTCTGCAGCACATGAGGGGGTGGCTTCTGCACATGCTGGGGTGGCTGCCACGATTTCACTTTTACAGGCTCGTTACTGGTGGCCTGGTCTCTATAAAGAGACGAAGCAATATGTCCTTTGTTGTGACGTTTGTCAACAAATTAAAGCATCGTCGGCTAGACGCCCGCAGCAGACGCCCCTTCTGATTTCAAATAAACCATTACAGTGTGTGTACTTGGATCATTGTGGTCCGCTGACACCAGATAGTGCATACAAATATATATTGGTTGCTGTAGATTCGTGCTCCAGATTTGTATGGGTATGGCCACAACGCTCGGCTGACGCTCGAACTGTTATTAAAGATTTGCGCATCTTTGTCGATATATTTGCAGTTGCGGCTTTTCATTCGGACCAGGGCCCTGCTTTTGCCTCTAAGGCATTCAGGGACACCATGGCTTCGTTGGGGGTCCAACTCCAATTCTCGTCTCCATTTCATCCCGAGGGAAATTCTGTCGTGGAGCGTTTAAATCGTGATTTAAAGCAGTCCTTAACGGCCAGAGTTATAGGTACGGGTCGTGGTTGGCTAGCCCACCTATATGGAGTACAGAGAGCACTTAATAACTTGCCTAGAAGGTCACTGGGGGGTCCTACTTCATATGAGTGCCTGTTTGGAACACGAATGTATGTTCCTGATCTAAATGGTCCTGGTGTGGAGGCGGCAGATACGCCCTTTGACATAAATGATCGTGTCACTGTTTTGCAGGATTTACAACAATTCCGTGAAGATAACTCTTCTGCCAGTGCTGCCTCCTCAGGAATTAAGGATGAGCCAGTAACACCTACTGGTTGGATACCCAGGATTGGGGATCTAGTGCGTGAAAAGGTCGCAGTTAAAAAAGAATTTGGTCCTTCTTATCGAGAACCTGTCCCTGTGTTGGGGGTGAGCGGCACGAGAACTGTGATTTTACCGCCGCTGCGAGGGGCCAAAGGAAATCGCTTTGTTTCCATTGATAATGTCAAGTTACAACATGTGGCCGATTCTGCACAGCAGACCAAGAGGGACACCCAGTAGTTCCGGAATCCCTCTCACTACTGGGGAAGAAGTCCCGCTGCAGGTGATTTTCACTGACAATGTTTCCTCTCCGAGCTTGGGGAGGGTGGATGATGATCTTGCGATTGTTCCACCGACGGCGATTAATATGGAATCTTGTGATCAAATTGCTGTACGTTCTACTGACATTTCTGAACATGTGGTTTATAGCGTGCCACGGCGAGAGCCTCCATCTGCTTCTTTGTTCGCAGTTGCACCTTTTGCTAGAACTGCTTCTGGCTGCTTCAACGACGCTGATAATGATGTGTCCGGCTCCTCGTCCTCGATGTCTTCTGTCCACGGTCCACGACGGCTGCTGGGTTGGCTTAAACGCACATATTTTGTTTTTCCTTGGAACTATTTTTGGCTGTTTTTGGCCGTGATGACTCTTTTATTATGGTTGGGGTTTGTGGTTACTTTTTTTCTGATAATACATGGTCATTTTCTTCCTGATCGATCTGACATTGAGCACGTGGAGACTGTGTTAAAACCGCATTTTTCGTCTCATATGGTTCGAAGAGACTTGTCCACAGTAAACATTTCTGCAATACCAGTTCCGGATGGAATTGTGTGGGATAAAGTAATGTTTGATATATATGGTCCCACTGAATTGATTCAAATACCGTATGTCCTCAAATTATCAATGAATGATATTGTTATACCTGGCATTGTTTCTGATGATTGGGATGTGAAGACAGTAGATTCTATGCTAACGGATTTGTAATATTATACTGTCTATGACGATGAAGATGCTTACCGGTTTAGAGATAATCATGGTGACATGTTTTGTTACAACTATTATGGACACCATTTTATTCATAAAGCTAGACGCCCCAAGTCCATGTTTAATTATGTGCAATGGGAACATTGCTCGACTCCTCCACAAGGGAGTTCGAAAACGTATTATGATAAATTTGCACATTTTGCTGGGCATGATCCACGTAATGCTAAGTCCTACTATTTTAAAGTTGCACCGTATTCTAATAAGCAAATGTTATTGACTGATACTAAATTACTGTATTCCAATTTGTTTGTATCTAAACTTTCGGTCGAGGGATATGAATACTGGTTTAAAACTGTTGACTTGAAAAGTGTTTGGGGTTCGAAAAATTGGCAAATGCAAGGCAGGGGCACGTTATTCAGAGCATGTATTATCCCTGTGCAGATGATTTTCCTCAATGACACAGTACAACAGACTAGCTGTTTGGGCTTAGCGACGATTAGGGAGTTGACTTTGCCTAGTATACCTGTCCCTTCTAAATTAAAAAATTGGCAGCACTATGTGAATGCTACTTTCAGTGACTTTACACATTGGGTCCAGAATGGTACGCTTAACACTTCATTGTTACATCCAGGCGGGTGGTTATTATGGCCTGTAGACACTAATATGTGTCATCAACGTTTTGTCACCTCTTCAGGGGGGTTCAGGACTAGTAGGGCAGACCCTCGTTACGTATCACCAGAACATGCTGATATTATAACTACATACAGTGTGGGGAAGCTTTGTCAGCAATGGTTGAAGTCATCCACGCTGGATGCAGTTAAGTCACATCTCACGTTACTGTCTAATGATACTGATTTACAAGATTTTTTGTCAGGTCCCAAAGTACCACGGAAGAAAAGGTTCTTATACGAGGTTTATAATGAGATTTGGAAGCTTTCACAACAAGAGGCTGCAGCCCGGTTGAGGCAGATTGATCAAGAAAATCTGATTCAGACTTTGTCTGTTGTTGATAATGGCATGCATACCCTTTCTGACCGTGTTTACACGATTGACAGCATTGTTTCCTCTGCCATTGACATTATTAAATCGGACATGTCTTCTTTATATCATGGGCAGAGTCAGACGCGGTCCATCATGCAGCTGGGTTGGACTCTTCAGACCTTGAAGGCGGGTCGCGTTCCATGGCAGCACGTTCGTGCCAGAGAGATCTTTATCTCTTTTAATTTGACTCGTCAGCAACAACTGATGGCTAAAAAGGAAGCGACATATGTTATGTTGAATATTGAGAAATTGGAGAAACTGCCTTTCAAGGTAGCTGAGATTCCGTCAGCTGAGTGGTTGATTCATGGGATTATTAATTTGCCTATCTCCACTTTGCAATTTACTTCGTGTTTGAAGCACATTCCGGTGGGTAGATATGAACTATTGGGAGACAGTTACATACACGAGGTGTGGGACCTTCCCTTTCAGTACAGATGTGTTAATGGTTTGAAGGAGGTTTTTCTTAGCGGCAGCGAATGCGAAGCTTCTGTCAGCCATTCAATGGTTTGTAAACAGCTGTCCTTGCACGGGGCGTGTAACGCTTCGATTGCTAACTTAGCTTGTTATCTGAAGGGAGTTCCAGTCCTGGTTATTAAAAACACTTTCCAGGTGCTTTCTAACGGCAATTACATTGTTCTTAACAGCGAACGCTGCTGTGGCATGCGTGCCGGAATAGTTTACATCGTCGTTGTCAACAAGGCCGTTACGTGCTGCGGGAATGTGTTGTTCCCCCCACTCAATTTAGGGAGGTAGCGGACATCTGGCCTCATATTGCTACTTCCAAGGTTGATTTCGACAAGTTGAGTCGGCTAAAAGCTTTATTGTTTCAAAAGCATGTGGCCCTTACATCTGCTAGCGAGACCTACGCACTTCAGGTGGCAAGGTCATCGGCGGAGTTACAGTCCCTTTTGAATACTAACTTTCCAAATCACTTCGGTGAACTTGTGGGACGTATATTTAATGCATCCAGCACTGCTGGTATTGCACATTTTTTCAAAGTCGTTGGTGTTGGTTTTGCTCATACCTTCTCTTCCATATTCGGTTTGATACCTTCGGCTATACATTCTATTTTCGGAAGCATTTTTGGGGGTTTCCCGATTACTTTGGCCTTATTGGCTGGAGTCTTGCTGTTGTTGCTATTTTTTCACAATGGCTGTCCCGTCACGACGAGATCCTGTATTGCTGCTCCCGTCAGCGCAGCTGTGTCGTGAACGCATGATGCAGCATTTTGGAGCGACACTCCTGGGATATTTGGAGTGTGACTGGTCTCTGTCATTCAGACCGGTTTTGGATTGTGTGCAACCCGTGTTTCGATGCATTTGGTGCTCGTTTGAACATGCACTGGCTCTCTGTCTCTCATTGCAGCCCACTCCCATGGTCGATACTGATCTGTTGATGTTCCCGATTAGGGCTCATTCCCAGACTTGTGTACTACGGATGCGCTTGCTTCGTGAGGCAGTTTATGAGATTCCCTTCCTGGAGGAAGATGGTATTGTCTCTTTCATGGGCCCTACACGGGGTGCCGCCCTGAATGGTTTTGGGGCTTTGGATCACACCTGCTCCATGGTACTTTGTGGCGTGGATCTTCCGATATTGACATATATCGAAGTGGAGGAACTCCTGCGTTCTATTGCTTCTGTCTGACGATTGAATTTTTTACGAAATTGACACTATATTGAATTTGGCTTTATGGTCACATGTTACCTAAATTTCTGACTTTGTTGTCTTCTCACCTTGTCGAAATAATTGTTTTAGGTATTGTTTATATTTGGGGCATCCTTTTATATTATTGGAACCACTTGCTACTGACAAGGGGAGGGTGTAGTGTGGTTAGTTTTACGTATTCATTACGCTTTAGCTTCAGGCTTTAGGCCTTTGTGCACTTTGCCCTGAATATATTTTATTCATTTGCTGACAGCTTAGAGCCTCTGTGCACTTTGCTCTACATGCTTTTTATTAGGCTTCGTACTGTTATTTTTCAAATAGCCAGTTCTACGGTGTTGTTTTTTATTTCATATCACACTGTTTTGCCTACTTCAGCACTGGAGTTCTCCATAACATATTTACTCTGTGCTTCAGTCAAGGATACAGTCTGGTACATTGCCGATAGACGTGGTAGGAGTTTAGACTTGGCATTCCTGCGTAGGGACATTTTGTGATCACGGTGACATGCTAGTTATAAAATCACTTCCTTGTCCCAATACATGCAAGAGGGAGATTCCGACCATGGAAACACAACTAGACGCTGACTGCCTCGTTGCAGATGCTGAACCAAGATCACAGGTCTTTGCTCAGGTATGAGGGCTGATGTCTCCACAGTGATTCTAATAGGCAAGCTAGAAGCTTAACATTCTGTGCTCTAAATAGAACAAGCAGAGGGAGAGTAGAAACTGTTAGACAATATGATAGCTTTGTTCTTATGTTTTACTCTCCTGGTGACTACTTCAATCCTACTGTGTTGTATCGTTCTGGTTATTGCGGCTCACGCCTTAATATCTAAAATACAGTCGTTTTATTAAAACATTATATAAAACTTATACTGTCTTTGTCATTTGTATATGAGATCATATTGGAAATAAGAGAGTTGGTTTGGATCTGAGTAACCACGACTTCCCTGAGAAGTTCCAAAGATGTCATGCGCTCGGCTGCCAAATCATTCCTTCCACATGGGAGAAATGAGGCACTGCTAGTTAGCCGGAGCAAAA